>NW_027361831.1:6275000-6635000 GCF_039654945.1 Dendrobates tinctorius | reverse complement strand
ACACAACTTAAGCATGCTACCACGTTATAAATTTCACATACCAGGAAAACACTAGATCAATTCCAATGTAGCATCACTTGTGGGGGGTTTCCACTGTTTAGGCACATCAGGGAAACTTGACGTCCGAAGACAGATTAATCAAAGTCTGTGTTAAAAACGTCACGCCTTCATTTCTAAGCCCTGAGGGTACTTATTCCGATCCCTGCTGTGAGTCCAAAACAGTAGTTTTCCCCCACATGTGGGTTATCTGAGTTCTTGGGAAAATAAATTGCATAACCATTTTAGGGCTCCATTTTTTTCCTGTTATCCCTGTGAAAATATACAATTTGGGGCTAAAAGAAAATTTTGTGGATAGTCATTTTTTATTATCATGGCTCTACATTATAAATTTCTGTGAAGCATCTCGGGGTTCAAGATGCTTACCACACATCTAGATAAATTCTTCGAGAGGTCTAGTTTCCAAATGGGGTCACTTGTGAGGAGTTTCTACTGTTTAGGCACATCAGAGGCTCTCAACGCGACATTGTGTCTGCTCAAGTTTCCAGCCAATTTTGTGTTCAAAAAAGTCAAACTGTGCTCATTCCGATCCCTGCCGTGAGCCCAAACAGTAGTTTCCAACCATATATGGAGTATCAGCATACTCAGGAGAAATTGCAGAACAATTTTTGGGGTCCACTCTCTCTTACCTTTGTGTAAACAAAAAAAGTTGGGGCTAAAACACCATTTTTGCGTAAAAAAGGTTAATTGTTATTTTTTTCCTTCCACATTGCTTTAATTCCTGTAACGCATATAAAGGGTTAATAAATGTCTTGAATGTGATTTTGAGCACCTTGAGGGGTGCAGTTTTTAGAATGGTGTCACTTTTGGGCATTTTCTGTCATACATGCCCATCAAAGTCACTTCAAATATGATGTGATCCCTAAAAAAAAATGATTTTGTAAATTTTGTTAGAAAAATGAGAAATCGCTGGTCAACTTTTAACCCTTACAACTTTCTAACAAAAAAAATATTTTTCAAAAATTGTGCTGATGTAATTTAGACATGTGGGAAATGTTATTTAGTAACTATTTTGTGTGACATAACTCTTTGGTTTAAGGGAATAAAAAGTTTGAAAGTTGCAAAATTTTCCAAATTTTTTCCAAATTTCTACTATTTTCACAAATAAACGGAAGTTGTATCAAACAAATTTTACCACTATCATGAAGTACAATATGTCACTAAAAATCACTTTAAGAATCTGTAGTATCCGTTGAAACGTTCCAGAGTTATTGCCACATGAAGTGACACTGGTCTGAATTGTAAAATTTGGCCTGGTCATGAAGGTGCAAACAGGCTTGGGGGTGAATGGGTTAATATAACTTGCATTTATTTGAAGATACCTGAAAACTGCCAAATAATTTAGAAAGTTATGTAATTTTCAAACTTTGAATTTGTTTGCTCTGTAATCATATATTGATACCCGACAAATTAGTGAATAAATAACATTAATCGTATTTCTACTTTAGGTCAGCAGCATTTTTCCGACATCCAGTTTTATTTTTTAACCATTCTTTTTATTTTTTCAGATGATAGGAGGCTTACAAGTTTAGCATAACAAGTTTTTATATGTTAAATATATGAAATCTAGTTTTTGTGTAACAAATCACTTTGCGATGCCTAGATTTTAGAAAGAACAAGGAGGGCAGAGAAAATACAAAATTAGAAGACTCAAGAGTAGTCAGCAAACAATCCAGGATCACAACTGGATCAAATGCACTAGCCGGGAGTTGAGTGTAGAGGACTGAACCAGAGGAGAACAAGGCTGTATCTGGCCGCTTCCGGCAATATGCTTCGAGCTTTATTAGTGTGTGGTGCATTCCAGTTGGCGGAAGCAGGGAGCTGATTATTCCAGCTGGACAACACACACATACTGCCAGACCTGATGGTACTACTGGTCCTGACCACCCTATTTTCAGTGGCTGGACAGAGTTTGTGCTGCCCATAGCTTCTGGTTCCAATGTCTTCTCCATCAACAATGCCGCCCGCATATGAATGATGGCGGTTACTGGAGATAGAAGCAGATGTTGGAGGAGTAGATCCCAGAGGAGATGTGACACATTATTTGCAGAAACACTAATGTTACAGAATGGCAGGAAACCAAAATAGTGGGAAACCCCATAAAGTGACTCCATTTTGTAAATTATAACCAGCAGTTTTTTGCAGAATGAGTAAGTTTTTTTTTTTTTATTAAATCATTTTTGCCTATATAACATTTTTTGGTGGCTTTTTATTCCAATATTTGGGAGGCAGAGCGAACAAACAGTTGATAGGCAAAAGTAGAAACTTGAAGTTAATAGGCACCAGTCTTTTTACATATACAGGTTTTTTTTTTGCAGTTATGCATGTGCTGAGATTTAATGCAAACCTGTCAGCAGGATTTTGCTAAGTAAACTACAGGCATTGTCAGGTTGGCATTGTCAAAGTGATTAAAATGATACCTGATGTGAAGAAATCCGTCTTGTGGTTCTTGTGTAATCAGTGTTAGAAGTTTTCTGTTAATGATATGCAGGGCTCCGTGGCGGGACTGTAGACAGAATCTTGGTTTCTCTGGCTTAGAGCAGGAAGCTAAGGAGAGACATGCCCATAGGCTCCACGATGTACAAACAAGCTGTCTCTATGATGAAGAACATGTTTGTTCTTTGGGCAGGCCTGTGGGCAGGTCTCATCTTGGTTTCTCTGGCTTAGAGCAGGAAGATAAGACTGTAACCCTGATTACACAAGAACCACAAGATGGATTTCTTCACCTCAGGTATCATTTCAATCAGTTTAACACTGCCAAACTGACAGTGCCTGTAGTTTACTTAAAGCCAACCTGTCAGTAGGATTTTACTAAGTTATTTATGTAGTGGTAGAACAAATGAATCATTGCACTCACACATATCTTTAAAATAAGAGTCCTTTAATCCATATTCCAGTACATTTTGTAATGCACATTTCCCTGATTCACCTGTATGCCACAGAAATGTCCTGGAGTATGGATTGAAGGACTTTTATTTTAAGGATCTGGTGAGTGCTGTCTTTCATTTGAACAAATAGTTGAACTTCACGCTCCACTGGTTCATGCCATAAGGTCTTCTATTAGACTGTGAACTGTAATAATTCAGTTTTACTACATAAATTCCCATTTCTATGGACATTTTAAGTAGATGTTCAAAAATGTGAATTTCAGGGATATTTTATTCAAAAACAGTAATTGGCATTGCAATTTAATTCTTGACAGATGACGGTCATAGGAGATCAGAAGGACAACTGACATCTTCAATTTTTAAATCAGATGAACTTGAGATCACACAGGATACATCTGAAGTGAATGCCATTACTCCAGATATACCACCATCCTTTCACAGCAAAGATGTATCATCTGATCCTTTGAAACAGGTCCCTGAGAGAATTTATACTGGGGAGAAGCCATATTCATGTACAGAATGCGGGAAATGTTTTAAAGAGAAATCAAAACTTATCAGACATCAGAGAACTCACACTGGGGAGAAGCCACATCTATGTTCAGACTGTGGAAAATGTTTTAACCGGAAATCTTATCTTGTTATTCATCAAAGAACTCACACAGGGGAGAAGCCATATTCATGTTCAGAATGTGGAAAATGTTACGGACACAGATCACATCTTGTTACACACCAGAGAACGCACAAAGGTGAAAAGCCTTTTTCATGTCCAGAATGTGGGAAATGTTTTGTAGAGAAATCAAACCTTGTTAGACACCAGAGAACTCACACAGGGGAGAAGCCATTTTCATGTTCAGAATGTGGGAAATGTTTTAACCGGAAATCTCGTCTTGTTGTTCACCAGAGAACTCACACAGGGAAGAATGCACATTCATGTTCAGAATGTGGAAAATGTTATGGACAGAGATCATATCTTCTTAGTCACCAGAGAACTCACAAAGGGGAAAAACCTTATTCATGTTCAGAATGTGGAAAGTGTTTTGTAGAGAAATCAAACCTTGTTAGACACCAGAAAACTCACACAGGGGAGAAGCCTTTTTCATGTTCAGAATGTGGGAAATGTTATGGACAGAGATCATATCTTTTTAGTCATCAGAGAGCTCACAAAGGGGAAAAGCCTTTTTCATGTTCAGAATGTGGGAAATGTTTTGTAGAGAAATCTCACCTTGTTAGACACCAGAAAACTCACACAGGGGAGAAGCCTTTTTCATGTTCAGAATGTGGGAAATGTTATGGACAGAGATCATATCTTGTTATTCACCAGAGAACTCACAAAGGGGAAAAGCCTTTTTCATGTTCAGAATGTGGGAAATGTTGTACAAGTAAATCATTTCTTGTTGCACATCAAAAAATTCACACAGGGGAAAAACCATATTCATGTTCAGAATGTGGGAAATGTTTTTTATATAAATCATATCTTGTTAGACACCAGAAAACTCACACAGGGGAGAAGCCTTTTTCCTGTTCAGAATGTGGGAAATGTTTTCTACATGAATCACATCTTGTTATACACCAGAGAATTCACACTGGGGAGAAGCCCTTTTTCTGTTCAGTATGTGGGAAATGTTTTACCCAAAAATGGCATGTTCTTGAACATCTAAAATCCCACATGGGGGTAATCAATTATCATACTTAGAATGTTTACTGGAAATTATATTTTGCAGACCATCAAAAAGTATGCACACAGGGACAAACTGTTATTGACAAATTGTACAAAAACAATATGAGAAGGGAAATTTCTTTAGAACTTACTGTATTTCATGGACTATTAGACGCATTTTAATACAAAAAAGTCTTGCTAGTAACGTAGTGTCTTTTATAGTCTGGAGGCAGCTTTCTGTGATGTAGGAGAACACAGAGACAGTGTAAATATACATATATGAACCAATTAGATATTTCTTAAGCTATATCCCAGAAATAAGAGATCTATAAGATTTAATTCTAAGCTTTTTGAAAAATTACAATATTAAAATCTCACAAAACAAGGAATACCTCTGAGAGGCATCACACTCCTTGATGCCTAAATATTGCTTGCAAAATCAGAGTACAAGTAAATCTCTATAGGTATAAATCATAGTACTTTGCCTGTGCATAAAACTTTCCTACCCATTCAATAGAAATTTTTCCCCGATTACAAGCTCTATCAAATCCACCACTAATTAAAGTGAACCTGTCAGCAGAATTTTTCTAAGTATCCTACACACACCGTCAGGTTGGCAGTGTTAAACTGATTAAAATGATACCTGGGGTGAAGAAATCCATCTTGTGGTTCTTGTGTAAACAGTGTTAGACGTTTGCAGCTAATGATATGCTCGTGCTCCGGGGCGGTAGGCAGAGTCTTATCTTCCTGACGGTGTGGCAGTGTTCATATGTATTTTTTGACGTTCTATCTATTATTGTGGGACAAGTATTGAAAAGTGTAAATGTATATATGTAGCAGAGCTGTGTGTCTATCTAAATGTGCTGATGTAGCAGAGCTGAATGTGCATTCACTGTCCAGCAGTGTTATGTGTGTATATATGTGCTCTGCAGAGTGCTCAGTAATGTCTATGCTGTGACTCTATATGTAAATAAAACACATGATTCAGAGACACACTTACAAAAGATTTATTACTTCCCTATCCTACACTAGTGTATTACGAACAGTGATATCGACCACTACAATTTACACCACCAGGGAAGATTTAGTTAGTAGAATTATTTTTTTCCTTTTTTCTACTGTCTAAACCTGGGTGTGTCTTATGGTAAAGTGCGTCTGTAACGTTAGTGGGTGTGGATCCACTGCGCCACAGGCTGGGCTTACCCTGGAGGGGTGTGACTAAATGTCTACTGTGTCTTCACTAGGGCATCTGATGGTGAGGATAGGCTGAGCTTCCAGTAGACACCAGGTACCACTTCAGGGCAGTTCCTGGGACTACAGCAGCTGACTGGAGAGTCAGAGGTGCAGTTACGAATTCCAGGAGGGTGAGAGAGAAGCATAGTCAGAAGGTCGAAGGTCAGGGAAGGCATCATGGGTTTTCTGTAAAAAGCCAGAGTCAGGGATAGAGAAGTCATACAGAGAGGGTAGACAGGCCAGGTCGATAACTGGAGACTGAATAAGGAGATGTGCTAGCAGGCTAAGTACCAATTTTCAAGCAAAAAGAGTGGTGGGAGCAGCTGCCTAATATAGATCTTGCTGACACAAGAAAGACCAGGGAACCTAATCTCTGCCGGAACCAGCAGGTTTAAATTCCTACAGAGACAGGTCACAGCCCCCTAAAGCCAAATGGAAACTAAATGCTGATGCAGCAGTGCTGAGGATTGCTGCAAAAGGCAAACTAAGCAAGGCGACCTGTCACAAGATTAAGCCCCACGGTGACCACAGTGAGTAAGGTGGCGCTGAAGAGGCCTGGAAGTTACCACCGTGACAGAACTACCCCCTCATTACGCCCCCTCTTCTATAGGCCAGCCCAATGGAGGAAATCGCTCAAGAATAGTAGGTGCAAAGATATTGTCGTTAGAATCCCAAGATCACTCAGGACCGAAACCTTTCCAATCAACTAGAAAGAAAAAGGTCCTCCCTTGTACTTTCATGGAATCCAGGATGTCCTACTCATAAACGTCCTAAGAACCCTCAGGAACAATTATAGAGGCAGGAGTAAGGGGCTTGAAGAAGCGGTTTAGGACCACAGTTTCTAGGAGTGAATCATGGAAGAATTTGGAGATCGGTAGGCTCACTGGGAACTGAAGTCTGTAGATCACCATACTGATTTGCCTGTGAACCTTGAATAGCCCAAGGTACCGACGAGTGAGCTTATAAGAAGGCACTTTCAGGCAAATTTTATTTGGCAGCCAAACTTTATCTCCGGGTCGGTAGTAGGGCGTAGATCTTCGCTAGGAAGAATCAGTCGCTGGTACATCAGAGAGAGCAGACATAGACGAGGACACTTGAGGGTGCTGTGAATAAAAATGTAGACTCGAGATGCTCCAGAAGACTCTCCAATGTGGTGGTTGTAAGAAAATTGCTCAGGGGAGTAGTTGAACCCAGTCATCCTAACGGGCAGAGATGAAGTAACAAAGGTAGTTCTTGAGAATCTGATTTACTCGTTCCACTTGCACGATGGTAAGCTGAGGAAAAAATTCAGCTGTATCTTCAGCAGCTTGCAAAGAGCGCTCCAGAATTTAGAAGTGAACTTAACTCTATGATTCGAGACTATATCTAGTGGAAGTTAAGTAGAAACCTCATTACTTTTTATATATGTGTTTACCCTCATTTTACCACCTACACTTATACCAATCTGGAACAAAAAGTATATTATTCACACTTTATACACTTTCTATGTGTACAAATAAGTTCTACGATTACCTCCATTTTATTCATCTCCATTCTTAATTCTTAACACATTCTCTACATTCTTTGTCATTCACAAACACATACCACTACCCCATATGTTGGAGATCATATTCATTTTTTTTATATTCATCCATTATAGGTATTAATTATAATTTTCATTATATTTAATTATATTCATGTCCATGATTACATTCATTTTTTACAAAAAGATTGCATTCACTTTCACCACACCCACTGTGTTTTCCTCTGGCCAGCGCTTCCCTGTTATCCGCTGTCTTACTATTCCACAATATATCCATCCACGTGTCTTTTTCATCTGTTTCTTCTCTAACCACCTCCGCTCTGCGACCTGCTGCCCTACTAACCCTGCAACCCCCTGACCTACTAACACAGCGACCCGCTGACCCTATAGAGAAAGCTAGTAGGGATGTGCCCACAATCCGGAATAGCAGCTTTTTGACACAGCACACCGTTACTGCTACCAAAACGCTGCGTTCTAGGTTACAAGCACAGTGGATGGGATTTATAGAAATCCTATGCCCACTGTGCTTCTATTTGACGTTGCGTAAACTCACGGTGTGGGATTACGAGCTGCAATTTCACCCATAGCCATTTATTAGATGCAGTAAATCTGCATGGTTCAATGAACACATGCAGGTTTACCTGCGTGATTAGAACTCAGCGTTTTGGATGAGCTGATAATATGCTGCTTCCAAAACACTGCTATATCTTGATGGTTGGTGATGGTTCATCGGCATGCCCCCACCAGAAACATTTGTCTGCTCTTTCTCCGAACCACAGCAGCTCTTTGAGCCACTACTCTGGTAATTAGTCTGCACAAAACTCACAGTGACCTCACTTAATGTTTTTTTTTCCTAGTCCTTTCAGCACAGTTTTATGCACACTGACATATTTACCGGTTCACTACTATGAGTACATACATTGTGGTAGATCGGCTCACTCTGCTGCACACGGAGGTAGACAAAGAAACACCGTTTCTTTAAGTCTCTCACTGGTTAATTGGGGTGCTGCAGAGGTAGCAAAAATAAGCAAGGCATAAATAAAACAGCATACAGCACAGTCCAAGTTGATACGGGGATCCTCCCGTTCAGGAAAAAAACAACATCTACTGGTTCGGCCTTCCTTGTCAGGACACATAGCACTGGAGTTCCACTCTCCAGGCCTACTGAACACTGAGTGTCTCAGAAGGCCCACTATTTAAAACCTAGACCACAACCTGGGATGAAGATGTGGAGAACAACCTCCGTCCCACTCTATGGTTGTTTTAAAAAACCCAGCCCTTTTAAAATGGCTGTTTAACCCCTCTCAACACTTAGTGTGCTGGAGCAAACCTTCTGGGTTCCAAATCACTGAAGCTATTAGCCTAAGTGAAATCTATCTCCCCTCTAATACGTTTCCAGTGACATTGTCACATCATATATATACATTTTGTGCCATAATTGCATTATACATTATATGCATATATCATTCTTTCCTCCCTTTGCCCCTTTCTGCTCTAAACTTCTCAACCTCTATTTTTCTCTTTGTTTCTTTTCCTTTTCTTTTCACTTCACGTTGCTCTTGTACTATTGTTCGCCCCCCTCCAACTCGCCTTATCTTGCATTTCTGTCTCCAGTAGCTCACAGCACAAGTTCACTTGGCAGACACATGACAACATTTATTTCTGATAAATGCTACATACATATTTATTTTTTTTATCCTTATACATTTGTCACAAGTACATGCATACATTTTATTTTTACAGTTATATAGTTTTTATTCTGCTTGCAGTCTTTGTATCTGCTATAGTGACGTGGTATATGACCGCAAAAGTTCGTTGCAGTGCAACTTTTTTTTTACTGTAATATTTTTTAAATTCTGTATAATTTTAGCAACCACATTCAATAAACAACTTTGAAAATCAGCAACAATGAAGCACAATAAAGACGGATTATTGGGGATCAATCTCCTCTAGTGGCGACAAACCGAATTGCATAGGGAAACAATAAAAGCTAGAGTACCAATAGGTCTCAGTAAAAGTTATAGTTGAAGCCATATTTAACTGACTCCATCTACATCTTCGTAACATAAAACTTATCAAATGAACAACACATAAAGAGACAAGACACACAGACTATGAAGGGAAGTAGGGGAAGTACAAGTGTCTGGAGATACAAAAGTCCTAACTGTTATTTTGAGCCCAAAAATAGGCCTAAGGAGCCCAAACAATTTCAAATCTGTCCACTCTCGCATTCATCAAGGTCATCAAATATTCCATCCTACGGATGACAGCTGTTTTATTTAATAAACTTTGGTAAGAGGGAGGAGTGGTCTGCTTCGATTGAAGAGAGATCAAACATAATCTGGCTGAGTTCCTCCCCATCCATCTAGGAGAAACCTTTATTAGGTACGGTAAGTAGCAGGATACAGCTCAACTTCTACATAGATAAACTTATGTATTAAAATTTTCACCTCCTCCCACAATCCAGCCAATCCCGGGCAGGACCAGAAGATATGGTATTAGGAACCCACTGCTGAACAATAACGCCAGCATCAATTCGAAAGCTGATGGTTCAAATTGTGGCTGATCCCTGAAGTATGATACCAAAACATTGGGTGGACAGCTCCTTCACGCGGAGAGACTCCCATCTGCTTATGTAGGAATGTTTTAATGGGGGATCCACTCAAAGAGAGATTATAATCCTATAAATATTCAGTATTAACCCTTTAGTTAATGGGCCCTTTTTGCCTACCCTTTCAAAGTCAGTCGCTTGAGATACGCCCATCAAGCCATATGGTGAAGACGCAAGTTGTTTAATCTGCATAAACTGAAAGAAATTATACACTTAATTTTTTTTAAAAAAATTTCTCAAAAATGGAGACACAAAAAATAATTGAAGTGCCAAAAACTTTTAAAATAATGAAATTTATTAATTCATTACTAAAAATTTTTTTTTTCTGGAAAACAGGAAAAACGGTATTGGAATAATGGAAGTTGTAAATCAGGTCCACAAATGACTATTACAATATCTCTAAAAAAACTCCATTCACAGCAATAGAATATCAGAAAAAAGGGGGATTTATCCCAATCCAAAATTTAAATGCCAATAAGGTGCTTATGTGCTATAATTGCTCTCCAATCTATGTTATAAATCAATCTTTAAAGTGCATAGTGCAAAAAGGGAAATACCATTTCCCAAAAGATTTATGTATATGAAGCGCAAATAACACTTACTTTTACAGAAACTGGCCAACAGATGGTGCAAAAGCTTCAAAAATGTCTGATTTCAATAGTATAAGGCTGGATAGTTTCCTTTGTTCATAAATGTCAACACTATAAAAAGTAGGCAACACTTCTAGTATATATTCATATATAATCCACCAAATACTTATCAAAGACGGCATTAATTTACCACTTTGGTATCCATCTTGCCTTTAATATTAATGAACGATATGACAGAAAGAAATATATCAGGACATTGTCCAGCATTAGTATGGTGCGTGCTAGGCACAGAAAGTTTGAGTAAATACCTGCGTGCTGTGAGCGTATGTTACGTGCCTCAGTCAGGGCTATTACACCTCCTGCCCTGACGCGCGCGTTTCACCCAGCTTCTTGAACTGAAAGAACTCTATCAGGTATAGCAAACTTAGACTTAATAGCATGAAACTAAACAACCTCCAGCATCTCCCCATCAACCAAATCCGCATATCTGAATAAACCTACCAAAATCCACGGGTGAACCATTGTTGAACCCAGACTATTTGGGATCAGGGGTTGATAAATAAAATATATCATTAGAGAGTTAGGGGAGGCCAGACTAAATCGTTTTATACATGAGAGCCAAAGCTCTCTTGTAAACTGCATAGGGCCCAATAAAGTAAATGGTATCTTAATAGAATAGGTTGTCCACAAAAGGGAATTCAGATGAATCAGGGCCAACCATAGAAAAATTATTTGGGTTCACTTACTACCAGCCCATATTGAAGCACACAAAGAAATCCTTCTTAACTAAGCCGCCCAATAATATTTAATGATATCTGGCACGGACAGTCCTCCCTGTGATTTATGAGATATTATAAGGACTTGTTTGTGTCACGGGGCAGTAGGGAAAAACAGGAGACGTGGAACCTGGGCCCCTGAACTGCCCCTCAGGCTATGGGGGTGCCCTGACTTTCCTTAACTTGGGGGTACACTTGATGGTAGTGAGGCCCAAGTCCCCGACCTGTCCCTATCTCCTGTTACCCTGAGCTAAACCCCCAACCCCCTCCCCAGGAGGTGAGACAGGGAATAAAGTGAACTACACCAATAACAGGAAAGGAAAGATACAAACTGACACCACGGGGTTAAAGCAACCAAAAACCAAAACTTAGCTTTATCTGCTGCCAATGCTCCTAGCAGCAGAGTAAGGCACCCGATCAGCATCACCACTGCTCCAAATAAGCTGAACCCCCTCTCCACCAGGTAGGTCCAGTCTTCACCAAGGTTGGTTAGCAAATGACCAGTATTACCAACAGTGATCTGCAGCACCAGGTGGCCTTGTAAAGGGAAGTGGGAGTTGTCACCACCTGCTGACTAACCAAACGTGTAGTAACACCAGCGGCCACTGGGGGGAACCCAGCAGCCGACCAACTACAGTTGTAGCAACACCAGCAGCCACCAAGGGGGGGACCCAGCAGCTGACCAACTACAGTTGTAGTAACACCAGCAGCCATCGGGGGGCAAAAACTGACATTAACCCCCGATGGCCTGAAAGGGAAAAAGTTTATAAACGAGAATCCAGAATCTGACAGATCCAAAAATGGATTGTGACAGTTTGGAGATTCTATGGGATCTATAAATAAACTTTATTATAGTGGCTTGAAAAGACCTAAGTTCCCGCAGAAGGGACCCTGATGGAAAGAGTCTCAAAATAATAAAGTAATTTGGGAAGGAGAGACATTTTAATTGAGGCTATATGACCAATGATCAATGAGAGCGAAAGTGTCATCCATTTATTATTATTATTATTATTATAGCGCCATTTATTCCATGGCACTTTACATGTGAGGAGGGGTATACATAATAACATCAAGTACAGTATTTTTAAGCAATACAAGTCACGACTGGTATAGAAGGAGAGAGGACCCTCCCCGCGAGGGCTCACAATCTACAAGGGATGGGTGAGGATATGGTAGGCGAGGATAGAGCTAGTTGTGCAGTGGTTTGGTCAATCGGTGATTACTGCAGGTTGTAGGCTTGTCGGAAGAGGTAGGTCTTCAGGTTCTTTTTGAAGGTTTCCATGGTAGGTGAGACTCTGATATGTTGGGGTAGAGAGTTCCAGAGTAGGGGGGATGCGTGGGAGAAAGCTTGTATGCGATTTTGGGAAGAGAAGATAAGAGGAGAGGAGAGTAGAGAAGGAGATCTTGTGAGGATAGGAGGTTGCGTGCAGGTGAGTACCGGTCGATGAGATCACAGATGTATGGAAGACACAGGTTGTGGATGACTTTGTATGCCATGGTTAGGGTTTTGAACTGGAGTCTTTGGGTAATGGGGAGCCAGTGCAGGGATTGACAGAGGGGAGAGGCCGGGGAATAGCAAGGGGACAGGTGGATTAGTCTGGCAGCAGAGTTTACAATAGATTGGAGGGGTGCGAGAGTGTTATAGGGGAGGCCACAGAGGAGGAGGTTGCAGTAGTCAAGGCGGGAGATGATGAGGGCATGGGCTAGGGTTTTCACAGATTCTTGGTTGAGGAATGTACAGATCCAGGAAATATTTTTGAGTTGAAGTCCTCAGGAAGTGGAAAGGGCTTGAATATGTGGTTTTAAGGAGAGATAAGAGTCAAGCATTACCCTGAGGCAGCGAGCTTGTGGGACTGGGGAAAAGTGAGCAGCCATTTACTTTAATCGATAGGTCCGTTGGGGGGGTCGAGTGAGATGGGGAAAGATGATTAGGGGGCGAGGTGAGGAGGTGGTGTGTGAGTGGGAGACGCTGAATGTCCGGTCTGTTAGGTATGACGAGATCCAAGATAGGGCCAAGTCAGTGATGCCAAGAGATGATGGTCTGTAGTAATAGGGAATGGTCCACTGTGTCAAAGGCAGAGGGCAGGTCCAGGACAGAGAAGTGTCGCTTGGCTTTGCCGGTTAATAGGTCATTGGTGATTTTAGATAGGGCAGTTTCAGTGGAGTGATGCAGCCGTAAGCCAGATTGTAAGCGGTCGGAGAGGTGGGAGGACAGTTCAAGATGGACGTGTTGTTCCAGGAATTTGAGGCATAGGGGAGAAGTGATATGGGGCAATAGCTAGATACAGTGGATGGGTCAAGAGAGGGCTTTTTGAGGATAGGTGTGATTGAGAGGAAAATACCAGTTCTTAGTGATAGGTTGAAAAAATGGGATTAATAACCTTTTCAATTCACCAAACAGGGATGGATGGTTACCATTCTATAGATTATTATAAGGAGAGGACAAATTAACCCCCAAATATTTCATGGCCTCAGTTTTCCATCTAAACTTAAAATTTGTTGTTAAATGTTCAAGAACACTAGGAGGAATATTCAAAGGCATGGGTTCTGTTTTGGAGGTGTTCAATCTATATTCCGATAACTGACTATGCACTTTAAAAGTATCCATGAGATTAGGAAGCGTTGTAGTGAAGTTTAATAACACATCATCAGCAAATAATGATATCTTATATATTTTATTTGTAACTTCTACTACTGAAATACTGTGTGCCTTTTTTTGAATGCATCGTTTTTATATTCGCACACTTTTTGAGTTATCATTGTGGTTTCATCCTGAAGAAGAGGTTTGTAAACATGGAAACACATTGACAGTAAACTGTATTCATGCTTCACCTTCATGTGTGATCGTATCTTTGAACCTTGGGCAGCGCTGACTGGCCCGAAGGACATGACGAGATGCTCATAGTGACAGTCACAAGTATTAACCCCTTTCTACCATCCAACGTACTATACCATCCATGTGACCTGGGCCTGTCTGACCATGGACGGTATGGTACGTCATATCTTTAATTCGACCACCACCCACCCGCACTCACGATCTCTGTGATTGTTGAATTCTGAACAGCCAATCACAGCCTCTCTCATTTTTTCAGCCAATTAGATTGGCTGAAACAATGATGTCCCAGCCTAGGATCGAGTAAATATGTACTCGAACCAAGGCTGGTGCCTGGCAACGCCAGGCATCGGCGAAAACCTCCCTGAGTGGTGCGATGTAAGAGCACCGATCCTAGGCCAGTGCTTAGGAAAGGCCAGGCGTGACCTGCATCTGCTGAGTGGCGCGATTGATGTGATCGCCGATCGCGCCAATCACAGGGCACAACCGCGGTGTGACCGCGCTGTGCCCTGCGGGTGACCTGCCTAGGATCGGAGCTCTGAGTTCCGATCCTAGGCCAGTGCCTAGCAACATCGGCATCACCAGGGCCAGCTCTGATTTGTGTGATCGATGTCATCATCGATCACACCAATGACAGGTCACAGCAGCAGTATGATCACTCTGTGACCTGTCTGTGACTGCTCTGCAGGTCCTCACACTAGCCGAGGAACCCTGCAGAGTGGTCACACTGCTGGATCTCCTGCTGTGCTGGACCTTGTGGTGTCAAGACAGAAAAAAGAAGAGAGACTACAACAGTGTTTTGATCCCTGCCCGATCTCTCTTCACCCACCCCAATCCCCCTTCTTTTTAACCCCCCTCCACCCCCCACTGCCTCTGTGCGCACATTTAGCAGCCGCCGAGCGTTGATTGGTGACACAGTTCACCGATCAACACTTGTGCTCGCTTTTCATTCTCACCCCACCAGTTCACTTATCAGAGCTCGTGCCTGCTGTTTTCCATTTTTCTTTCTCACCCCCCTTGCGCCACCCCTGTGCGCACATCCAGCAGGTGCCGAACTTTGATAAGTGACGCAGTTCATTTATCAGAACTCGTGCCTGCTGTTTTACTTTTGCCACCTCTGTGCACACATCCAGCAGCCACTGAACTTTGATAAGTGAAACATCACTCATCAGAGCTCATGCCTGCTGTTTTGCACTTTTCTTTTCACAGGCATTTTTTTCTCCCTATTTGATTTTTTTTCTGTTAGCTTTTTCTTTTCGTTTACACCAAACACTATCCCCCACACACACAAACAATTAAAAATAGAGTACTTGACAGAAGCACCATATTCATTAAAAAAAGTCCCGCTCGTCACGTTCGTCCCAACAGCGCTATTCAGTGGAGGAAGTATATGGTTTCCTTGCCTCCGTCACTGATAGCAAGGGAGAAGATCCCACATTTCTTTATTTCTCGGATTCTTCATCCTTTTTCTCTTCCTCTTCCTTACTCCTTGGGTCCTGCGGAACTGCCACACAGACATCCCAGGACAGAAGATGAGGCAGCGCCCACCATTCCAGATGATGAAGATGAACCAGCGCACCCCATTATGGACCCCGTATGGACCTCGCTCCCGAAAATTACGAGCCACTGATTCCTGATTTTGTTGCAGAATCAGGAATCAAGTTTGACACCACCGGCCTCAAAAAAGCAGACTTTTTCAGTCTTTTTCTCTGTGGATTTTGGTAATCTCATGGTGGGCCAAACTAATTTATATGCTCATCAGTTTCTTGCACAAAACCCCTGTTCATCATTTTCTAACTGGTCTCCTGTAGACGCAGTAGAAATGATAAAAAAACAAATCTGAACTGAAAAAGTAAGTTAATGTGTATGCACAATGTAAGTGCATATTAACACATGACCATTAACCAGAGAAAGCAAAAAACACAAATATCCTGAACTAAAAAGTAAAAAATAAACTGCAAATAATGCATAAAAGTAGTAATAATAATAATAAGGATATTTAGTAAACATAATTTTGATCAAAATAATGTACAAGCCATCCCGCCACGTCACGGCAACCCTTGTGGGACAGTCCCTACTCTAGTATTTAAAACCTTGTCACTTGCCAAGTGACGTGAATGTGAACAAGGATCGAGCAGCTGAACCACTAGTAAAAGCTTAGGCCAGACAGGATGGTTTTCCCAGCTCAGAAAGAGGGCGGTCACACCCATATATGCACTGAATGCACAATGAAATGAATAAAAAACAAATCTGAACTGAAAAAGTAAGTAGAAATGATGCAGTTTTGGGGCCTTGTCCTTCACATGGGGATCCTGAAGAAGACAGAAATTCTGCAATATTGGAGTGTTGATGTTTTATACAACACTCCAGTGTTCTGAATGGCCATGGCCCGGACGCGTCTTGAGGTCATCCACAAATTACTGCATTATACCGATAATGCACAGTGTCCCACACGAGATGACCCCAACTTTGACCGTTTGATCAAAGTTTGGCCGGTCATCGAACACTTCAACAAAAAGTTTGCTGAAGTGTACGTGTCCCAAAGGGACATCTGCGTGGATGAGTCCTTAGTTCATTTTAAGGGAAGGCTCAGATTCCTTCAGTACCTGCCCAGCAAGAGAGCGAGGTACGGTGTCACGCGCTGCCTGTCAGGTCGGGGACAACGTCACCTGTCTCACCGGGTCCCGCTCCTGCTCCCTGGGTCTCCCCCCGACTCCCCGCTCACCACTCCAGCGGCACCCCCAGTCTCCCGTCCTGCAGCTCTGCATAAGGCTTCCTCCTCCTCTGCTCCTGTCCCAGCCATGCGCCTTAGGCTACGGGCGCGCGCTCTTCTCTCTTAACCCCTTCTGCACCTTCCTTGTGGAGCGGTTACCAATCAAGCTCCAGCACAGGGTATATCAGGCGGCTCCTCCCTCATGGAGGCGCCTGATTATCGTGTGCCTTCCGTACGGTACTCTGGCCCCGTCTGGTCACTCCTGTCTCCAGTCACTCCTGACTCCGGTCGCTCCATGAACAAGGTTAGGCGAAAGACCTTTTTCCTCATCAATTGGAAAGGGTTCGGTCCTGAGGAGAGGTCTTGGGAGCCGTGAGAGAATGTGGATGCTCCACGCATCATGGACCGATTCTTGGCCAATCTCAGAAGGAGGAGACATAAAGGGGAGGTACTGTCACGCCGGCGCCGCCTGTCTCGCCGGGTCCCGCTCTGCCTGCTCCTGCTCCCTGGGTCTCCCCCCCGACTCCCCGCTCACCACTCCAGCCGGCGCGCGGCACCCCCAGTCTCCCGTCCTGCAGCTCTGCATAAGGCTTCCTCCTCCTCCTCTGCTCCTGTCCCGGGCATGCGCCTTAGGCCACGGAAACGCGCTCTTCTCCTCTCTTAACCCCTTCTGCACCTTCCTTGTGGAGTGGTTACCAATCAAGCTCCAGCACAGGGTATATCAGGCGGCTCCTCCCTCATAGAGGCGCCTGATATCGTATGCCTTCCGTACGGTACTCTGGCCCTGTCTGGTCACTCCTGTCTCCAGTCACTCCTGTCGCTCCTGACTCCGGTAGCTCCTGACTCCTGTCGCTCCTGACCCTCTGCCTTGTTTGTCTCATCCGCACCTGTGCCGCCCCTCTTGGTATCAGTTGTAGCAGTATTCGACTCCTTCGGGCCTGCTCCTAACGGTCCCTGTATAGGGGTCGGCACCACCTGGCCAGCTTGCCCCAGGGATCCCGGTACCGTGACCCAGAGGGTCTACTCTTGCTACTCCTTACAGCATAATCAGGCCATGGACCCCGCTGGTGCCTCGGCAGCCACCCAAAAAGAACTACTCTTTTTGCGGGAGAATCAAACCCGGATTATGGCTTTTATGAAGTCCATGGACACTCGGTTATCCGCCATTCAAACCTCCGATCCAGGGAGCGCCCCCCTGCTGGTGGGACTCCAGCAGGAGCTCATGCAGCAGCGTGATACACAGTCCCATATTCTAAATTACATAGCGTCTGTTGATGACCGTTTGCAGTCCCTGCAGTCGTCCGCAGCGGCCTCTGCCCCGCCCCGCGACCCTGCACCTCAGCCACCGCCACGTTTGGGGAAGCCTCCTAGGTATAGCGGGGATCCCAAATTGTGCCAGGGGTTTCTTAACCAGTGCTGCCTACATTTCGAGTTGTTGCCCCAGCAATACCTGTCTGATAGGGCTAAGGTGGCATTTATCGTGTCCCATCTCAAGGGGGAGGCCTTGGCATGGGTGAACCCCCTGTGGGAGTGGGATTATCTGGTGGTATCGAGCCTACACGACTTCCTGGATACTTTCCGCTGGGTCTTTGACGAGCCCGGGCGTCTGGCCTCCACCACGGAGTCCCTTTTCAATCTCCGCCAAGGAACTCTTACCGTAGGACAGTATGCTATTCGCTTCCGGACCCTGGCCTCAGAGCTGGGGTGGAATGAGGCGTTGGTAGGGGCTTTTTGGAGGGGGCTTTCGGGGAAAATCAAGGACGAGCTTGCTGGTCAGGACACCCCCACCTCTTTAGAAGACCTTATATCCCTGGCTACTCGTATTGACTTGCGGTTCCAGGAACGCTCCCACGAGACAGGGAGAGAGGCCCGTCTAGGTTCAACCCAGCCCCCAGTCCTCGTTCGTTCAAGCCTGCCAGTAGTTCTGCCCCGGAGCCTGTGCAGATGGATGGCGTTAAGCTATCGGAGCTGCGGCGCAGGGAAAGGTTAGAGCAAGGATTATGCCTCTATTGTGGTGGAACCAACCACTTCCTGCGTTTCTGTCCGGAGAAGCCGGGAAACTCCTCCACCTAGGCCAGGTAAGAGAGGCCTCCCTAGGTGACTCTATTCCCTCTCTATCCCTTACTATCTCAGCTTTAATTCTCCTAGGTCGGGAGTGTAGATCTGTGGAGGCGTATGTGGACTCGGGTGCGGCGGCCAACTTCATTTGGATGGAAGAGGTGGACAAGTTTCGGATTCCTGTCGTCACCCTTGAAGAGCCGCGTGTGATCACCTCGGTGGATGGCAAGCCGTTACCTGTCCCCGTCACCACAGTCTCAAGCTGGAAATGCAGATCGGAGCTCTCTCGGGAGAGAATTGCTTTATATGTTTTGCCTCATTTGTCTCACTCCCTGCTCCTTGGCCTGCCCTGGCTCAGGTCGCACGAGCCAGTCCTTGCTTGGCGCTCCGGGGAAGTCCTTCGCTGGGGTCACTCTTGCCAAGAACATTGTCTGCTGCCTGTTACCCGTACCAGTCTGCACCAAGTGCCCGCGGACCTTCCGCGGCTTCCTGTTGCCTACCATTCGTTTGCGGATGTCTTCAACAAGAAGGAAGCTGAGACCCTTCCTCCGCATCGGGCCTACGATTGCCCAATCGAGCTAGTTCCTGGAGCTACTCCTCCTAGGGGAACAATATACCCGTTGTCGCCTGCAGAGACCTCAGCCATGATGGAGTACATCCAGGAGAACTTGGCCAGGGGCTTTATCCGGAAGTCGTCTTCTCCAGCAGGGGCCGGGTTTTTCTTTGTTCGTAAGAAGGATGGATCCCGTCGACCTTGCATTGATTACCGAGGCTTAAATAACATCACGGTCAAGAATAGGTATCCTCTACCACTTATTCCCAAACTGTTTGACCGCCTGCGTGGTGCCCGGACCTTTACCAAACTGGATCTACGGGGGGCCTATAATTTGGTCCGAATACGTGCCGGAGATGAGTGGAAGACCACCTTCAACACGCGGGATGGCCATTATGAATATTTGGTCATGCCCTTTGGACTTTGTAACGCCCCAGCAGTCTTCCAAGAATTTGTTAACGACGTCTTCCGGGATCTTCTGTACTTGTGCCTCGTGGTGTATTTAGATGACATCCTCATCTTTTCACCAGACCTGTCCTCTCATAGGAGGAGTGTTTGCCTGGTCTTGCAACGCCTGCGGGAGAATCAACTTTATGCCAAATTAGAAAAATGCCTGTTTGAGCAGACCTCCCTACCCTTCTTGGGGTATATCATCACGGACTCGGGGTTGCGAATGGACCCAGAGAAATTGTCCGCGGTGCTCAAATGGCCGCGACCTGTCGGAGTGAAAGCCATTCAACGGTTCTTGGGCTTCGCAAATTACTATAGGCAATTTGTTCCGCACTTCTTTGCTTTAACCAAGCCTATTGTTGTCCTTACCCAGAAGGGAGCAAGACCGAACATCTGACTCTCGGAAGCTGAAGATGCATTCCTCGCCCTGAAGCGGGCCTTTGCCACGGCTACGGTTTTGCATCGGCCAGAGGTCGGCAAGCCCTTCGTCTTGGAGGTAGATGCATCTTCTACTGGGGCTGGGGCGATTTTTTTTCCCAAAAGACGTCCACCGGGCGCTTGGCTCCGTGCGGGTTCTTCTCCAAGTCATTCTCACCCGCAGAATGTAACTACATGATTGGGGATCGAGAGTTGCTGGCCATAAAGATGGCACTGGAGGAGTGGCGTTATCTCCTGGAAGGGGCAGTCCATCCCTTCACGATCTTCACTGACCACAAAAACTTGGCCTACCTCCAGTCGGCTCAAAGACTCAACTCCAGACAAGCCAGGTGGTCATTGTTTTTCTCTCGCTTCGACTTCGAGCTCCACTTCCGACCCGGTGACAAGAATACCAAAGCAGATGCTCTTTCCTGGTCACTGCAGTCACCCGAAGTGGAGGAGGCTCCGTCGCATGTTATCGATTCTGCCCGGTTTATCACGGTAGCGCCTGTGAATCTTCGTTCCGTGCCGCCTGGCAAGACCCTCGTCCCGCAGGACAAAAGGGCAGAAGTACTATGCTGGGGCTACTCCTCCAAGATCGCTGGACATGTTGGCATCAAGAAGACCCTTGCGTGGTTTCCCGTTATTACTGGTGGCCTTCTCTACGCCAGGATGTGTTAGACTTCGTGGCCTCCTGCTCAATTTGCGCCAGGAACAAGGTACCTAGAAGCTTGTCCTCCGGTCTCCTTCAGCCGTTGCCTGTTCCCGAAGCTCCCTGGCAACACATTGTCATGGATTTTGTTACCGACTTACCCCGCTCTTCTGGATGCACGACTGTTCTGGTAGTAGTCGATCGGTTTTCCAAAATGGCCCATTTTGTCCCGTTACCCAGCTTGCCCACGGCCTCCGAATTGGCCAGAATCTTCATCAAATTTTCAGATTACACGGGCTTCGTCAGTGAATCGTGTCTGACCGCGGGGTACAGTTTACCTCCCGCTTCTGGAGAGCACTCTGTAAACTCTTGGGCATATCTCTTGATTTCTCTTCCGCTTATCATCCACAGACCAACGGGCAAGTCGAACGGGTCAACCAATTTCACACAAAAACCGTTTAGCACAGCTTAAAGTGGTGGTGCAGCAAGTAGGATCCTAGTCTGTGATACTGTGGCTATATGAAGACTTGGCAGACACTATATATGATTTCCAATGCAAAAAGTGCTTTTATTTTACAGTACATACAGTGTAGACGTTTCGGTCACATTGACCTTCATCACAGTACTATTAGTTGTACTGCTGTCAAAAATGCAAAAAGCTCAAAAGTGAGTAATCCACTCTGGGTGCAGGGACATAAGTACAGAATGTTGCAAAATCGGTCCGATTAGAGAGCAGCAGGACAGGCAATGACACGGCTTCCACCGCGGGTCAACCAAGTCTTGACCTCCTACCTGCGGAACTTCTCCAACACCCATCATGACAATTGGGTCGATCTTCTTCCATGGGCAGAGTTCACCCATAACAATCATTCTAATGAATCCACCACCAAGTCTCCTTTTTTTGTGGTCTCCGGTCAGAACTAAGGTGTGCCTCTTCCAGTATGTTCATCCTCTGGCGTACCCGCCGCCGATGCCCTCTCCCAAGAGTTTTCCCAGGTCTGGAGGAGGACCAAAGAGGCTCTTATACAAGCCGCGGCCCAGATGAAAAAACATGCCGACAAGAGGCGGAGGGATCTCCCACCATACGATCCAGGAGACACAGTCTGGCTGTGAACCAAGCACATCCGCTTGAAAATCCCTTAGTATAAATTGGGTCCCCGGTACATTAGTCCCTTTGAGATTCTTGGACACATCAGCAATACGGCCTATAGATTCAGTCTGCCTGCTTCACACCAGGTCCATAACGCCTTCCATGTCTCGCTCCTGAAACAGGTTGTCCTCAATCAGTTCTGCCCTGCGCCTCCTGTTGTTCCTCAGCCAGTAGGGGCCGATGACGTCTTTGAGGTGAGAGATATTTTGGCCATGAACACGGTTAGGGGAAAGACCTTTTTCCTCATCGATTGGAAAGGGTTCGGTCCTGAGGAGAGGTCTTGGGAGCCGTGAGAGAATCTGGATGCTCCACGCATCATGGACCGATTCTTGGCCAATCTCAGAAGGAGGAGACATAAAGGGGAGGTACTGTCACGCCGGCGCCGCCTGTCTCGCCGGGTCCCGCTCTGCCTGCTCCTGCTCCCTGGGTCTCCCCCCCGACTCCCCGCTCACCACTCCAGCCGGCGCGCGGCACCCCCAGTCTCCCGTCCTGCAGCTCTGCATAAGGCTTCCTCCTCCTCCTCTGCTCCTGTCCCGGGCATGCGCCTTAGGCCACGGGCACGCGCTCTTCTCCTCTCTTAACCCCTTCTGCACCTTCCTTGTGGAGTGGTTACCAATCAAGCTCCAGCACAGGGTATATCAGGCGGCTCCTCCCTCATGGAGGCGCCTGATATCGTATGCCTTCCGTACGGTACTCTGGCCCTGTCTGGTGACTCCTGTCTCCAGTCACTCCTGTCGCTCCTGACTCCTGTTGCTCCTGACTCCTGTCGCTCCTGACTCCAGTCGCTCCTGACCCTCTGCTTTGTCTCATCCGCACCTGGGCCGCCCTTCTTGGTATCAGCTGTCGCGGTATTCGACTCCTTCGGGCCTGCTCCTAACGGTCCCTGTATAGGGGTAGGCACCACCTGGCCAGCTCACCCCAGGGATCCCGGTACCGTGACCCAGAGGGTCCACTCTTGCTACTCCTTACATATGGAATTAAACTCTACAAACTGTGTTGAGAGTACTTCAGGGTACATCCACAGGTTTAGAGTTTACAAAGGGAAGGACGCCAGGATTGAACCCCCTGAATATACCCCTGTCCTGGGAGTAAGTGGGAAAATTATGTGGGATTTGGTGCACCCACTGCTGGATAAAGGTTATCACCTCTACACTGATAACTTTTTTTAACAGCATCCCACTCTTCAAATCCCTCTGCGTGAGGTACCACAGCCTGCGGTACTGTCCGCAAAAATCAGAAAGGCCTCCCAAAAACGCTACTTGGGCAGATACTCAGAAGGGGTTACAGCAGAGCCCAATGTAGCGACCACCGGCTGGTGGTCAAGTACAAGAGGGATGTCCTTTTCTTGACCACTATACACAGTGATGGCAGCACCCACAGCACAGTGCTCTGTATCTCTGCACATGTCTGCAAACCAGACTGTGAACTGGGGTACAACAAAAACATGGGAGGCATTGATCTCTCTGATCAACTCCTCCAACCGTACAGTGCCTTTAGAAAGGTCAAGGTGTGGTACAAAAAGCTAGTCATACACATTGTACAAATGGCAATGCTGAACGCTTTCCTGCTGTCACGATGTGCATGCCACACCGATACATTGTACCTTCATTTCCAGTAGGTAGTTGTTAAGGCCCTGATATTTGGCACTCAGGAAGAAGCGTGCCCCAGTACTTCCGGAACTGAAGGTGCTCGTATCGTACCAGGTCAGCATTTCCTGCCAGCTGAAAAAAAAAGGTAAGCCGCAAAAAATGTGCCGAGTGTGTTACAAAAGGGGAATACGCAAGAACACCATTTATCAATGCAACACCTGCCCTGAAAAATCTGGCCTGTGTATGAAAGATTGCTTCTATCTGTACAACACCTTCTTGCACTACTAATTTACTTAAATTTACATAACAGGAAACAATAGATTAGCTCCAAAACAGGGGTCTAGTTTCCAAAAAAATTTCCTTGGGGGTCTAGTTTCCAAAAAGGGGACACTTGTTGGGCATTGCCACTATTTAGGCCCATCTAGATAAGTTCCTTGGGGATCTAGTTTCCAAAAGGGGACACTTTGTGTTTTTTTTTACTGTTTAGGCACATCAGGGGCTCTGCAAACGAAACATGACGCCCGCAGACCATTCCATCAAAGTCTGCATTCCAAACGTCACTACTTCCCTTCCGAGCCCCAACGTGTGCCCAAACAGTATTTTTTCCCACATATGGGGTATGCGCGTACTAAGGACAAATTGGACAACTTTTGGGGTCCAATTTCTCCTGTTACCCTTGGGAAAATAAAAAAATTGGGGACTAAGGAGATCATGTTTGTGGAAAAAATATATTTTATTTTCACGGCTATACGTTATAAACTTCTGTGAAGCACTTGGGGGTCCAGAGTGCTCACCACACATCTAGATAAGCTCCATAAGGGGTCTAGTTTCCAAAATGGTGTTACTTGTGGGGGGGTTTCCACTGTTTAGGTACATCAGGGGCTCTCCAAACGCGACATGGCGTCCGATCTCAATTCCAGCCAATTTTGGTTTGAAAAAGTCAAACGGCGCTCCTTCCCTTCTGTGCCCTGCCGTGTGCCCAAACAGTGGTTTACCCCCACATACGGGGTATCTGCGTACTCAGGAGAAATTGCACAACAACTTTATCTGCCCATTTTCACCTTTTACAATTGTGAAAATAAAAAATTTTGCTAAAAGATCATTTTTGTGACTAAAAATTTAAATATTAATTTTTTCCTAACACATTGCTTCTGCTTCTGTGAAACACCTGAAGGGTTAATAAACTTCTTGAATGTGGTTTTGATCAGCTTGAGGCCTGCAGTTTTTAGAATGGTGGCACTTTTGGGTATTTCCTGCCATATAGACCCCTCAAAGTGACTTCAAATGTGAGGTGGTCCCTAAAAAAAGGTTTTGTAAATTTTGTTGGAAAAATGAGAAATCGCTGGTCAAGTTTGAACCTTTATAACTTTCTAACAAAAAACATCATGTTTCAAAAACTGTGGTGATGTAAACATGTGGGAAATGTTACTTTAACATTTATCTATTTTGTGTGACATAAGGCTCTGATTTAGGGGCATAAAAATTAAAAGCTTGAAAATTGTGAAATTTTTAAGTTTTTCGCCAAATTCACATTTTTTTCACAAATAAATACAAGAAATTCTGAAGAAATTTTACCACTATCATAAGGTGCAATATGCCACGAAAAAACATTCAGAATCAGTGGGATCCGTTGAAGCATTCCAGAGTTATTACTTCATAAAGTGACAGTGGTCAGATTTCAAAATTAAGGCCTGGTCATTAACGTGCAAAGTGGCTTGGTCCTTAAGGGTTTAAGGCCAAAACTGAATGTGCCAAGGGGGAAACACAAACACAGGACACATGCAACTTCACGCCATACACCTCGTCCGCTCCGTACACCTCGTACACACGGCTCCGCTCCGTACACCTCGTACACACACGGCTCCGCTCCGTACACCTCGTACACACACGGCTCCGCTCCGTACACCTCGTACACACGGCTCCGCTCCGTACACCTCGTACACACACGGCTCCGCTCCGTACACCTCGTACACACGGCTCCGCTCCGTACACCTCGTACACACGCGGCTCCGCTCCGTACACCTCGTACACACGGCTCCGCTCCGTACACCTCGTACACACACGGCTCCGCTCCGTACACCTCGTACACACACGGCTCCGCTCCGTACACCTCGTACACACACGGCTCCGCTCCGTACACCTCGTACACACACGGCTCCGCTCCGTACACCTCGTACACACACGGCTCCGCTCCGTACACCTCGTACACACACGGCTCCGCTCCGTACACCTCGTACACACGGCTCCGCTCCGTACACCTCGTACACACACGGCTCCGCTCCGTACACCTCGTACACACACGGCTCTGCTCCGTACACCTCGTACACACACGGCTCCGCTCCGTACACCTCGTACACACACGGCTCCTCTCCGTACACCTCGTATACACGCGGCTCTGCTCCGTACACCTCGTACACACGCGGCTCTGCTCCGTACACCTCGTACACACGCGGCTCCGCTCCGTACACACCGTACACACGCGGCTCTGCTCCGTACACCTCGTACACACACGGCTCCGCTCCGTACACCTCGTACACACACGGCTCCGCTCCGTACACCTCGTACACACGGCTCCGCTCCGTACACCTCGTACACACACGGCTCCGCTCCGTACACCTCGTACACACACGGCTCTGCTCCGTACACCTCGTACACACACGGCTCCGCTCCGTACACCTCGTACACACACGGCTCTGCTCCGTACACCTCGTACACACGCGGCTCTGCTCCGTACACCTCGTACACACGCGGCTCCGCTCCGTACACACCGTACACACGCGGCTCTGCTCCGTACACCTCGCACACACGCGGCTCCGCTCCGTACACCTCGTACACACATGGCTCCGCTCCGTACACCCGCGACTCCGCTCCGTACACCTCGTACACACGGCTCCGCTCCGTACACCTCGTACACACGGCTCCGCTCCGTACACCTCGTACACACGCGGCTCCGCTCCGTACACCTCGTACACACGACTACGCTCTGTACACCTCGTACACACGGCTCCGCTCCGTACACCTCGTACACACGCTCCGTACACCTCGTACACACGCGGCTCCGCTCCGTACACCTCGTACACACGCGGCTCTGCTCCGTACACCTTGTACACACGCGGCTCTGCTCCGTACACCTCGTACACACGCGGCTCTGCTCCGTACACCTCGTACACACACGGCTCTGCTACATCCCCGTAAACCCCTCCTGACCCCACACAGAAACTTCCCCTCATCCAGCACCATGACAACCAGCACAGCAGAGTCCTGCATACACTGAGGCCCCTGATCATGTGACCCCTGACTCCTCCCCTCCTGTGACCTCATCCCAGGTCCTGTGCGCACAGAGCAGCCATATATGTGGAGTGCGGCTCTGCAGGTGGAGGTAGGTGCTGGAGATTCCCCATTACTGGGCGCAGGGGGCAGTAACCCCTTCAGCGCTGAGACAATTTTGGTGCTTTTCCTGTGCTAGATCTATGAGTCAACTATGAACAGGAAACAGGAAGTGAGGAAACCCGTATTGCTCACACAATACATTGCCTCTTTCTCCCCACACATAATATAATGTTCCCACAGTACCGCCATCCCCCCACACACAGTATAATGTTCCCACAGTACCGCCATCCCCCCACACACAGTATAATGTTCCCCCAGTACTGCCATCCCCCCACACACAGTATAATGTTCCCACAGTGCCGCCATCCCCCCACACACAGTATAATGTTCCCACAGTACCGCCATCCCCCCACACACAGTATAATGTTCCCCCAGTACTGCCATCCCCCCACACACAGTATAATGTTCCCCCAGTACTGCCATCCCCCCACACACAGTATAATGTTCCCACAGTGCCGCCATCCCCCCCACACAGTATAATGTTCCCACAGTACCGCCATCCCCCCACACACAGTATAATGTTCCCCCAGTACTGTCATCCCCCACACACAGTATAATGTTCCCCCAGTACTGCCATCCCCCCACACACAGTATAATGTTCCCACAGTGCCGCCATCCCCCCCACACAGTATAATGTTCCCCCAGTACCGCCATCCCCCACACACAGTATAATGTTCCCCCAGTACCACCATCCCCCCACACACAGTATAATGTTCCCACAGTGCCGCCATCCCCCCACACACAGTATAATGTTCCCCCATTACCACCATCCCCCCCACACACATTATGATAGTACAAGTTGCCCCCCACAATATGTCACCACCCTCCTAATAAATAAATCCCCCCTTCCCCCACTCCTGGTGCAGATACAGATGACCCCGGGACACAGCACCGACCTCCTGGGTCAGGTTCCCAAGTCTGGAGATGTGGCCCTGGGCCGGTGCTATAGATGTATGAGGGGCTGTTATCTGCGGTATGAGCTGTACATGGAATGGAGACATTCTGGGGACAGATTATCCCAGAAGTAGAACTTCTTCTCTTTAGTGAATGGAGCTGGATTTTACCTTGTTGTTTTCTCCTTATAATTTAATGACCTCGTTCTCGGACCCCATTGTTAGGCCCCGGCTGTCATGGCGATATATTGGGAGGTGTCTATGGGGAACACAGGACTCCCCCTCTCTGTGCCCCAGATATAATGGAGGAGGTTCTCTGCCTCTGTCTTTCTGCCTCAGATACAATAATGGATGTCGTCTCTCAGTTACCTCAGATATATAGAAGATGTCTTCTCTCTGTCAAAAATGGAGAACGTTCTTTCTCTCTTGCTAAAGTTTAAAATCTTTCTCTTAAAATCTTTTTTCAGCTTTTCTCCACAACCCTCATTAGTGAGATCATACAACATACAAGCCTGTGATTGCTCCGGTGATGCCCTGTACTACTGTAGTGCGGGGTATTATCCCTGCCTGTCAGTGTGATACTAATGGCCCCATACACATGAGATAACTGTTGGCCGGACAATCATTTGGCTGATGTCTATTTCTCCCGACTCCCCACACAACTGTCCTACTCGGCCGGGCTTTCCTGTGACCTCTCTCAGGCAGGTTTCACACTTGCGGAGGGAGGTGCTGCGGAGGGCTACATACTTCCTCCGTGAAGCTTCGGCCACCGCCGCACCTCCTCCTGTCAGCTCCGCCAATAAATTATCCATAATTGGCTCGTTAGATAAGTTGTAGTTTGTTACCCATCTTTCCTGGGTTCTGAATGGAGGCGCACATATTAGCCTCCGTGTGTGTTTGTAGGCCCAAAATGCCATGTAGACAGGAACACGAGTCAAATAAATAATGATCAGCCCCCCCCCCCTTAATGTCCTGTAGCAATATATGTATGTCTCACATAATGAGTAAATAGTGAGGACCTCAGGACCCGTTTCGGTGCATACGAGTTTCATCCTCAGTTCAGCTCATTTAATAGGAATCATTCAACTGTATAAAAATAAAAATTAAGAATGAAAAATAAAAGTAAGAATAAGGCCTTTATATTTGTTGATGACAAGTGCAGAAACTCAGTAACATATACCTGTAATATTTCCATTGTCAGAATGATTTAATATCTGTCATAACCTCATATTACCAAAATAATCAAGTTATGAAACTTTGCATATAATAACCTTCTTTAGTGTAAAAATTACTCAAAAATTACTCAAGTTCATAATGCTTAATTTTATTATACCTGATAGTGATACCATTGCACCTTATTAATGTTTCTTTATTAAAATGGGTGAAGAATATGTATTTATCAAATGTAATCAGGATCAAAAACACATTTCCCCCTTAATATATTTTCCCCGCACTTCTATTGCAGTGGTACCCAACCTTTTTTGCACCAGGGACCGGCTTGAACCAAGACCATTCTTCCATGGCCCGGCAGGGCGGGGATGGAGGTGTGACAGGGGCGTGGCTTTGGTCATAAGGGGGTGGGGCTATGGACGCAGTTGTAGTTTAGCAGTGCATATTTATCATTTAATTATAACATTTTTAATGTGACTCAACTCACCATAGGTTTTGAATGAGTGTGAGCACCTGGCTTGTTTCTGTTTCAGTGGGAGCACTGGGCTACTTCTACTGATGACCGTCACTGCTAATGATGATTGGAACCTACAAGGAAATGGAGCATTGAGCACTTAAGAACAATTGTACTGGAGTACTGTACATGCTGATTATTTTCTAATCATCAGAAAATGTATGTGTGGTCCCCCCCGTCCAGCTCTGTGTGGCTCCCCCTGTTGTATGCATGGCTCCCCTGTCCCATCCTGTAAGCATGGCTCCGCTCCCACTCTCCCTCCCTTGTATACATGGCTCCGCTCCCACTCTCCCGGCCTCCCTTATATATATGGCTCCGCTCCCACTCTCCCTCCCTTGTATACATGGCTCCGCTCCCACTCTCCCGGCCTCCCTTGTATATATGGCTCCGCTCCCACTCTCCCTCCCTTGTATATATGGCTCCGCTCCCACTCTCCCTCCCTTGTATATATGGCTCCGCTCCCACTCTCCCTCCCTTGTATATATGGCTCCGCTCCCACTCTCCCTCCCTTGTATATATGGCTCCGCTCCCACTCTCCCTCCCTTGTATATATGGCTCTGCTTCCACTCTCCCTCCCTTGTATATATGGCTCTGCTCCCACTCTCCCTCCCTTGTATATATGGCTCCGCTCCCACTCTCCCTCCCTTGTATATATGGCTCCGCTCCCACTCTCCCTCCCTTGTATATATGGCTCCGCTCCCACTCTCCCTCCCTTGTATATATGGCTCTGCTCCCACTCTCCCTCCTGTATATATGGCTCTGCTTCCACTCTCCCTCCCCTGTGTATATGGCTCCGCTCCCATTCTCCCTCCCTTGTATATATGGCTCCGCTCCCACTCTCCCTCCCCTGTGTATATGGCTCCACTCCCACTGTCCCTCCCCTGTGTATATGGCTCCGCTCCCATTCTCCCTCCCTTGTATATATGGCTCCGCTCCCATTCTCCCTCCCGTGTATATGGCTCCGCTCCCACTCTCTCTCCCTTGTATATATGGCTCTGCTCCCACTCTCCCTCCTCTGTGTATATGGCTCCGCTCCCACTCTCTCCCTTATATTTATGGCTCCGCTTGGCTCCCCCATCCTCCCCATCATACTTACGCTCACTTCGCTGAACTTCCTTCCCGTCGCTGCACGTCCCTGCATCTCGCGGCGCTTCAGCTTCTTCCTGTGCGGAGCTACCGCTCATTAAGGTCCATGAATATGGACGCCACGCCTATGGGAGATGAGTGGCGTCCATATTCATGACCTTAAATGAGCGGTAGCACTTGACCGCTCAGCGCTGGATGAAGCCGCCGCGGGATGAAGCCGCCGCGGGATGCAGGGTGAGTATCAGCTGCTGCACCGCCCCCCGGCTCCCCTTGTGTCCGCGGACCGGCAAGGGCACTGCAACGGCCCGGTGCTGGGCCGCGGACCGGCGGTTGGGGACCCCTGTTCTATTGCCTCGATGCTGTGGCCTCCGGGAAAATGGCCGCCGGAGGTGGTGCACACGCAGATTGAGATCTCGGTAACTAGAATACTTTCTGAATACTTTCCGTACCCACGGTAGATGGTGTGGTTTGTTCTATTCCTTTAATAGGACAGTGAAGATCAGTTGATGTTACATTTACTTTCTGAGAGAAAACAGATGCAAATTAAAAGTTCGGTCTTCTCAACATCATTTTTTACCACTTCACCATTTTTATCCTGTAAATATCCTATAGCATTTTTGACTTTTCAAGCCATAATTCATTGTCAGCATTAGGTAATCTGATGTGTGCTGTGCAGGTGTGGTAGGGGCCGGGATAGGGGGGGTCGACCACTGCTTACCACGTCCGGATGACACAGACACCAGGCGATGCAAGGACGAGGCGGAGGCAGAGTTCATTTGTAACAGTTCCGGATTTATTCGTCGTCTCCCTGACGACCACAACCACGCACCGCAGTCTCTTTACAGTTCTCAGTCTCCAGGCCCGGGTACCTGCACCTTTCCTCCAGTCGAAGTAACGTCCCTCATGGATCTTTCGCTGGGGCTGTCCTAGACCAATCTACCGCCAGCGCTTCACCTGCCTGAGATCGTCGTCCAATCGGTACCCCCAGGGCCTCGTCTGTCCTGCGGTCCATCGGGTCAGGGCCACCCCCCTGACTGCCTCTTTCCTGTCAGTCCCCTTGCCGAGCTCTTCGCTGTTCTCCGTCTTCTGCCGAGCTCCTCCCTTGACTAGACTCCCTGGAACCCCTACCAGTCCTATTTATCCCCTCTCTCACCGGGAATTCCCCTCCTGGGTTCCTATCTCCCAGCCCCCCCATGACTAAGCGTTTCTCAAGCCCTAAGCTGCTGTTGAGTCCTGAACTACTCCCCCTGCCATCTTGTGGTCATTTCTAGGTACTGCACTCTCTTGTCTGTCTTTCCCAGCTATCACCCTGCTGTCCTTGTCAATCTCCGTCCATAGTGCACCAACCATTCCCTCCTTCCAGTCAAGTCTGTCTGTCAAGTCACCTTCCCCACACAGGTTCTACAGACAGCATTATATTCTTCTTTAGATATGCCTGCCTCTTTTTTTCCTTTAATAAACACTTTTTTCTCTATTAACCCCTTTCCGACACTAGCCGTATATTTACGCCGATGTCGGTCTCCCTCCCTTTACTGTTTTGAACAGCTGACGTGTGCCCGCAATAACTGCAGGTGGAATAGAGATCCACCCGTGGCTGGTAACCAGTTAAATGCTGCTGTCAAACTCTGACAGCGGCATTTAACAAGCGCTTCCGGCAATCGCGCCGGAAATACGCACACCAGTGACCCGCGTCACGTGATCGCGGGTCACCGGTGTGTCAGCATGATAACCGGAGATCTCCTGGAGACCTCTAAGGTTGTCAGTGCCAGACTTCTGTGAGTGCCACCCAGTAGTCGGCGCTCATAGCAAGTCGGCAGTTCTGCTACATAGAGGCGATCTGATCATCGCCTCTATGTAGCAGAGCTGATCGAGTTGTGGCAGCTTCTTGTCTCCTATGGAGACTATTGAAGCATGCCAAAAGTTAAAAAAAAAAAATGTGTTTAAAAATATAGAAAAAATAAAAGTTCAAATTACACCCCTTTCGCCCCATTCAAAATAAACATAAAATCACACATGCACATATTTGGTATCGCCATGGTCTATCAATAAAAAAAGGATTAACCTGATCACTGAACGGCGTAGTGAGAAAAAAAGTCAAAACGCCAGAATTACTATTTTTTTGGTCGCCACGACATTGTATTAAAATCTAATAAATGGCGATCAAAAGATCGTATCTGCACCAAATTGGGATAATTTAAAACGTCAGCCCGGCACGCAAAAAATAAGCCCTCAACCAACCAAAGATCTCGAAAAATGAAAACTCTACGGGTGTCTGAATATGGCACAATATTTTTTTTAACCGCTTCCCGACCGCCCACTGTAGATAAACGTTGGCGCTTGCTGGGCTTTGTGCAGCGCCGACGTTTATCTACTGTCAGCGGTTTTGTGCCCCCCGGGACCCCCACATACCTTACAACGTGGGGATCCCGGTGAACAATGCATGCTGGGACCCCCGACGTCATCGAGACCTGATTGGTTCAGGTCTTGATGGCGTCAGCGTCACAGCAGCCAATGGGAGCGATCGCTGGGAAAGCTGCTTGTTTCCTGGCGATCTCCCTCATTGTAACGCGGCTTCTCCCTCTGATCTCACTGACAGATGATCAGAGGTGAAGCAGCGTTACTGTGTGACTAGATCGCTGCCTGGCACAGCTGATCGCTGCCTGGCACAGCGGTGCCAGGCAGCGATCTTGTCACACAGTAACGCTGCTTCACCTCTGATCATCTGTCATTGTGAGATCAGAGGAGAAGTCACGTTACAGTGTGCCAGGCAGCGATCTAGTCACATAGTAACGCTGCTTCTCCTCTGATCATCTGTCAGTGTGAGATCAGAGGAGAAGTGGCGTTACTATGAGTCAGATCGCAGCGCAGCGATCTTGTCACAAAAATAAAAAAAGTAAAGAAAAAAAAAAGAAAAAAGCAGGTACACAGGCTAGGGCTAGGGCTAGGGCTGGGATTAAGGTTATGGGTGTGTTGGTGTTAGGTTTGTGGTTAGGGTTATGGTTAGGGCTGAGATTAGGGTTAGGGGTGTGTTGGGGTTAGGGTTGGAATTAGAATTGTGGGTTTCCACTGTTTAGGTACATCAGGGGCTCTGTAAATGCAATATGACGCCCGCAGACCATTCCATCAAAGTCTGCATTTCAGAACGTCACTACTTCCCTTCCGAGCCCCCCCGTGAGCCCAAACAGTAGTTTTCTCCCACATATGGGGTACCAGCGTACTCAGGACAAATTGGACAACAACTCTTGGGGTCCAATTTCTCCTGTCACCCTTGTGAAAATAAAAATTGGGGGCTAAAAGATCATTTTTGTGGAAAAAAAATGATTTTTTTATTTTCACGCCTCTACATTATAAACTTTACTGAAACACTTGGGGGTTCAAAGTGCTCACCACACATCTAGATAAGTTCCTTGGGGGGTCTAGTTTCCAAAATGGGGTCACTTGTGGGGGATTTCCACTGTTTAGGTACATCAGGGGCTCTGCAAACGCACATGACACCCGCAGACCATTCCATCAAAGTCTGCATTTCAGAACGTCACTACTTCCCTTCCGAGCCCCACCGTGTGCCCAAACAGTAGATTTCTTCCACATATGGGGTATCAGCGTACTCAGGACAAATTGGACAACAACTTTTGGGGTCCAAATTCTCCTGTTACCCTTGTGAAAATAAAAATTGGGGGCTAAAAGGTCATTTTGTGGAAAAAAAAATGATTTTTTAGTTTCATGGCTCTACGTTATAAACTTCTGTGAAGCACTTGGGGGTTCAAAGTGTTCACAACACATCTAGATAAGTTCTTTAAGGGGTCTAGTTTCCAAAATGGGGTCACTTGTGGGGGGTTTCCACTGTTTAGGTACATCAGGAGCTCTCCAAATGCGACATGGCATCCGATCTCAATTCCTGCCAATTCTGCATTGAAAAAGTCAAACGGCGCTCCTTCCATTCTGAGCTCTGTCGTGTGCTCAAACAGTGGTTTAGCCCCACATACGGGGTATCTGCGTATTCGGGAGAAATTGCACAAAAAATTTTGTGGTTCATTTTCTCTTTTTACACTTGTGAAAATAAAAAAAAATGGTTTTGAAGTAAAATGTTTGTGAAAAAAAGTTAAATGTTTATTTTTTCCTTCCATATTCCATTCATTCATGTGAAGCACCTGAAGGGTTAATAAACTTCTTGAATGTGGTTTTGAGTACATTGAGAGGTGCAGTTTTTAGAATGGTGTCACTTTTGGGTATTTTTTGTTATATTGACCCCCCAAACTCACTTCAAATGTGAGGTGGTCCCTAAAAAAATTGGTGTTGCAAATTTTGTTGTAAAAATGAGAAATCGCTGGTCAACTTTTAACCCTTATAACTTCCTAACAAAAAAAAATTATGTTTCCAAAATTGTGCAGATGTAAAGTAGACATGTGGGAAATGTTATTTATTAACTATTATGTGCGATATCACTCTCTGATTTAAGGGCATAAAAATTAAAAGTTTGAAAATTGCAAAATTTTCTAAATTTTCGCCAAATTTTGATTTTTTTTAACAAATAAGCGCAGCTCATATCTAAAATTTTTTACCACCATCATGAAGTACAATATGTCATGAGAAAACAATGTCAGAATCAGTAGGATCCGTTGAAGCGTTCTAGAGTTATGACCTCATAAAGTGACACTGGTCAGAATTGAAAAAATTGGCCCGGTCACGAAGGCAAAAACAGGCTCGGGTGTGAAGGGGTTAATCAAAATTTGGAATTTTTTTTCACCACTTATTCAAAGACATGTTGTGTCTATGAACTGAACTTGTAATGACCTGGAGATCATAATGGAAAGTCAGTTTTAGCATTTAGTGAACCTAGCAAAAAAGCCAAACAAAAAAACAAGAGTGGGATTGCACTTTTTTTTTGCAATTTCACCGCACTTAGATTTTTTTTTCCCTTTTTCTAGTACACAGCATGGCAAAACCAATGGTGTTGTTCAAAAGAACAACTCGTCCTGCAAAAAATAAGCCCTACATGGCCATATTGACAGAAAAATAAAAAAGTTATGGCTCTGGGAAGGAAGGGAGTGAAAAACGAAAACGCAAAACTGAAAAAAAGCTCCAGGGGTTAACGGTAGGTGCTCACAGTCAATAAACGCTGCGGATTGGACGCTGCGTACTTCTGCAGTGTCCAGCCCGCAGTGTCCAGATGTTACAGCATAGTGGATGGGATTTCAAGAAATTCCGTGCCCACTATGCATGCACAGACGCCCACAGATCAACAGATCACTTGCGGAGACGAACATGCGGCACGTCGTTCCAGACCACAGCATGTCTATTTATCCTGCGGAGATGTAGCTATTCTCTCTCATTGACTATGCAACTTTTCCTCCAGCAGGGACACAAACTTGTATTTCTGGCAGGTGAAGTTTGTCTTTTCCACTGGTAAGTCTTATTAACCCAAATTATAGTATCGTAGTTATTTATGTGCATTGTAAAAATATTAAATTTAATATAAAATTATTATTATTTATTCCATGGCGCTTTACATGTGAGGAGGGGTATACATAATACATACAAGTACAGTAATTTTAAACAATACAAGTCACAACTGGTACAGGATGAGAGAGGACCCTGCCAGCGAGGGCTCACAATCTACAAGGGATGGATAAGCATACAGTAGGCAAGGCTAGAGCTGGTCGTGCAGCGGTTTGGTGGATCGGTGGTTACTGCAGGTTGTAGGCTTGTTGGAAGAGGTAGGTCTTCAGGTTCTTTTTGAAGGTTTCCATGGTAGGCGAGAGTCTGATATGTTGTGGTAGAGAGTTCCAGAGTAGGGGGGATGCGTGGAAGAAGTCTTGTATGCGATTGTGGGAAGAGGAGATAAGAGGGGAGTACAGAAGGAGATCTTGTGAGGATCGGAGGTTTCGTGCAGGTAAGTACTGGGAGACGAGGTCACAGATGTATGGAGGACTCAGGTTGTGGATGGCTTTGTATGCCATGGTTAGGGTTTTGACCTGGAGTCTTTGGGTAATGGGGAGCCAGTGCATGGATTGACAGAGGGGAGAGCCCATGGAATAGCGGAGGGACAGGTGGATTAGTCGGACAGCAGAGTTTAGAATAGATTGGAGGGGTGCAAGAGTGTTAGAGGGGAGGCCACAGAGCAGGAGTTTGCAGTAGTCAAGGCGGGAGATGATGAGGGCATGGACTAGGGTTTTTGCAGATTCTTGGTTGAGGAATGTACGGATCCGTGAAATGTTTTTGAGTTGAAGTCGGCAGGAAGTGGAAAGGGCTTGGATATGTGGTTTGAAAGAGAGATCAGTGTCAAGGATAACCCCGAGGCAGCGAGCTTGTGAGACTGGAGAGAGTGGGCAGCCGTTTACTTTAATGGATAGGTCCATGCCCCCCCGGTCACGTGAGATGGGGGAAAGATGATTAATTCTGTTTTGTCCATATTAAGTTTTAGAAATCTAGCGAAGAAGGATGAAATAGCAGACAGACATTGAGGGATTCTGTTTAGTAGGGAGGTGATATCTGGTCCAGAGATGTAGATCTGTGTGTCATCAGCATAGAGGTGATACTGAAAGCCATGAGATTCTATGAGCTGTCCGAGGCCGAAGGTGTAAATGGAGAAGAGCAGGGGCCCTAGGACTGAACCTTGCGGGACTCCGACGGATAGGGAGCGCGGTGAGGATGTGGTGTGCGAGTGGGAGGAGCTGAATGTCCGGTCTGTTAGGTATGACGCAATCCAAGATAGGGCCAAGTCTGTGATGCCAGGAGATGATGGTCTGTAGTAATAGGGAATGGTCCACTATGTCAAAGGCAGAGGACAGGTCCAGGAGGAGGAGGACAGAGTAGTGTCGCTTGGCCTTGGTGGCTAGTAGGTCATTGGTGACCTTAGCTAGGGCAGTTTCAGTGGAGTGGTGTGCCCGGAAGCCAGATTGTAATCGGTCAAGGAGGGAGCAAGAAGAGAGGTGGGAGGATAGTTCAAGATGGATGTGTTGTTCCAGTAGTTTTGAGGCATAGGGGAGAAGTGATATAGGGCGATAGCTAGATACAGAGGATGGGTCAAGAGAGGGCTTTTTGACGATAGGTGTGATTGAGGCATGTTTAAAGCTTGAGGGGAAAACACCAGTTGTTAGTGACAGGTTGAAGAGGTGGGTAAGGGTTGGGATGAAGACTGTGGTGAGGTTTGAGATGAAGTGGGATGGGATCGGGTCAAGTGCACAGGTAGTGAGATGTAATCTTGAGAGTAGAGTGGAGAGTCGATCTTCTGTAATGGTGGAGAAGTTGGTTTTGGAGGAGGGAGGAAGGGCACTGGGGGTTGTTGATCAAGACTGTCTCTGATGTTATCAATCTTCTCCTATATTAATTTCAACTTATTAACCCAAATTATAGTATCGTAATTATTAATGTGCATTGTAAAAATATTAAATTAAATATGAAATATTAATTTCAATATTCTCAATACATATAAGACTTTTAAATAATAGTCCAGTCTATAGATACAAGGACACATACAAAATTAGGCAGGGCTTTAATTACAGAAGTTGCAATTTTATCCGAACCCTGAAGCCTTAGAGGTCTAAAGAATTCCTTTGACTTGCAAAATTTGAGGTTCCTTAGAAATTTTTCACTGAGGTCTACAAACTTTAAGGTACACAACTGAAAATAGGGTGTATAATATTCTTCTTATTAGCCCAAAGTTCAAATTTCACATACTGCGGCTGTCAAATATGTCATGTGTTACACACGTGGTTGTGGAACCACTGTGGCATGAACTGGAGGGGCATAACCAAGTGAACACTTAGTTTTTCACTGAAACCTCAGATGGTGTGGTTAGACTTGAACCCAGCTGCTACTCCAGGACGGACTACGGAGCTATGGCAGCTGATCCCCAAAAGACGCAGGAAAGCAGGATCGTCCAGTAACTGAATAACCATGGAACATGCAACAGGACAGGTATTGGATCTGGTAGACTAGGCGGACTCGGGTGCTGGATCACAGGTGTCAGTTCAGACTGGGCAGGTGAGGTTTAGTCGCACAGATGCGGGTCAGACGGATCCCAACTAGGCACAGGTAGGGTGGGTTCGAGTATAGTAACAGCAGGACGGACCGGAACAGGTGCAGACCAGGCGGACTGGGTCAGGTAACAGGACGGACAGGATCGAATACAAAGAGCATGGGAACAGGGACCTTACAACTAGATAGCAGGAAGCTCACTGATACTAAAGTTGTTAAGGAACCTCCCATTTAGGAAAGATGCCTTAAATATCTGATGTCTCCCAGCCATTGGCTGTGAATATTTTCAGTAGCATGCTTTATGCCCCTTTAAGAGGCAGGGAGTGTACGCGCACCCTAAGAATTCTCCCAGGAGACCTACGTATCATGCATAGGCCCTTGAAGGAGACAAAGACAGCGGAGACGGGAGCAGCATGTAGAGATGAGTGACACACCGGCGTCCCTGCTGAGAGGGAGAACGGGACTCATACAGGGGCACCAGTGTTGTTCTAATAGTACCCTCCCTTATGCCCCTTTTCTATAAGCATGCAAAGAAATTTCTTTAGAAGAAATGGGCCATGAATACCCTCTTTGGGCTTCCAAAACCTCTCTTCGGGGCCAAATCCCATCCAATCAACTAAGAAAAAGGTTTTTCCTCTCACCCTCTTCAAGGCCAAGATATTCTTTACTTCAAAGACATCCTCTGAGCTGATGGGAGCAGGCATGACACCAGGATCCTTGAAGAAGGGACTCAAGATGACCAGCTTCAGGAGAGACACATGGAAGGAATTGGATATTCATAAGGAGGCTGGCAGCTTTTGTAGGGAGATGGGGGTCTTCATGCTGTTTGACCGGGTATGATTGGGACCACAATGTAATGATGTTACTTGATGATGATGGATTGTTCTTTCTAATGCACAATGAGTAACCGTACTGTTCGGATGTTAAGTTGGAATGTACGTGGTAGATCTGATAAGGTTAAGAGGGCGGCTGTTCTGAATCATATCAAATCCTGTGAACCTATGATCGCGTGCTTGCAGGAGACACATCTCACTAGAGACACTATGCACTGGTTGTTAAGAGCCTGGATGCTAAAGACATATCATTCTACTTATTCCTCGTATTCCAGGGGGGTGTCAGTCCTAATACACAAAAACACACATTATGAAGAGCTGGAAGTGCATGTAGACAGTGAAGGGCAGTATGTATGGATTGCTTGCAGATTGTTCGGACACAAAATGATTTTAGTGGCTTTATATATCCCTCCACCTTACTCTAAAAAGAAACTACAAGCATTACTGGAACTGACGGGCAGATGGGGGGAGACTCCATTGTTGATTATGGGAGATGTTAACAACACTATGAATGATTATTGGGATAAAGTACGACCGGCAGGTACGGAAGCTGGACAGGCAGGATGACTGCCTTTGGCACGTATGTAGGGGAACTTGGGCTGGTAGATCTGTGGAGAGTACGAAATGAGGGTAAGAGGACTTTTTCATGTCATTCGGCAACACATGGAACACTGTCGAGGATAGACCTGGCTTTGGGGGATACCGCTATGGACGGGATGGTGGGGGAGGTGGAATACCTACAGAGGACTCTTTCGGATCATGGTCCTGTGGTGGTCACGCTTCTGGTGAGATCTGCTCAGGGTCAGAGGGGAGGTTGGCGTCTTCACTTGACGTGGCTTAAAGTGGTGGATATGGGTGGCATAACCAAAGAGCTAGAGCACTTCTTCCAAATGAACGAAGGGAGTACTGAGGCCACAACGGTATGGGATGCCATGAAGGCGTTTACGAGGGGACTTTTTATAAGTGAGATTGCGAGGTGTAAGACCAAAACTAAATTGGCAGATCAACAAATAAAGGATGACCTGACAAGAGCGGAGGCAGACATGATTTTGGCGCCAACGAGTGAAGCTCACAATAGACTAAAATTGGCTCAGGAGGCAGTTGATAAACTGCACATGATGCAAGCTGAGAGGAAAAGGGCATTTCAGCAAGCCCAATTCTTTGAAGAAGGAGAGAGAGTGGGTCACTAGTTGGCGGTGATATCTTCGGCACAGAGGGAGTCTTCCAGGGTGTATAAACTGAGAGATCAAACAGGGGCGACTCTGACAGACACAAAGGACATACTGGAGGTCTTCAAGGCATATTACATGGCACTGTACACTTCAAGAGCACGGGACACAGAGGGGGATGTGGAGAATTTTTTGGAAGGCATTTCACTACCTAAATTGTCTGAGGAAGATAGGTTGAGGTTGGAAGAACCTGTGAGTGTGAAGGAGGTGGAATGTGCAATACTGTCTATGCCCAATAACAAAATCACCGGGAGCTGATGGTCTACCTGGGGAGGTGTACAGGGAGTTAGTGGAACTGCTGGCTCCGAAATTGAAATCTGTGTTTGATGAGGCTTTAGTGACGGGGGCACTGCCGAGATCAATGGAGGAAGCGGTGATAGTAGTTCTGCCGAAGGAGGGAAAAGATCCCATGGATGCGGAGTCGTACAGGCCCATTTCGTTGTTGACAACGGATGTTAAAATACTCGCTAAGATCCTGGCCACCCGGCTCACCGGGGTTGCGCATACCATTATACATGAGGACCAGTCGGGCTTTATGCCTAACCGCTCCATGGCTGTTAACTTATGAAGATTATTTCTTAATATGCAACTGCCTGCTGATAATGATGGCAGGAGAATAGTGATGTCATTGGACGCTAGAAAAGCATTTAATAGTGTGGAATGGCAATACTTATGGAAAATCATGGAACTGATAGGATTCGGCCCCGCGTTCATGGCCTGGGTGAAGTTATTGTACTCATCTCCAAAGGCGGTAGTTAAGGTGAATGGAGAACAGTCCGGGATGTTTGACTTGCATAGGGGCACAAGGCAGGGGTGTCCGCTATCCCCGCTATTATTCGCGGTGGCAGTGGAGCCCCTGGCGGCCAAGATCAGAGCTGAGAGGGGAGTGGTCGGATTTAAATTTGGGAAGCTGGAAGAAAAAATATCATTGTATGCCGACGACATCCTGTTGTTTTTGGAAAGTGCAGGATAGACACTGGGGTGCACGATGGATGTAATTAAACAATTTGGGAGCATTTCGGGACTGGAGATAAATTGGCACAAGTCTTATGTCATGGCTGTGGATAGAGCAATAGAAGCGGAGGAGATAGATGAGAGGGGGAAACAACTCCAGCTAGTTTCACAGTTTAGATACCTAGGGATATGGGTAGCTCTTCCACTGTCCCGATTCAAGGATCTGAATTTGGTTCCTCTGCTAGAGAAATTTAAAGGGAAAATAGGTGCATGGTGCAAATTGGCTTTAACGTTAACAGGTAGAACTAACCTGATTAAGATGGTCCTTATGCCACAACTAATGTACGTTTTGCACAATTCGCCGATATGGCTACCAAAAAACCGGTTTTGGGGCGTTGATTCTATCTTCAGATCCTTGATATGGGGCAAGAGGCAGGCACGGATTAAATTTGGAACTCTGCAAAAAGGGAAGGAAGAGGGAGGACTGGCCGCACCAAGTCCATGGGTCTATTTCTTGGCAGTACGGGGCCAGCATGTCAGGGGATGGAGAGAGCTCGATTGTGGAGGAGCAGCTCACCGGGTGCTGGTACATGTGACGGGGAGACGCCCACTTATCCAGGGTCTAGAGGATGGTACCTTTAAGAAACTGGGAGCACCATATCCTACCATAGGCATGATTCAGAAGGTATGGGACACCATTAAAAGGATCAGAGGGGTGGATGAGCTGACTAGGTACTCACCGGTGTGGGACAATGAGCATCTGCCGGAACTTAATAAGCTGCGTCAAATGGGCAATTGGAAGGCGAAAGGAGTGAGATATGTGTGCCAGCTGCAGAGTGGAATGGACCTGAAGACCTTTGAGACATTGAGAGAGGAATTTGATTTGCCTTCGGTATGGGGGTTTCAATACTATATGCTTCGACATGCTTGAAGGGCACAGTGTAGATTGGGAGCCATGACGGTTCAGGGCGACATTGTACTAGACTTTGTGTGTATGAAGGGAGGGACGAGGGGAGTTATATCGAGCATATATCATGATCTACTACACTCTTATCTGGGGGACAATCACCTCACTGCAAAGAGTAAATGGGAAAGGATGGTGGGTACCCTCACAACAGAACAATGGGAGGCTATTCTTGAATATGTCCCGAAGACCTCTCTAAGCGAGCAGGCACGGCTCTCCCAATTATATGTAATACATAGAACATACAAAACACCGCTGGTCCTATTCAAGGCGGGCTTGAGGGGAGACTCTAGCTGCCCTAGATGTGCACAGACCAGGCCGGACTGTTACATATGCTATGGTCGTGTCCGCGGCTGGTGGCATACTGGCTGGTCATTATCAACAAAATTGAGAGAGCTTATGCATGTACGCTGGACAGGAATCCAGTGCTGTGTGTTTTGGGGGAGGTGGATGGGATACCTGTCTCAGAACATTCCAAGATGGCAGTAGCGAGGTTGCTGTATGTGGCACCCAAACTAATAGCACGAAAATGGAAGGATTCGGAACCCCCCACCAGGAGGGAATTTATTGCTCAGACACGTACGGTAATACATTTAGAGGAAAGCATTTACAGGCGAAGGCATGGTGAAAGCACTTTCGAAAAAATATGGTCCGCCTGGATGGCGGTGATATGATTGCTAAGACTCTCAAGTATACCCGGCATAAGGAGTATTGGGGGAGGGGGGAGGGGGGGATGGCTTTGATTGTATTATCACAAGATATGTGAATTGTTACATGTATATTGATATCCACTGTTTATTGTTTAAAATCTTTTGAAACCTAAATAAAAATAACTGGTTTTAAAAAAAAAAAAGGAGGCTGGCAGCTTCAACTTATAGGATACAGTATTAATTTGCTTGATGACTTCAAAGTCACTGATGAAGAGAGGACCTAACTTGGAAGATGGGATCTTAAGACGGATGTATGCTAAAAAAGAGCATGGACCACATATTTAGCTAATGCCGCTAGGCAAAAAAATATATTCCTGAACATGAGGTTCTTAGTTTAACATTCTGATCAGACTGTATGAAGCCCACTGCCACATCATGCAAACCTCTAAGGCCTCTTTCACACATCCGGTGTCAGGGGTCCGGCGGCGTGCGGCGAAAAGCCGGGCCGCCGGATCCGGCCTGCAGCGGTGACACCGGATGTACATGTGGCGCCTGATGCAGCTTGGAGGACATTTAAAGGAGCTGCAGCACGGGGGGACGAGAGAGCCAACCGGGGAGAGATCGGGAGACGAGAGAGCAGCCGGAGAGAGCGGGGGACGAGAGAGCAGCCAAAGAGAGAGAGAGCGGGGGACGAGAGAGCAGCCAGAGAGAGAGCGGGGGACGAGAGAGCAGCCAAAGAGAGAGCGGGGGACGAGAGAGCAGCCAGAGAGACAGCGGGGGACGAGAGAGCCAGCCAAAGAAAGGTATGGAGCGTATGGAGAGAGAGAAGGAGAGAGAGAAGGGGAGGGGGAGAGAGAGAGATGCGCGCCGGGCACTTGTGGGGTTAAAACTCACAGTGCCCGGGCATGCGCTGTTGAAAAAGCCGGTCCGGCGCTGCAAAAAAACGTTGCAGGCAACGTGTTTTGCAGACGCCAGACGGCGCATGTTTGCCGTATCCGGCAAAACCCGGAGGCGCTGCATGTCAATCAGGCACGATGCGGTGATCATTACATTCTATGTGAAAAAAACGGATCCAATTCCGGATCCGGTTTTTATAATTTTCGCTGCATCGTGCCGGATTTAAAAAAACGAATGTGTGAAAGTAGCCTAAGTGGGTCCTAACTTTAATAGCTTTAAAGGAGTGGCGTCATGCGCTAGCCACCGTCGCAGCGACACTGCACCAGCAGGGCAGGCTGCCTGGTGCCTCACAGCACCCATGCTGCAAGACTAAGTCCCAATGACTCCAGACCGCACCGCTCCACAAGCACAAAACCACAGCAACAATGGCCGCCACAGAGCAGCAACACCAAATGAAAGGAGCATTGTGTCAAATGGGAGGAGTGCTGGTTTAAGAAAGGGGACAGAGCATCTAATACACTAAAAAGAGCATGGATTGTACCTCCAAAAAAAATCATACATTAATCTTCTAAATACATTTATCTTAACCCCTTAATGTCCAATGACGGACACAGTCCGTCATCAGACATCTCCCCTGCTTTGATGAGGGCTCCGGCACGGAGTCCGCATCAAAGCCGGGACATGTCAGCTGTTATGAACAGCTGACATGTGCCCGCAATAGGAGCGAGCGGACTCGCCGTCCGCCCGCGCCTATTAACTAGTTAAATCCCGCTGTCAAAGCTGACAGCGGGCATTTAAATAGCATTTCCGGCCGCCGCCCCGGAAATGACCTCATCGCCGACCCCCGTCACGTGATCGGGGGTCGGCGTCATGTTGCCTGGACAACCAGAGGTCTCTAAGAGACCTCTATGGTTGTTCCAGGCATATGGCTTTCAGCGCCACCCGGTGGTCGGCGCTGAAAGCACAGCAGTATATCTGCTACATATGGGCGAGCTGCTCATTGCCCATATGTAGCAGAGCCGATCGGGTTGCGCATGCTTCTATCCTCCTATGGAGGCTATTGAAACATGCCAAAAGTACAAAAAAAAAAAAAGGGTAAAAGTAAAAAAAATAAAAAAAAACTAAAAGTTCAAATCACCCCCCTTTCGCCCCAATCAAAATAAAACAGTAAAAAAAATCCCACATACACATATTATGTATCGCTGTGTCCAGAATTGCCCAATCTATCAATAAAAAAAAGCATTAACCCGATCGCTAAACGGCGTAGCGAGAAAAAAATTCAAAACGCCAGAATTTCGTTTTTTTTGGTCACCAAGACATTGCATTAAAATGCAATAACGGGCGATCAAAAGAACGTATCTGCACAGAAGTGGTATCATTAAAATCTTCAGCCCAGCACGGAAAAAATAAGCCCTCATCCGACCCCAGATCATGAAAAATGGAGACGCTACGGGTCTCGGAAAATTGCGCAAATTTTTTTTTTTTAAGTAAACTTTGGAATTTGTTTTCACCTCTTAGATAAAAGAGGACATAGACATGTTTGGTGTCTATGAACTCGTAATGACCTGGAGAATCATAATGGCAGGTCAGATTTAGGATCTAGTGAACCTAGCAGAAAAGCCAAGCAAAAGTGTGGGATTGCACTTTTTTTGCAATTTCACCGCACTTGGAATTTTTCTTCCCGTTTTCGAGTACACGACATGGTAAAACCAATGGTGTCATTGTCGTCCCTCAAAAAATAAGCCCTCACATGGCCATATAGACGGAAAAATAAAAAAGTTATGGCTCTGGAAAGAAGGGGAGGGAAAAATGAAAATGCAAAACCAAAAATACCCCTGGTCGTTAAGGGGTTAAGATGGATGTACTTAGAAGATAGACACACATTATCCCTAGGACGATATTGAGGTGGATCCAAGCGTCTCTTACCCATATGCCTCTTCATACACTCAGACGATCTCTCCAGAGTGGATTTAGTGTCCTCCCATATCTTCAAGAAATCCTTTTGTAAGAGCATAGAATGGTAGATTTGGAAAGGCCATCTAGTCCAACCCCCTGCTCAAAGCAGGATTCAATAAATCATCCCAGACAGATGTCCGTCTAGCCTCTGAAGACTTCTATTGAAGGAGAACTCCCCACCTCTCGTGGCAGCCTGCTGTTGCCCAAAGATGATAAGGAATGGAGAACTTGCAGAAGACTCACTTACGAGGTTGTTATAGGAGAATTCTGCTCATGGTAAGAGCTTGACCTAATCGTCATGATGTGCATTTGTAAAGTGCCTCAGGAAGTTGGCCAGAATCTGGTTGATTCTCTCTACCTGTCCATCGGATTGAGGGTGATATGCAGATTAGAAGTCCAGCACAACGTTCAGAAGCTTGCACAAAACTCGCAAGAATCTAGATGTGAACGGGGCAGCTCTGTCTGACACTGTGTCAAGGGAATCCATGAATCCGGAATATGTGCTGGATGAATCTCTCCCCAAGCTCTAGAGCAGACGGAAGACCTGGCAATGGGGTGAAATGTGCCATTTTCGAGCAGTGATCCTCCACTACCCAGATAACGGAACAGCCTGAGGACACAGGAAGGTCTGCAATATAGTCCATGGTAATATTCTACCAAGGCGCAAGAAGTGGTAGAAGTCACCCTGACGAGAGTTGCCTAGGAGTTTTTGTTGCAGGCACAGGAAAGACAGGCCAAAATTAACTCAGTTGTTTTCTTAAGCATTGTGAGCCACCAGTAGTGATGTGATATGAGCTACAGTGTCTCTCTCTGTCCGGCACTACCGGCCACCATGGAAGAGTGCCGCCTTAGCAGAACTTGTCTATTGTCTCATTCTGATACCAAGGTCTTACCAATCGGAATTTAGGACAATTTTACTGGGGCCACAGTAACCATCTAGGATGGCTCAATGGTGAGTTGAGGTTGCTCCTCTTGGTCGGTGGTCAGGAAGGAACTGGAAAGTATGTCAACTTTGATGTTTTAGTCAGCTGGCCGGAAAGGTAGAACAAAATCAAAATGAGCAAAAAATAATGGCCACCTAGCATGGCAAAGGTTCAATCTTTGCGTGGACTGCAGATAGGATAGGTACTTGTGGTCTGTTTAAATGACAACCGGATGGACTGCTCCCTCGAGAAGGTATCACCATTCCTCTAGAGCCATCTATATTGCCAACAACTCTGTTGCCATTCAAGTAGTTGTGCTCCAGGGCAGAGAAGGCCTTGGGAAAGAAAGCACAGGTCACCATACGGCCAGAGGACTTTTGGGTGAGAACTACTAGAGCCCCAGAAGATGAAGCGTCTAAATCCAGAAAGAATTGTTTGTTCACTTCCAGTCGATGTAATACTGGAGCAGAGGAAAAAGCTTGTTCCAGGGAGAGAAAAGCGTTCTCAGCCTCTTGAGTTCATACCTTCGGATCGGCATGCTTATGGATCATTGTGGAGATGATATCTGTCTGTGACGAAATAGTAATTGGCAAACCCCAGGAATGGCCGGATAATATTAACGCCAGCAAGGCGTGGCCACTCGAGGATGGAAGGCAACTTTTCTAGATCCATCTCCAGGCCTGTACCTGAGCTGATCTAACCTAGGAAAGGAAGAGAAGATTGTTCAAACACACATTTCTCAAATTGAGCATACAGGCGATTCTCTGAGTTGTTTGCAGGACTTGGAGAACATTCCACCTAGGAGAGGGCAGATCTGGGGAGAAGACCAAAATATTGTCCAAGTAACCACAACACAAGCATAGAAGAGGTCTCGAAAGATGTTCACAAATTATTGGAAACAGCAGGTGCATTGCTGGGCTCAAACGGCATCAATCGGTACTCGTAATGATAATTCCGGCCTGAGAGCGCTGTCCTTTTTCTTAATAAAGAAGAAGCCTGTTCCAGCTGCTGATGAGGACTTCTGAATGTATCCCCTTGCCAAATTCTATTTAACATACTCGGACATGGCTAAGATCTCCACTTGGGACAGGAGTAAATACAGCCTCGTGGAGGTGAGGATCCCGGAAGCAGGTTTAATGGTGTAGTTGTACGACCTACGTGGAGGTAACTTCTCTGCTTCCTTCTTGTCGAAGACGTCAACATACGGCCAGTAGGCAGATGGTAAACTAGACAGTGAAGATGGTTCCACTGGTGGCGGAACTGGTCATAGAGGTACAAGACACTTTTCTCATAACAATACTGTTCCCAAAGAAGCACCTCTTTGATCTCAAGTCAACAATGAGTTTGTGCATGCAGAGAAATGGAAGAACCAAGAGAAATTAGATGTATTTATTCTGATTTATATCTATTTTAGCTTTTAATAAGATATTTAAATATCTGCACTAACTTGTAAGAATCTCTTGCATTATATGTTTTCCCTTATAGGTGTTAATATCGCACTTGTTTTGTAGCATATTTTTTGCAAACTGCTGCAATGTCTTATCCTTTACTGCACCACGCAGTCTCCTTCTCCAGGCAACTGTCGTTGCTTTGACAGTGGGTGCACGCTCTGCTCGGCATCAATGGAGTCATACTGTGCATGTACTAGTAAGGGGCACTGTTTTAGACATCCTGACTTCATCTCAAGTCCAGGGTATATGCGGGAATCGCAATCTTGCCATCTTCTGTATAGAATACCTGCGCATACATCCAGGAAGATCCTTTCTCACTGCATTAGCCTCTAGCATTTTGGGAGTGGTTGATGTTATCAACATGGTCCCTTTTCTAAACTGAAAAAAAGCCTTCAGCAATAGACGTTATCAGCTGGGCATTTATTTCCATTGTCTACAGGTAGTAGCTGACATATCTCTCCTCACCATAGTGTGTTTTTTCTATATCGCATATTGTCAAGTTTTGTTTGGGGTTGTGTTTAAGTGGATTAATAGATTGATATTTTAGGGAATTTCTTTATCTGTAAACATATCAATAACAGTGCTGGGAAATAGAGACCTACACCGACCCATAAGTGCCCTCTCTTGCTGGAATGGCGCCAGCCCTGCCTTCCCCCGGGGGTGGACTATGGATGACACCATTTAAACTGCTATGTTCATTTTTTGAATATAAACTTCTTTTACCTAATAGAGATTGTTAGTTTCTACATAGCTGTTGGCTCCTTACCCTTTTTTTCTGTTTGTTGTTGTCTAAAGTATAAAGGTTTTATTAGTAGATGTCAGGAAAAAAACAGAATGTACTAAAGTAGTGAAGAGTGTAACACATCAATGATTTCACACTACTCCTGTGCCACCACTGCTTGAGTTTTCCACCAGTTTCTTTATTTCCTTGTCAGTCCCAATAAACTTGTGATACTTATGGCCAATTAGTTGCTGAGACAATGGCCATCATAGCCAGGGATTGGGAGCATGGAGGAGATGACTTGGTTAGCAATTCAACTGATGTTTCCCCTTATTATCTCCAGTAATTGTATTACACAGTATTCTGCATGGTGTTACATCGGCTTATCTTTTTCATATTCAGGACCTTATAACATTGGATCCTTTCCGTGGATATCTTCAATATTTAGAGAATTTATCTGATTTACCCATCAAGGATGGATATGGACAAAAACAAAATGGCAGAGAAGTTATTACAACTGAACCTAGAGATCCTCTTCCGGCTTACTGGAGAGGTGAGAGATTCTGATGACGTCACATTACATCATTCTTATCTATGGGAATAACAAATGGACAGAACTGGAGAGGTGAGGACTCTGGAAATGTCTGTAGTGTGATTTATTAATGTGTCTCTCCATAACCAGGATTACACAGTAGTGAAGAAGACCTCTAGAAAGTGCTGTCAGGCCTCTGTGTCTGGGCTTAGGGGTCTTCCCTATTCCTCAATCACGGGACCTCCACCTCACATCCTGATACATAAGGACATCAATGACCAGAAGATCCTAGAACTCATCTACAAGATGATTGAGCTGCTGACTGGAGAGGTGACACTGCTAGGAATGCTGGGACATTATACTGTAACGCTATGAAGGGATCGGGGGGATGACTATATCCTTGTATGTGTCAGGTTCCTATAAGGTGTCAGGATGTTGCCGTCTATTTCTCCATGGAGGAGTGGGAGTATTTAGAAGGACACAAAGATCTGTACAAGTACGTCATGATAAAGGTTCCCCAACCCCTCACATCACCAGGTAATAGACAGGACTAAATACACACGGCCTATAATTATCTGAATCTAAAGAATGAATTCAGTCCCTGTATGTGTTTCTATCAGTTCTATCCAGTAAGAGGACAACACCAGAGAGATGTCCCCGTCCTCTTCTTCCACAGGACCATAAACAAGAAAATCCCGATGTTTTTCAGGATCATCAGGTAGATGAAGAGAAAGTGTCATGAGATCTCCCCTATGATGTGTAGACAGCTGTGAAGGTCTTATGTTCGGTCTTGTTTTATCCACCAGTATTATGTGTTTTATACTTGTGTAATGAGAACGGTGGAGATGGCAGGATTAGAGCTGATCATAGATATAACTTCTCCATCTGTCTGTGACTCTTACACTATTTGTTTCAGGGTGAAGATCTGACCCATATTAATACTACAGAGACATATGTGAGGGGTGATGAGCGGTGTAAAGAGGAGATTCCTACAGATAACCATCCAGGTGAGTGGTAACTACTAAATATAGAGTCACAGTTTTGTCTTAGGCTAGTTTCACATCGCGTTAGTGACATCTGTTTAACAGATGCGTTAAATGGATTTGCTAACGCTGTTGTCCTTTTTGGCATCTTTTTACCGATAACGCATGGTAGCATTGCGGTACCATGCGTTACCATGCATTAAGCAATACAGGTCTATGCTCAGTGAACGCATCCGTTCGCTGTACGTTAGACCTAACGCACCCGAAAACTCCGTAGACCACGTTCGAGGGTGTGTCACAAAGTAGCGCATCATCGCTAGCGCATGCTGATTTGGACATGCGTTAGGATGCATTACCATAATAGATGCCAATAGATGCGTTAACGCATCCGTTACATAGCGTTAGTGACGCTTAGTAGCGAATGCGTTAAACGCATGGCACCTAACGCAGTGGGAACCCAGCCTTAGTTACTGGCTGAGGCTGCTTTATCGGTGATGTAGTTCGGCCATGTCACAATCATGTTATCAGCATTTTGCGTCCAGACCACAACATTCTCTTCCTGACTTCCCCCCTGTTTAAAAACTGTTTGAATTACATGTCTGACTTTCATTAGTTCGTTTTCATAGATTTTTAATTTGTTTTTACTTGTGTCAGATTTAAGTTATTTCTGTGACCATTGTGGGTTTTTCTGTCACTAAACGAGGTGTACCAACAATTTTGACCACATGTGAATGTGAGTTTACAATTCCCTGATGGCCTTTTAAAGAAGGTCTCTGTTACTTCTGCCAAATGCCAGAGATCTACAGTATATTTAACCCCTTTATCGGACCAATTTTTGCAATTCTGACCACTGTCACTTTATGAGGTTATAACTCTGGAACGCTTCAACGGATCCCGGTGATTCTGAGATTGTTTTTTCATGACGTATTGTAATTCACGATAGTGGTAAAATTTCTATGGTATGACTTATTGTGAAAAAAATGGGAATTTGGCAAAAATTTGGAAAATTTCTCAATTTTCAAACTTTTAAATTTTCATGTAATTTAAATCTTTAAAGATTCCATAATAACAGGGTCTGTACCACAGGACTGACATATGGCAAATGTGGTGCCAATATTCAAAAAGGGGACAAAAACTGAACTTGGAAATTAAAGGCCAGTAAGCTTAACCTCAACTGTGGGTAAAATCGTGGATTTTTTTCTAAGAGATACTATACTGGAGCATCTGAAGAAGAATAACCTCATGACCCAATATCAACATGGGTTTACAAGGGACCGTTCCTGTCAGACTAATCTGATAAGCTTTTATGAAGAGGTAAGTTCCGGACTGGACCAAGGGAATGCAGTGGACGTGGTGTACATGGACTTTTCAAAAGCTTTTGATATGGTGCCACACAAAAGTTTGATACATAAAATGAGAACAATGGGGATAGGGGAAAATATGTGTAAGTGTGTTAAGAGCTGGCTCAGGGATAGGAAACAAAGGGTGGTTATTAATGGAGCACACTCAGACTGGGTCATGGTTAGCAGTCGGGTACCACGGGGGTCAGTATTGGGCCCGCTTATTTTCAGCATATTTATTAATGACCTTGTAGGGGGCATAGAGAGTAGAATTTCAATATTTGCAGATGACACTAAACTCTGCAGGGTAATCAATACAGAGGAGGACAATTTTATATTACAGGAGGATTTATGTAAACTAGAAGCTTGGGCTGATAAATGGCAAATGAGCTTTAATGGGGATAAATGTAAGGTCATGCACTTGGGTAGAACGAACAAGATGTATAATTATGAGCTTAATTGTAAAACACTGGGCAAAACTGTCACTGAAAAAGACCTGGGTGTATGGGTGGACGACAAACTCACATTTAGTGGCCAGTGTCAGGCAGCTGCTGCAAAGGCAAATAAAATAATGGGATGCATTAAAAGAGGCATAGATGCTCATGAGGAGAACATAATTTTACCTCTATATAAGTCACTAGTGCGACCACACTTAGAAAACTGCATACAGTTCTGGTCTCCGGTGTATAAGAAAGACATAGCTAAACTGGAGCGAGTGCAGAGAAGAGCGACCAAGGTTATTAGGGAACTAGGGTGTCTGCAATACCAAGACAGGTTATTACACTTGGGGTTATTTAGTTTGGAGAATCGAAGGCTTAGGGGTGATCTTATTACAATGCATAAATATATGCGGGGACAGTACAAAGACCTTTCTAATGATCTTTTTACTCTTAGACCTGTGACGGGGACAAGGGGGCATCCTCTACGTCTGGAGGAAAGAAAGTTTAAGCATACTCACAGACGCGGATTCTTTACTGTAAGAGCAGTGAGACTATGGAACTCCCTGCCATATGATGTTGTAATGAGTGATTCCCTACTAAAATTTAAGAAGGGCCTGGATGCCTTTCTTGAAAGTATAATATTACAGGGTATATACACTAGTTTCCTTAATATTGCGTTGATCCAGGGATCTAGTCTGATTACCGTATGTGGAGTCGAGAAGGAATTTTTTTCCCCAATGTGAAGCTTACTGTTGCCACATTGGGTTTTTTTTGCCTTCCTCTGGATAAACATGTTAGGGCAAGTTAGGATAGGATATGGGTTGAACTAGATGGACTTAAAGTCTTCCTTCAACCTTAATAACTAAGTTACGATGTCCTTAATCCCTTAGTGACGGGGCCAATTTTTTCAATTCTGACCAATGTCACTTTATGTGGTGATAACTCTGGAACGCTTCAACAAATCCCATTGATTTTGAGATTGTTTTTTCGTGGCACATTATAATTTATGATAATGGTAAATTTAGGTTGATATGTTTTGTGTTTATTTATAAAAAGTATCAGAAATTTGACAAAAATGTAAAAAAATGTGCAATTTTCAAACTTTGAATGATTATCCCTTTAATCCAGATAGTCGTACCACAGAAAAACATTAATAAATAACATTTCCCACATGTCTGTTTTACATCAGCACCATTTGTAAAACGCTAACTTATTTTGTTAGCCTTTTAGGAGGTTTAATAATGTAGCAGTAATTTTTCAGTTTTTTCAAGGAAATTTACTAAAATCTATTTTTTTTGAGGGACCTATCCAGGTGTGAAGTGACTTTGCGGGTGCTATATATTGAAAACCCCAAACGTGATAACATTTTAAAAACAGCACCCCCTGACACATTGAAAACTGCTGTCCATTTATTAACCCTTCAGGTGATTTTCAGGAATTAATGCAAAGTGGTATAGCCGGAATGAAAAAGTGTTTGTTTACCACCTAAATGTCACTAACTTCTGAACTGACCGCTATAGCCGGGAGACTCTAAGGCCGCTATTTGGCCATGAACTCCTATGGCAAACATCAGGACCATACAATCATGATCTCAATGTATCAACTAGATTAAAGTGGAAGCCCCCACAATCTATTAACCATTTATTTGATGTAGTTACTTTTGACAGCAGCAACTAAAGAGTTAAATAGATATAGACGGGGCCAACACTGATCGTTTGTGATACAGCAAGTTGTCAGCTATAGAGTACAGCCGACAGCTGCTGGATTGTCACTTGTATGGGGATGATATTCTCTTATATCTCAGGTCAGTAAAAAGACGTATTGGCGGTCATTAAGGGGTTAAATAACGGAGAGATGTCACACAAAGTAGTTTATAAATAACATTTCCCACATGTCTACTTTACTTCAGCACAATTTTGGAACCAAAATTTTTTTTGCCAGGAAGTTATAAGGGTTAAGGCTATGTGCACACATTGCGGATGTTATGCGTTTTTGCTGCAAAAACGCATACTAAAAGCAACCCATTAAATTCAATGGCATTCCGCACATTCTGTGCTACTGCTGCGGATTTTTCCACGGTGGAATCGCATCTCGGAAAAATACGCAGCAGGCTCATTCCTTGTGTGGAATCGAGGGGATTACGCACACATAGGATTGCATTGATCCGCTTACTTTCCGCATGTGGCTATGCCCTCCATGCGCAAAGTAAGCGGAAAATGTGCGGATGGTACCCAGGGTCTGGAGGAGAGGAGACTCTCCTCCAGGCCCTGGGTACCATATCCCTGTAAAAAATAGAATTAAAATAAAAAATGGTGATATTCTCACCTTCCGGCATCCCCCCGCATCCTTCCCGAGCCTCGCGATGCTCCCGGCAAGTCCCGTTCCCAGTGATGCCTTGCGACAATGACCCCAGATGACGTTGCGGTCTCACGTGATGCTACATCATCTGGGGTCATTGTCGCAAGGCATCGCTGGGAATGGGGACTTGCCGGGAGCATCACGAGGCTCGGGAAGGCTGCTGGGGACGCCGGAAGGTGAGAATATCACCATTTTTTATTTTTTTAATTATTTTTAACATTATATCTTTTTACTATTGAGGCTGCATAGGCAGCCTCAATAGTAAAAAGTTGGTCACACTTGTCAACCACTATGTTTGACAAGTGTGACCAACCTGTCAATCAGTTTTCCAATTGATGATACAGATCTCTTGGAAAACGCTAGCATTCTGCAAGCCATATGTACAGTAATACTAAGCCACACGGAGAGACTCGGGAGGGATGGAGCGTTATTTGCCTCCTGAAGGGCAGGTTTTCCTAGAACAGTTTGCGGACAACACATACAGAGCCACTAATTGCTAGAAGAGCAGAATTCCCGCTCAAGTGGCCCCATTTGGGAAACTATACCCCATGGGGAATTTATCTACAGGTGTAGAGATGATTTTGACTCCATGTGTGCTTTCCATAATCAAGCAGCAATGAATGTTGCTGTGAAAATTGAAAACTACCGTTGTAGTGATCAGTACGCTGTAGTGACCAGTACGTCGCAGTCACCAGTACGTTATACCCAACCAGCACTTCTGAATGCATGCACCCGTCACTTAGGCAGGCTCTCATCACTTCAGAAATGCCAAACGTGGACACAATATGTGGTTTAGGTACACTGTGGGGCTCATAAGAGTGGGGAGGCATTTGGATTTGGGAGCGTAGAATTTGCTGAATTTTTTTTAGCGGGTGAGGAGCCATTTTGCTTTTCCAGAGCCTTTGCGCTACCAATAACATGGAAGCCCCCTATGTTTCCATTAACAGATGTCGGACCTGAGCCAGGGCTTGCTTTTTTGTGGATTGAGTTGAAGCTTTTATTGGGAGCATTTTACGTAACGTTTGGGATCACATTTATCTGGCGCTCTACGCTGGCCACTTACTTTTGGATTTGCATCTAAATCTCTGTGTGACGTGATCCGAGGGATCCATTCACTGTAATGAGGCATCAGAGTTACTCTGGACTCTGTCTGGTCTCTGTTCAGCAGTGTCCGTCTTTTCAGAGGTGCACAAAACTTAGGCCGACGGCACTATTATGCAATTCTTAAAAGACGGACACCGCCTGATCACAGGTCACACGGCGTCCACAGTGCCTCCATCAGCCTCATTATAGGGAATCTAGAATCTTCCACCAGAGTTTCCATCTGAATCACTTTAGGGATTTACATGTAAACCCCGATGCAAGCGCTCAGCACAGAGCACAATATAAATGTTCGTCAAGCCTTACTGCGATCTTTAGGAGGCAGAATGAAAAAATCGACAGCATGTGAAGAATTTGTTTTATTTTATTTTTTATGTCATTCGTCGTGCGGTATAAGTGATTAGGTGGCTTTATTCTTCGAGTTGGTACTATTACAGCGATACCAGATTTATATCTGGTTTTTATGTGTGGCTGCTGTCACACACTAAAAGACGCTTTTTATTGCAAAAAATAGTTTTGCACAATCACATTTTGAGAGCTACCATTTTCCATTCACCCATGACAGCACACCTGAGAGAGGGATCCGCCCAGCCAGGACAGGAAACCTACTGAAATAAAAGGGCGGTACCTCTACCTCGCTTCAGTTGGGTTTCCTGTTCTGACGGAGAACCTCGTGCTGAAAACCGGCGGTTGGAAGGCGTTTTTTATCCACTCGCCCACGCCTGTCCCGGCACTGGAAGAACAGGCAGGGCATCTGTATGCCGGCCTTCAGTAGTGGAAGTGCTGTCCGCAGGTCTTGAGGGGCCTTGATGTTCGTGCGCGCATGGGGCGACAGTCATGGACCCAGCAGCTCTTTTGTGGCCACTGCTTCGCTCTCTGTCCTCTGTCTGCTGACCGCTGCTCCATAGTGAGTCCGGCTTCTGGGGAGCGTGGCACTGGGATTGGGTGCGCCCGCATGACGTCAGGGGGTGTGCCCTGGAGTCAAGATGGCGGCGCCTATGGTGAAAATGCCAGCTGCGGCGTGTGGAATCTGGGCGTGTCCAAGGGGAGGGGCATGGATTGGCTCCGGAGGAGGCAGGAAGCACAGTGGATCCCTCTCGTAAGGAGTGATGACCACAGAAGAGGCGCTCGTGTCCGAAGCTCCGCATTATGGAGGATCACAGTGGACAGCAGCAGCAGCCCTTACAGCAGCAAGAGCGTTCACCACTCTCTATGGCTGGTCACCAGCTTGGGCGCACTAAAAGGATCAGCCGCTCGAATGGCAGGAGTGGCAGCCGTCCTAACTAGTGATGAGCGAGTATACTCGTTGCTCGGGTCTCTCGGAGCATGCTTGGGTGGTATCCAAGTATTTTGGCGTGCTCGGAGATTTATTTTCGTTGCCTCAGCTGCATGATTTGCGACTGCAAGACAGCTTGAATACATGTGTGTGTGGAATGCCTGTTTGTTAGGGAATTCCCACATGTATTCAGTCTGTCTACAAGTCGCAAATCATGCAGCTGAGACGACGAAGACTACAGCTCCGAGGACGCCAAAATACTTGGAGACCACCCGAGCATGCTCGGGGAGACCTGAGCAACGATGCTACTTGCCCATCACTTGTCCCAACCAGAGATCACGGGACTCCTAAGTATCCAGGAGTGACATTGTTTGTACCCCTGATCAGCCTACGAATCCAGTACCCTTGATTGACAGCGGGTGGTGAGTGATCTACGAGAATATCACTTTTGTTGGAATAGGGGCCATTTTCTGCTTAATCACAAGGGGCCTAGGAAGGCTAGCGCCAAGACAAAGAATAAGGAGTGTGCCCTTTGTAAAACCCCGCTGGCAGTTCAGTGGCAGAAGGATCTCTGTGCTAACTGCATACAGAAAACAATGCGGGAAGAGACACCCGACTTCGCCACGAGCCTTAGGGCCATAATCAGGGAGGAAGTGAAAGGTTCCTTAAAGTCGACATTGAAAAAGTAAAGCAAGAGACCTTGGGAGCTTGTCACGGATTATGACAGAAAAAGAAATCCGGCACTCCCAAATGCAGAAAAAATAGTTTTGTTTTATTCACAGCTTAATAATCCACACAGTGTACATTCTATTTGTTACGTTTCGGTCACTATCATGGACCTTCTTCAGACTGTATACAGTGTAGAGGAAAAACAACAAAAAAATAATAAATTAACATAAACATACATAATAACATACAACTGGTTTCAAAATGACATTTCATAATCCAGTAGAGTTATATTTGAGCTAAAGCTACATAGAAGCACATGTTACACATGAAGGAACATTTATGTTAAGTGGATTCTAGTCCCAAAAGAACGGATTAACTCCATCATATAGAGGAAAAAATATAGAATCCCTATCAGGACACCAGACATGTTATACCTTACAGAGCAAACAGAGATATATTCAAAAAATACCAGGAGAACTTTGATCATCCAATAGATGGGTTTGTGAAGAGAAAATCATGAGTGGTTTTGCTATCTAAACATTCAGTTTGCCTCATAAGGAGATGGTAAGTTATTCACAAAATAGACCATAAAGCAGGGAACGGGTATGGAAACACTCAATTAGAAGTGCTTATGGACACAATTTGAAAAAGAAAAGGAGAAAAAAAAAAGTGAAAAAAATTACACTATAAAGGCATAAACCTTACCAATGGCAAAACCTGTTCATGTTCCAAAAACATGACACTGTGGGTTCAGAATAGCGTGTAGCAACGTAGGCAAGCTGCTCTGTAGAGAGACAATGGACAAGATAGTCCTTTGTGAAACACTCAGTGCAAACAAAGCTGCTAACAGTCATATACCATTATAGGTAATGCTTACCAGATGGAGCTGTGAGGAGAGCAGGAGGAGGAACAAAGCACTGACAGAGATATGCTGTATTGCTATGGTGCAGTGCGCTAGTGACGGCTGTGTCTGGTCGGGGGTTAAATACCCGACATGAGTGCGTGCTAAAGCGCACCTGTGTGAGCTGGCAGAAAGTGGCTAGAAGTGAGGAATTAAGCGCTCTCTGAAGTGAAAGCCGGAAGTGCCTCTAGCAAGATGGCGGCGACAGGAAGTAGTCAGTGAAATGCTGGGTGAAGTGCAGTTCAGCTGCATTAATGAGATCCACGGTGTCTCGGAGTGACGTGTCTTTTTTGTCATATTGTATTTGTCACGGATTCTGAGGCCTCACAATCTGGGGGGGAATATCATGTGGAATCCCTGTCTACCTCCTATTCCTCCTCGGACAGTGATGTAGGCGGCCAACCTTGTTTTTCGGCCGAGGACTCGGATAGACTGGTTAGAGCAGTAACGTCAAAGATAGGCCTAAAGGAGGAAAAACACCTAAATCCTTAGAGGATGTTACTGTATGTTTGGGGGCTTGGAGGGAAAAAGGAAGCGCTCCTTTCCAGTTAATAATACGATAAAGGCGCTCATAGAGAAGGAGTGGAAGAAGCCAGAGCGGTTCGGTAGCCTGCCCTCGTCTTTCAAAAGGAGGTACCCTTTTGAGGAAAAGGACTCGTTGAGTTGGGATAAAATCCCAAAGATCGACGGGGCAGTAGCTAAGTCCTCTAAAAAAATTGTCCCTGCCCTTAGATGACTTGATGCCTGAAGCACAGAAGAATTTTTTTGAAGGTCGCTATCATGTTCATTTTGAACAATGTATTCACATTTGAAAATTCTGTATACCGTCAGATCAAGGGCTGCGTGATGGGGACGAGATTCACCCCCAGTTATGCAAATCTTTTCATGGGGGTTTTTGAGTCCGTCTTCATCGCGCAGTCCCTTCTGGCTTTGGGACGAATAGTCTTTTACCGTCGGTATATAGACTATTTGTTCTTTATTTGGTCTGGCTCAAGAAATGAGGCCCTTGAGTTTGTTGAGGCTTTCAAAAAATATTCTTAGGGACTCTCCTTCACAGCTTCTATGTCTGATCCCACCCTCCACTTTCTGGACCTGATCGTACATCTTGATAAGACTAGTAAGATGTAGATTAATTACCTCTAGTTTGATAGTGGACACCTTCCCAAATGGATCACCAATGTGCCATACGGTCAGTACTGGAAGATACAAAAAAACTGTACAGTTGATTCAGATTTTTTGGAACAATCAAAAATCCTGAATAAGCGATTTCGACAGAAGGGTTATCCCAAAAAATTACTTTGTGACACATTCTTTAAAACAAAATCACTTTCCCAAGATTTTTGCATCAATAAAATTAAATCAAAGGCAGCTGAAAATAACACTCCTGATCTTGTCAAGTGGAGTTTGGTGACCACATATAATCAGTCTCCTTGACTATCCAGAGGATCCTTGATAAATATTGGTTTATATTAAAGGGTGATCCTTTTCTTTCTGGGCATCTTCCGGTTAAGCCTAAAGTTATATATAGAAGGAATCGTAATTTACGCAGCCTGGTGGCACCAAGCAATACGGGATCTAAACCTCACTCATTGGGCGTGAGAGATGTTCTCAATTGGGTTGGTTTTCGTGCAAAACCTCTAAGTGTTTGTGCTGTTGCACCATCTTGAATGGGGTGAAAACCTTTGCATCAAATACAACAAGCATTATTTATACCATTAACTGCCATGTTGATTGTCAATCAACTTATCTAGTCTATTTGTTGCAATGCACTTGCGGCCTGCAATACACGCCCGCCTTAATATTCGTAACGGATAACAATTACACAGTGTATCTAGGCATTTTAGTGTTGTGCATCAGAAAGATCCTAAATATTTGAGTCTCATTATAATAGATTAGGTTGCTGACAATGTTTCTGATCACTTGGGGAGTCTCATTAATAGAGAAAGTTATTGGATTTTTAAACTGGGCACCTTTTCCCCTGAAGGGTTGAACTTAACTATAGACAATGTTGTTGGTCAGTTATAACTTTCTGAATATATTCTTTTTTTTAAATATTTTTCTTTGCTTTTCTTTAGTTTTTTTCGTGTAAGAAAAGATTTTATTGAATCCTTTTCATTTTTTAGTTTTTATATGTAGTTTTTCTGTGATTTTTTTTAGTTTTTTTTTGTTTTGTTTTTATCTGCAGTTTTACTTGTTTGTATGTAGTCCAATTTCCTCTGGCACATCAAGAGTGCTTTGTGGTCATAAATGGCTAATGTCTCCCATTGGTGCAATTTCCCTTTAAATATGTAATTTCCCCTTATGTTCATTGTACCTCCTGAGGAAGATAACGTGTTGCTATCGAAACGCGTTGTGGAGTGCAAAGAATTTTAATAAAGGTTTGTGCCTTCAACCATTTATCTCTTTTTTCCTTTTCCCTAGCGCTCCTTGATACTGCGTTTTTTCTTGCTTCTCAGAGGACTATGGCACGCTGAGAGACCCACTAGATAAAAAAGCAGATGGGTTCCTGAGACACACTTGGGAGGCAGCCGCAGGGGGTCTGAAGCCGGCAACAGCCGGGACTTGTACTGCCCGCTCCCTTATGGTCTTGCTGCAACAGATGGAGGAACAACTGAGGAGTAAGGTTCCAAGGGACGAAATCTTGGCCAATATGACTCTGTTGCAGGGGGCAGCGGCCTTCCTAGCACACTCCTCAGCAGATTCTGTTAGATTGGCGACTAGGGCGGCAAGCCTATCCACTGTGACTAGACGGGCCTTGTGGCTAAAAGGGTATCTGGGAGACCCGCCTTCGCAAAATAGTCTGCTCCATTCCGTGTGACGGTTAGTTTCTCTTTGGTCAGAAAATAGAGGACATCTTAGAGAAGGCAGGGTATAAAACGAAGGGGTTTCCCCGTTTCCAGAGGGAGGTTAGGAAGTCTTCTTTTCGGAGGAGAAAATTTAATAGGGGTCGTCCCCTTGGAGATAGAAAGAGCTGGGACTTCCAAGAACAGGAAAGGGTTTGGATAAATGTTCAGGTGACCCTCTACATCGTCCAAAAAGCCCCCCAATGACGTCAGGTCAGAGATGGGGAGAGGTTCTCTCTTTCTCCCTTCCTGGGTGAACATCTCCCCCAGTCACTGGTTCCTGAACGTCATCAGGGATGGTCTAATGATAGACTTCGTCCATCCATCCAGCCAGACTTTTGTGTTAACACCTCGCAGGAAATCACCAGGAGAACAACTAGTCCTGGAGGCGGAGATTTTTGGACTGGTGCAAAAGCGGGTTCTGCTAGAAGTCCCGATAGAAGAGGTAGGAAGGGGATTTTATTCCCCCTCTTTTTGATACAGAAGCTGGACGGTTCTCTAAGAACTATCGTCAACCTGAGGAAGCTCAACCGATGGGTCGTGAATTACTCTGTCAAAGTGGAGTCGGTAAACACGGCTATAAAGCTGTTGTTCTAGGACTGCTTCATGGTGGTCATAGACTTAAAAGATGCCTATTACCACATCCCAATCCATCGGGACCATCAAAAGTTCCTAAGGGTGACTCTGTATGTCCAGGGACAGGTCAGGCACTACCAATATGCAGCCCTCCCATTTGGTCTGTCAGTAACTCTGAGCGGGTTTACCAAGGTAATGTCGAAGGTGATGGCCTACCTTCGTTCTTGGGACATTATCATCCCGTACCTGGATGATTTCCTTATAGTCAGAAGATCACTGTGCAAAACAAGTGAGGGAAGTGACTATGGCCCTAAAGGAGCTAGGCTGGGTGGTAAATACCCTCAAGTCAAAACTAATGCCGGAAAAGATACAATCCTTCCTCGGGTTGGTTCTGGATTCCAAGCGCCATGTTTGTCTCCTACCAGAGAACAAGATAGTCTAAATAATGGGACTGGCACTGTCAGCAATACAGCAGCCCATAGTGACACTAAGGCGATGTCCTTGCTAGGATCCCTAACATACTGTATACCAGCATTAAGATGGGCACAATTTCACCTAAGGCAGCTACAGTGGGAGGTCCTGTTGGCACAGGGGTTGTTAAAAGGGCATTTAGAGGGAAAAGTACCATAGCTTACCTGGTGGACAGTAAGAGAGCATTTGGCGTCAGGGGTCCAGTGGTTGAGGCCGGTGGATAATGTGATCACGACAGACGCAAGCAGTACTGGATGAGGAGCACATCTAAGGTCCCACTCAGTGCAGGGAACCTGGTCTCCTCTAGAAGGGGATCAGGGTTCAAACGTAAAGGAGCTGTGGAAAGAGCCTTAAGACGCTTTCTCCCCTTCCTTCGGGGTCGCCATGACCGGGTCATGTCGGACAATCGCGCGATGGTGGCTTACATCAACCACCGGGGAGAACAAGGTCCCATACCCTTATGGGGTAGCAAGCATCCTGTTCCAGCTAGCAAAACAACACCTGCTATCTCTCACGACACTTCACATAAGAATAGAAAACATGAAGGCAGACTTCTTGAGTCACAAGAAATTGAGACAAGGAGAATGGTCTCTAAACTCTCGAGTGTTCCAGCAAATAGTGCAGGCATGGGGCAAGCCAGGGATGGCCCTGTTTGCCAGTTTACACAACAGGAAAGTGAGGAACTTCTGCTCGTTAGATCTAAGGGAGATGCCCTTCAGATACCTTGGAAGTTCAGCTTGGCCTATGTGTTTTCCCCGATATCAATGATTCCAGTGGTCGTGATAAAGATCAGAGAGCATCAGGCAAGAGTAATTCTCATTACTCCATTTTGGCCGAGGAAACCATGGTTCTTCCTTCTAAGGTGGATGTTTGTTACCGATCCATGGATTCTACCAGAGAACCTGGACCTGCTTAACCAGGGACAAGTGTGCCACTCTCAAGTGAAGGGATCCATCTGGCAGCATGGAATTTGAGAGGGCGTTACTGAGTTGGCAGGGATTTTCACCAGGGCTAGTCTCCACCCTGTTGAAAAGTAGGAAACCAATTACATCAAAGATCTATGATAGAACATGGAAAAAATTCCTTGTATTTTAAGGGCAACCTCTGGGGGATGAAACTCCGGTAGGGGCTATTCTAGAATTTCTACAGTCGTGATTGCAACTAGGCTTAGCAAATAATACTCTCAAGGTACAGGTGTTGACCTTGGGTGCCTTGTATAATTGCAACCTAGCATCCAATATGTGGTTGTCCCAGTTTATTAAATCCTGTAGTAGATCTAGACCAGTAATAATTCAGAAAATTTCTCCTTGGGACCTGAACCTAATTTTAGAGGCGCTAACTAGGGTATCATTTGAGCAAATACAGGGGTTATCTGCAAAATTCCTCACACTTAAAACGGTGTTGCTACTGGCCTTTACAACAGCCCGTATGGTGAGTGACATACAAGTCCTGTCTATATGCCCCCCCCCCCATACACGCAAGTGTTTGAGGACAGGGTGGTTCTAAGACCTATCCGGCCTATCTCCCCAAAGTAGTTCTTAAATTCCATAGGAGCCAGAATTAAAATATACCACCCATAACCCAATATTTAGTACAAACTTGTAAAATGCTAAGTGCTTCAATTAGACAGAACAACCTACCTAATATGAATATTAGTATTATGAGCCCCTCACGAAGGTATAATTTATCAATAAATATAAAGTGCAAAATTTTAGAATACCTCCATGTGAATAAACCTGTCATATAATCCTATGAGACACCAAAAAATAATCTTTACCAATAACTAGACCTATCAATATTCATCCCCAAAAAGGCTATCAACCCTCAAATAAAATTTCTGTGAACCTGAATTTAATAATGCATTGATGATGACCCAAGACACCAACAGATATAATAAGGTCAACTCATCTCTTAACTCTGCCATGAATCAAATTCCACAACAGAATGATATATAATAAAATCCAGATCACAAAGATTTTCTTTGATGACCTAAAGGAAGACCGGGACATAATTCTGTCACAGCCAGTGTTGTTCTTATATCCTCTCCCAGATTCTTCCACCCTGAGGAAGGAATCCGTGCTATTCCGAAACTAGTTGGAATTTTGGCTCAAGCAGCACTCTTGTTATCAGACATCACGTGACTGCGCGCCTCACGTGATCTGGATTATCATCGCAGGTCCTGCCGGACTCACACCACGCTGACCGCGGGTGTCTGCAATCTATAATGCGGGTGGTATGCTGACCGCCGTTGGACTGTGTCTACTTTGGTGAGCGATCATCTATGCTCTTTTCCCTGCTCTCACGCCATTCACGCGGGATCTATCACTATCGGAGAATTATCGGATGTTTGCCTGCACCTGGAGCCTGTTACCGGCCGGAACAGAGCTCCGTGTTTTATTTGTTTTTTATCTACTGATTGAGAGACTTCCTAAACGATTAGCAAGTATATGCCGCTGGCTTCTACCGCTTAAAAGTCCACTCTCAGTGGTGAATCTACTGCTTAAAAGTCTGTTCACATTAATGAACCACCGGGCGTTTCCCACTGCACTCCTTTTCAGATGTAATAGTCACAGTGGGGGTATGTGCAAGTTACATTTATAGCACTTTATGGTTCCCCCAGTGTGTTTGTTTCTGTTTTTATTTATGTCTGCATAGTTATATGGTAGGTGTTTTTAATTAACTATTAAAATGCAATACCGACCATGCTCTTAGTCACTAGAGTCTAACCTGGACACTTCACACTTTTTTTTTAATTTTTTTTTTATATGACTTTGCATTTTCAGATTTAAAACTTATGTTTTGCTTTGTCTTTTTGTAGTCTGATCCATCAATACTCAGTGTCTTCTAACATCTAATGCTTATGAGTTTATTGCCTTGATCCTACAGGTAACTATATATATATTTTTTATTCTCCATTGATTCACAGCGCGAGTATCATTTTGTTACAATCTATAGATCCACCTACATTCCAACCTAGCCAATTCTCGCCCTTCGTCCCCACCCCTGGAATTCAACACATCTGCATCAATACCTCATATTTTTAAACCATAGGACTTACAATCATGATATTTTTTGAAATGCCTAGGAAGTGTTTTCAATGTGGTGTCATCAGTGACCATTTTGGCCTTTTCAATATCCAGGCAATGTTCCCTGGTGCAAACTTTTAATTCGCGTGACGCCAGTCCAATATAAACCTTTTTGCAGGGGCATGACGCATGGTAGATAACTCCCTTTGAGGCACATGTAATATGCCTCCGAATATCAAACACTTTTGAACCATCATGGTTTCCAAAAGTGTTGCTTCTCACCAAGTTGGCACAAGCCTTGCATAGACCGCAAGGAAAAAAACCGGGACTGGTAGATCTTGATTTGTTTTTTTCAGATTCAAAGTGACTGTGAACCAGACGATCCCGTAAGTTTTGTGCCCGTTTTGCAACCATTGATGGAAGAGGATCCAAAATTTTCCCCAGAATCGGATCGGTAAATAGAACTTTCCAATGTTTTTTCAAGACCTCTCTCAATTCCTCCCACTAATTATGAAAGGGAGTAATAAATCTCACCTTATTGTCACCAGAGTGACTTTTCCGTGACTGACATAAGAGGACATCTCTTGATGTTTTCTTTGCTCTATTATATCCTTTCCGGATACTTCTGTGGCTATATCCACGTTCTTCAAAACGCTGAGAAAGTTCTTTTGATTGTAACTCAAATTGATGACTATCCGAACAGATACTCTTGATCCGTAGAAATTGTCCTATGGGGATACCCTGGATCAGAGTTTTCGGATGGAAAGAGTTGTCATGGAGTAGGGAATTGGTGGCTGTTTCCTTACGGAAAACAGTAGTCGAAATTGTACCTTCTTCTGAAGCTGAAATAAAAAGATCCAGAAATTCAATTGATCCACCAAATTTATAGGTCAAATGGATGTTGAACTGATTTTTATTAAGACCTCTCATCGTAGTATCCAGATCCTCAATTGGTCCCTCCCATATAAAAAGGACCTCATCGATGAACCTTATCCAATTATGGATTCAGTTTATCCCAGGAATGCTATCACTTAAAAATATTTCCTGTTCCCAAAACCCCAAAAATAAATTCGCATAAGAGGGGGCACAAGATGCCCCCATAGCTGTCCCTTGTTGCTGGACAAAAATCTTTTTGTCAAAGATAAATACATTATGTTTTAGAACAAAATCCAGCAGCTGGGTCAATAAATCAGCCATGGGTCTTGGGATGTTACTTGATAGCAAAAACCATTGAACTGCTTTGATACCATCATCATGACGGATTAACGTATATAATGCCTCGACATCAGCTGTCACTAACATCATGTCCCCATTTAGGTGGACATGGTTAAGATGGTTCAAAGCAGCAGTTGTGTCCTTGATACATGAAGGGAGTTCCTGGTCCAGTGGTTTTAGAAAGTAATCAATGATATCACAAATCACTTCACATAGTCCCTTGTTGTGAGTTCATTTTCCCCTTCGTCACTGAGGTCTGGTGAACTCCCTATTCTGGTGAAGGAAGGTAATGAGCCTGATTATCAGGCACCTGAACCTGATGAGGATGACTGGTTGAGTGGAGTCACGGACTGGATATAAGGCTACCGACGCCCTTCTGCCCTGCGGGTGATTTCTCTGTGGACTTCTAGGACACCAGTCTGATTCCTGCTCCTCTAAGCTAAGTTTTTCTGCTTTGCCTGTTTGCTTTAGTGTTTTGTTTTTGTTTTCCTTGCTTTTCTGGATTCTGCCATTCCCTGCTGGGGTGAGCTGAATTTCCTTTTGCCTGTAGCTCTGTCTTCAGAATATTCCTGAGTACTGACATAGCTTTTTTGAAGCCTAGCGTCTTCAGGGCCTTTTTCACTGTCAGTCGGTTGGCTCTTATTTTCATAGGGTTTTTCACGGATTGCAGACAGCAGCCTTCCTGTCCTTTTCTATCTAGCTAGATTGGGCCCCGTCTTTGCTCAGTCTATCTTTCTGCCTGTGTTAGTGTTTTTCATCTTGCTTCACCGTCATTATATGTTGGGGGCTGCCTTTTGCTTTGGGGTCTGCTCTGGGGCAGTTTAGTTTTCCTCTTTCTTTCTTTAGGCCTAGCTATTTCTCCGGCTGTGATCGAGGGGTCTAGGGCATCGTAGGAACCCCCCACGGCTACTGCTAGTTGTGTTGATAGGTTCTGGGGTCTGCAATCCGATAGCTGCCAACTTCTCTGGTTTTCTGGACTTAGCTAGCATTTCTGTTTTTGCCTCCTACGGTGACTCAATCATAACAGAATCACCCGCCATACCACAGATCCTAGGGTACTCAATAGCAGGAAAGAATTGTGTTTAAAAAAAAAAAAAAAAGGTGTGTGTATATTCTTTCCTCTATCTCTGAGGCCGTAGGGGGAATTTTTTTTTCTCTCAATGGAGATAAAGCAATTGTCTGATCGTGTGGAGCAGCTCGCTGCGGAAGTACGGGGAATTTCCGCCTACCTTGCTCGTTCGCATGCTGTTGAACCAAAGATCCCTACACCTGATGTATTTTTTGGGGATCGATCTAAATTTTTGAGTTTCAAAAATAATTGTAAATTATTTTTTGCCTTGAAGCCTAACTCGTCAGGGAGCTCCGCGCAGCAGGTTAAAATTGTCATCTCTTTGCTGCGTGGCGATCCCCAGGATTGGGCGTTTTCTTTGAAACCAGATGATCCTATTCTGACTAATGTGAACGCATTCTTTCAAGCTTTGGGTTGTTGTATGATGAACCTAATGCTATTGATCAGGCTGAAAAGACCCTGTTGGCATTGAACCAGGGTCGAGATTCTGCAGAGTTGTACTGTCAAAAGTTCCGAAAGTGGGCGGTCCTTACTACCTGGAATGATAATGCCTTGGCTGCTCTCTTTCGGAAGGGTTTGTCAGAAGCCGTAAAAGATACTATGGTGGGATTTCCTGTTCCCTCTGGTCTGGACGATTCTATGTCATTAGCCATTCAGGTTGATCGGCGTTTGCGCGAACGCAAAGCTGCACGAGAGGTGTTGCCACCTGTTGAACAAATGTCTGAACCTATGCAATGTGATAGAGTTTTTTCCAGAGAGCAGCGTCAGGAGTTCAGAAGGCGTAATAAGTTGTGTTTTTTCTGTGGAGATGCCTCGCATATTATTTCTGTCTGTCCTAAACGAAAGAAACGCTTTGCACACACGTTTTCTGTTGGTGGTGTTCAACCTAAGTTTCTTCTGGCAATTACTCTGATCTGCTCCCTGTCCACATTTTCCGCCAAGGCTTTTGTGGATTCGGGAGCAGCGCTAAACCTAATGGACTTGGATTTTGCTAAACGTTGTGGATTTCCGATGACACCTCTGCAGACGCCTATCCCTTTGAGTGGGATTGATGCTACTCCTTTGGCTAAAAATAAACCTCAGTTTTGGACCCAGGTGGTCATGCGGGTCACCCCAGACCATCAAGAAAATTGCAGATTTTTGGTGTTGCATGGTCTGCATGATGCCGTTGTTCTGGGGTTTCCCTGGTTGCAAATTCATAATCCAGTTTTGGATTGGAAATCTGTGTCTGTGGTGAGTTGGGGTTGTCGGTGTACCTTTAGTGAGGCTCCGGTTTTTTCCACCTCTCCTCAGTCGCATGATGTTCCTGACTATTTGGCGGACTTTTATGATGTATTTAGTGAGAATGAGTCTGCGTCCTTGCCTCCTCATAGGAGTTATGACTGTGCAATTGAACTGAGCCCGGGGTGTAAATTTCCCAAGGGTCGGCACTTCCATTTATCTGTACCCGAGCACGAGGCTATGCGGTCCTATATTAAGGAGGCGTTGGAGAAGGGTCATATTAGACCATCCTCTTCACCCTTAGGTGCCGGGTTTTTTTTGTGGCCAAAAAGGATGGTTCTTTAAGGCCTTGTATTGATTATCGTGCCCTCAACAAAATTACTATTAAATATCAGTATCCGTTACCCCTGATTTCGGATCTATTCTCTAGAGTTAGAGGTGCTTGCTGGTTTACCAAGCTTGACCTCAGGGGGGCGTATAATCTTATCCGCATTAAGCAGGGGGATGAATGGAAGACGGCGTTTAATACTCCGAAGGGACATTTTGAGTACCTGGTGATGCCTTTTGGGCTCACTAATGCCCCTTCTGTCTTCCAGTGCTTCATGAACGATATTTTCCGAGACTTTGTCGATACATTTTTGATTATCTATCTGGATGATATTTTGATCTTCTCCAAGGATTGGGATTCTCATGTGGAACATATTCGGACTGTGTTCCGGATCTTGAGGGAGAATTCCCTGTATGTCAAAGGATCGAAATGCCTTTTTGGAGTACAGAGGATTTCATTTTTGGGATTTATTTTGTCTCCGTCAACTATTGAAATGGACCCGGCCAAGGTACAGGCCATTTATGATTGGGTTCAGCCCACTTCTTTGAAGGCCCTCCAGAAGTTTTTGGGTTTTGCTAATTTTTATCGGAAATTTATAGCAAAATTTTCTAGTATTGCTAAGCCATTGACTGATCTGACTAAGAAGGGTGCTGATGTGTTGAATTGGTCTCCGGAGGCTGTTGCTTCCTTTCAGGAGCTGAAGTGAAGATTTACCTCTGCCCCGGTTTTGCGGCAACCTGATGTCTCACTCCCGTTCCAGGTAGTGCTTTCTTTCCCGAAAGTTCTCTCCATCTGAACGTAACTATGATGTGGGGAATCGGGAACTGTTGGCCATGAAATGGGCATTTGAGGAGTGGAGACATTGGTTGGAGGGAGCTAAACATCAAGTTGTGGTCCTCACTGACCACAAGAATTTGATTTATCTAGAGTCGGCTAAACGCTTGAACCCTAGACAAGCTAGGTGGGCCTTGTTTTTTACACGTTTTGATTTTGTGGTCTCTTTTCTTCCTGGAACTAAGAATGTCAAGGCAGACGCCCTCTCTAGGAGTTTCTTTGCTGATTCTCCTGTGGTGACCAAGCCTGCTACCATCTTAGGCGAAGGGGTAGTTCTTTCTGCCATCTCGCCCGATTTGAGACGTGCTCTGCAAGAGTTCCAGGAGGACAAACCTGAGCGTTGTCCCAGTGGAAAGTTGTATGTTCCTGACCAGTGGAAGAAGAGAGTGATGTCTGAAGTTCATTGCTCTGCATTGGCTGTTCATCCAGGTATTTTTGGTACTAGAGATCTGGTGAGTCGCTCTTTTTGGTGGCCCACCTTGTCTCATGATGTCAGGAATTTTGTGCAGTCCTGTGGGACTTGCTCCCGGTCTAAATCTTGTTCTCGTTCTAGTGGGTTGTTGATGCCTTTGCCTGTCCCCAGGAGGCCATGGACCCATATTTCAATGGATTTCATCTCTGATATGCCGGTCTCTCAAAGAATGACTGTTATTTGGGTGATTTGTGATAGGTTCTCTAAGATGGTTCATCTTGTACCACTCCCTAAGTTGCCATCTTCCTCTGAGTTGGTGCCCCTGTTTTTGCAACAGGTGGTTCGCTTACACGGGATTCCTGAGAACATTGTATCTGACAGAGGAGTTCAGTTTGTGTCTAGATTTTGGAGGACTTTCTGTTCCAAGCTGGGAATTCAGTTGTCCTTCTCCTCTGCTTTTCACCCTCAGACCAATGGGCAGACAGAGAGAACAAACCAGACCTTGGAGTCGTATTTGAGATGTTTTATTTCCGCTGATCAGGATGATTGGGTTTCATTTTTGCCCTTGGCCGAATTTGCTTTAAATAATAGAGCTAGTTCTGCCACTTTGATGTCACCTTTTTTTTGTAACTTTGGGTTTCATCCTCAATTTTCTTCAGGGCAGGTGGAGCCTTCTGCCTGCCCAGGTGTTGACACTGTGGTGGAGAGAATGCACCAGATCTGGGACCAAGTGGTGGATAAGTTATCTCTCTCCCAGGAAAAGGCCCAGCGGTTTTCCAATCGACATAGGACCATTGGTCCCCAGTTTAAGATTGGTGATATGGTGTGGTTATCATCAAAAAATATTGCTATGAAGGTGGCTTCTCCTAAGTTTAAGCCTAAATTTATTGGACCTTACAAGATTTTGGAGATTATTAATCCGGTCTCTTTCCGTTTGGCTCTTCCTGTCACATTTAAAATCCATAATGTGTTCCATAAGTCCTTGTTGAAGAGGTTTGTTGAACCAGTTGTTCCTGGGGTGGCACCTCCGGACCCTGTATAGGTTGAAGGTAACATGGAATATGAGGTAGAGAAAATACTGGATTCCCGTCTGGCTAGACGGAGACTCCAGTATTTGGTTAAGTGGAAGGGTTATGGTCAGGAGGATAATTCCTGGGTCTCTGCCTCTGATATTCATGCCAAAAGATTGCTGCGTGCCTTTCATCGGGCTCACCCTGATCGCCCTGGTGGCGTGGTTGAGGGTTCGGTGACCCCTCCTCAAGGGGGAGGTACTGTTGTGAGTTCATTTTCCCCTTTGTCACTGAGGTCTGGTGAACTCCCTATTCTGGTGAAGGAAGGTAATGAGCCTGATTATCAGGCACCTGAACCTGATGAGGATGACTGGCTGAGTGGAGTCACGGACTGGATATAAGGCTGCCGACGCCCTTCTGCCCTGTGGGTGATTTCTCTGTGGACTTCTAGGACATCAGTCTGATTCCTGCTCTTCTAAGCTAAGTTTTTCTGCTTTGCCTGTTTGCTTTAGTGTTTTGTTTTTGTTTTCCTTGCTTTTCTGGATTCTGCCATTCCCTGCTGGGGTGAGCTGAATTTCCTTTTGCCTGTAGCTCTGTCTTCAGAATATTCCTGAGTACTGACATAGCTTTTTTGAAGCCTAGCGTCTTCAGGGCCTTTTTCACTGTCAGTCGGTTGGCTCTTATTTTCATAGGGTTTTTCACGGATTGCAGACAGCAGCCTTCCTGTCCTTTTCTATCTAGCTAGATTGGGCCCCGTCTTTGCTCAGTCTATCTTTCTGCCTGTGTTAGTGTTTTTCATCTTGCTTCACCGTCATTATATGTTGGGGGCTGCCTTTTGCTTTGGGGTCTGCTCTGGGGCAGTTTAGTTTTCCTCTTTCTTTCTTTAGGCCTAGCTATTTCTCCGGCTGTGATCGAGGGGTCTAGGGCTTTGTAGGAACCCCCCACGGCTACTGCTAGTTGTGTTGATAGGTTCAGGGGTCTGCAATCCGATAGCTGCCAACTTCTCTGGTTTTCTGGACTTAGCTAGCATTTCTGTTTTTGCCTCCTACGGTGACTCAATCATAACAGTCCCTCTTTACTGGAGACAATAGGTCTCCCTGGAGGATCCTTGATATATTTATGGACTTTTGGGATCAAATATAGAGTAGATAATTTTGGCTTAAGGTTCTTGACCAAATCAACCAACTTTTTGGGGATGATGTGTTGCTCAAATGCCGACTCAAGGATGTTAACTAAAAGTTGCTGATATTTACTGATTGGATTAAAAGTAAGTTGTTTATAACACCTCTTATCATTCAACAATTTTTCGGCCTGTGCCCTATACATCTCAGTTGGCCAAATAACAATGTTGCCACCCTTGTCAGCCATTTTGAATACCACATCATCCCATTGTTCCATTGTAGGCAAAGCCAATCTCTCTTGACCTGTCAAATTTGACCCACCTTTACGTTTTGATGCCAATGTTGTAATATCATCAGCCATCAATTTGGTAAAAGCATCAACTGCTGGTACCAACGAAAGTGGAGGGAATTTTTTGGATTTGCCAGTCAAATGACTGGGAATGTTGCTCACCTCTATGGTTTGTTCATCCATAAGGGATTGTAGGTTGGCCAAAGCCTCCCGTTCTTCCCTCGTGGGAAAAAGCTTCATTTCTTTCATGTCCTTTTGATATGGGTCATGTGAGCTGGTTATTCCGGATGGATATATTTCATTGGAGAAGAATATATGGGTTTGGTCATCTGTAGGAAGAATCCGGGAGAGGATATAAGAACAACACTGGCTGTGACAGAATTATGTCCCGGTCTTCCTTTCGGTCATCATCAAAGAAAATCTTTGTGTTCTGGATTTTATTATATATCATTCTTTTGTGGAATTTGATTCATGACAGAGTTAGGAGATGAGTTGACCTTATTATATCTGTTGGTGTCTTGGGTCATCATCAATGCATTATTAAATTCAGGTTCACAGAAATTTTATTTGAGGATTGATAGCCTTTTTGGGGATGAATATTGATAGGTCTAGTTATTGGTAAAGATTATTTTTTGGTGTCTCATAGGATTATATGGCCGATTTATTCATATGGAGGTATTCTAAAATTTTGCACTTTATATTTATTGATAAATTATACCTTCGTGTGGGGCTCATAATACTAATATTCATATTAGGTAGGTTGTTCTGTCTAATTGAAGCACTTATGATTTTACAAGTTTGTACTAAATATTGGGTTATGGGTGGTATATTTTAATTCTGATTGGTGATATACGTTTAGTAAACTTTTGTTCTTTTCCATGTGACAGTCCTCAAAATACATTGTATATTTGTAGTATTATTGAGCGCTTTATATATAGTTATCGTATACACTTAACAGAAGCCATATTCATGATTTACCTTTAGCTTACACTTGTATTTTATCCCTGCCAGACCTGTGTTCTCTTAGTGCGCATGCGCGGACTAGTGCGCGCTGGCGACATTCATGCAGTGGTCTTTCACGCTGGCTCCTGCATGCCCTGACCGCGTCATATGACGCGGAGGGTTGGGGAAGGTCCACCGTGACCGCACTTGGATGTTGCCATTCACGGGAGCTGTGCTCTGTCAGCGCATGCGCCAACTCTTGAAGCAGGCTGAGTAATTACATTTATCAGAGCGGTATTCCCATTGGTTCGGTCCCATATTTAAAGGACGCACACCCACTTTCCGGACACGCCCCCTGAGGAAGCAGGGCGAAACATGCGCGTCGGGGGTTTATGACTGGGCTCCCCACCTATCTAATCCTTATACTGCCAGGATCCAGGTAATGTTCCCGTGACACTCTGCATTTTATTTGATTACTACTTACAAGGGTTGAACCTTTTCCCTCGCCATGTCTGCTATTCGTTATCACACATACTTCCGTGAGAGGGTTCTTTCCTGGAGTTAATAGCATTTCATTTGGTTAGGGAAGGGTAATGCAGTATCTAGCAGCTCTCATGTGTATTGCACTGAGCTATTGTATGTACAAGGCAGTTTACACTCTGAGGCAAGGCATTCAGCAATATACTTGTTAGATTTATATGGGTGCCAAGGCACTTACCATGCAGTAATTTTATATTCATTTGGTGGAGCCAATCTGTCATATTTCTTTTTGTTTCTGTACTCTGTATGTTATCTCTGTAGCATTGTATTTATTGATTATGAATAAAATGAGATTTTTCAATATTTACTTGTTTATATGCTCATGTATTTTGGTACTTCTATGAAGTTACCATATGGTGAAATTTGGTTAGTTCTTGAGCTAATTTTGGTTGATTTTGGCAATTGTGTGTTTAGTCATTTCAGTAGATGTCTATTTGTCTATAGTCACAGTTTTGTCTACATTAGTTAGTTCCCAAAATACTCTAATTTAACCACAGTTTTGTGTTCCTAATCGGGCCCCTTTTTTTTTCATGTGTCACTTTATGTGATGATAACTTTGCATGCTTCTTTTGATTCCAGTGATTCTGAAATTTTTTTTTTTTGTGACACATTGTACTTTATGTATCTCGTAATTTTAGGTTGATATATTTTGTTTATTTTTGAAAATTGCCAAATAATTTAGAAAGATTTGTGATTTTCAAACTTAAAATGTAGGGGGCGTGGCCTGCTTGCTAATGGCACCGGTCACTTAGCTGCTGAGCTCCAGCCACTTCGACTCCTAATCGGCTCATTGCGGCTCGCCAGCGGCACCAATCTCTCTGCACACGGGGGGGGAGTGCTGCGGAGGTATCCAGGATCGTAGCATGCCAAGGGGAAAATCCCAGAAGAAGCCGTCCCCGGCGAAAGTTACAGACTTCTTCTCCAGCACGGGGCGAGGGAAAATGGCGGCAGCATCCTCCTCCACAGCTTCCTCACGCTCATCCAGGAGGGGATCCACAGCAGGCCCAGACTTGGACACAGACGCTGCAGATATACCGCTTACCAAAGGTACAATGCAGAAACTGCTCAGTGCCCTCCGCTCATCACTGCAGCAGGATTGGAAAGATATGGTGGCTGAGCTGAGGGGAGATATCACTGCCATAGGCAGCCGTACAGCACATATTGAATCTAAAATGGGGGAGCTGACAAAGTCACACAGTAGCCTCATTGATGCCAATGCAGCACTGGAGGAACAAGTGCAAAAGCTCCATACCAAGGTCTTGGATTTAGAGGACAGGTCCCGCCGAAATAATATAAGAATCAGAGGAATTCCAGAGGCCATACCAGACAAGGGGCTGCAGAGTTTTCTGGGCTCCTTGCTGCAGGAGCTGCTCCCAGACCTGAATGCAACTGATTTCCTGGTGGACAGAATACACAGAGTCCCTAAGCCTAAATCCCTCAGTGCTGATGTCCCTCGGGACACTTTAGCTCGCCTGCACTTTTACAAGACCAAAGAAGCCCTGCTGCAAGCCCTGAGAAAGAGACCCCCTCTGTCTGAGCAATTCCGGCACCTGTCCATTTTTCCAGATCTGTCTGCAGGAACCCTGGCAAAAAGGAGGGAATTTGCTCCTTATACCAAAGTTCTCAGGGATGAAGCTATATCCTATAGATGGGGTTTCCCTGTAAAGATCCTGCTTTTCCGAGCAGGAAATACCCACGCCTGCCATTCCCCACAGCAGTTGGCAAAGCTCCTATCCTCATGGAACTTGGCAAATCTCCCGGCCAGATCTCCAAGAGCTACAGGATCATCCCAACAGGATAAAGTGAATGAAGATTGGTCCGTCGTGTGAGTTATGTGATATGTTTGAGTCGCGGCTGAGACTTAGTTGCTACTTTTAAGGTCCGCTGGTTCTGTTCAACCAGGACCCTGAACCCCCATGGCGGTAAATTTCCACCATACCGCAGGCCCCTTTTTTGGGCTTTTTTCTTTGTGGACTGATGCTCCCTACATCAGTAATGTTAGTGATGTCAATATTGTTAGTGTTATCTCTTTCCTGCCTGACCTTCCTTTTCCCCCTGCAGCTCTAGGCAAGAGACTTTTTTTTCATGTACAATGGTACTGAACTGTATGTCTATAAATGTTAGGGGTCTGAACTCGCCAGCCAAGAGATCCATGTTTTGGCGGGAAGTGGTTAAATCAAAATGTGATGTAATATGTGGTCAGGAGTCTCATCTCCTCCAAGGGGACTCGCACAGGTTAAATAATGCTAAATTTCCTTTCATACTGCTGGTTGTGGAAAAAAAAAAAGGCTGGAGTATTCATTTGTGTAAAAAATACTGTTGCGTTCACACTACATTCACAACATTTAGACCCTGACGGTAGATACGCCATTATTAATTGCTCCATAAATGGATCTAAGTATACTATCGCAACCGTTTACGCCCCCAACTCTGGTCAGATCAGCTTTTTGCGGAGGTTTCTTTCCAAGCTTTCATCCGTTAAAGAGGGTAAGCAAATAATCTGCGGGGATTTTAACATGGTAATGTCCAGCACTCTGGATTGCTCCAATACTGCTGTAAAGAGGAAGGAGATGAGCACAATAATTTCAGAAAGGCATCTCCATGATATATGGAGATACCAACATGCAAATGAGAGGGACTACACATTCTTCTCGCCTCGGTTCACCTCTTACAGCAGATTGGACTACTTTCTGGTTGATAGCTCGCTTATTATGGATTGCTCAGATTCAAAAATTGGACTTATAGCTTGGTCGGACCACGCCCCCATATACCTGACAGTTCAGGAGCAAAACCGCGCGCCTGTTTTTACCCGGTGGCGCATGAATTACTCCCTCCTAGCCTGTAGACAAATCTCTGAGGAGTTGCAGGCCGACCTCGCAGAGTTTTTTAACTTTAATGATAACAAGGAGGTGACAGAGGAAACGCTTTGGTCTGCACACAAGGCCTATATTAGGGGGTCATTCATCAAATTGCCACTAGGGAGAAAAGGAGGCGTCAGGCAACTTACAAAGCTCTACTGTCCCACATAGTACTTTTGGAAGCCCACAATAAATCTGCCCCAAACTTGTCGACATCTGACGAACTCAGGAAACTAAGAACACAGCTCCGCCAGGTGTTGATGGCAGACTATGAGAAAAACTTAAGATCCCTCAAACAGCGGTACTATGTGATGGGTGACAGGGCGGGTGCCTTACTAGCCAGGAGGGTTAAAAAACGAGAAATGCAAAATAAAATTGAATACCTCGTGACGGGTTCTAATGCCACAATACGCAACCCAACGGAAATAGCCAACGCATTCGCTGACTTTTACCAGTCTCTCTACAACCTTAAAAATGACCCCACTGCCCCAAAGCCTACCCAAACGGCAATTAATTCCTTCTTAAACAATATTAATCTTCCTCGGTTATCTGCAGTACAGCTGGAGCCACTAAATTCCCCTTTTTCTCTGGAAGAGGTTCGCCAGGCGGTGACCACAGCCAAAAGAAATTCAGCTCCAGGTCCAGACGGCCTCACTAACTCCTATTATAGGCAATTCACTGAAACCCTGTCTCCTTTCCTCCTGAGACTTTTCTCCTCTTGGCGAGCCACAGCAGATATTTCACCAAATAATCTAGAGGCCATTATAACTACCCTGCCAATACCAGGAAAACCCCCTATTTCACCGGGAAACTTCAGGCCAATATCCCTCCTAAACTGCGACTTAAAATTGTACGCCAAAATAATCTCAGCTAGAATACATAAAGTTCTTCCATCACTGATTTCCCTGGATCAAGTGGGGTTTGTGGCGGGGAGGCAGGCGAAAGATGGGACGAGACGTATGCTGGATCTGATTGCGGTGGCTGAGGGGAGGAAAATCCCCAGTGTATTCCTGTCCCTGGACGCAGAGAAGGCGTTCGACAGGGTGCACTGGGGATATCTGAAATCTGTTCTGGCCAAGTTTGGTTTCAAAGGCCCCATACTTAATGCCATAATGGCGCTGTACTCTAACCCTAACGCCAAAGTTCTGGCATCCGGATTTATATCTCGGAGTTTTGAATTAACCAATGGGACACGCCAGGGGTGTCCGCTCTCCCCTATCATCTATGCCCTTGCTATAGAGCCTCTGGCGCAGACTATCCGTGAATGCCCTCGGATCTCGGGGATTCGAGTGGGGAGTATAAATCATGTGGTCAGTCTATATGCAGATGACGTGATTTTATCTTGCACTAATGTAGAGGTGTCCCTACAACACGTAATGGAGATCCTGTCCTCCTTCGCTCAAGTCTCGTATTACAAGCTTAATATTACCAAGTCATTAATTTTTCCGCTCTTCTTGCCAGCCTCTACCAGAGCCACTCTTTCTCATCTTTACCCTTTCAAATGGGAAGATGAGGGAATCCCCTACCTGGGTATTATACTGGCCCCGCTACACTCCGTGATCCGGAAAAATCTGCTGACCCTGCACTCCTCATTGGATAAAGAACTTACTCGCCTTTCTCTTCTCCCGCTCTCTTGGGTGGCGAGAATGCAGACTTTTAAAATGATCTGTCTCCCAAAAATTATCTACTTACTTCGGTGCCTGCCCCTAACAATTCCGCAACGGTATCTCACCAAAATTCATTCGCTAATGAGTAAATTTATATGGGCTGGGAAAAAACCTAGAATAGCCCTGAGATGTATGCATGCCCCGTTCAGTGGTGGAGGAATGGGTATTCCTAATATTCTAACATATCACAGAGCTGCTATCCTGGAACCGGCTCGAGATTGGTGGAAGAATGATTCAGACTTGAGATGGTTACAGATTGAGTACACCTGGGCACAGGCCCACTCCCCTAAACAATTCATAGACTCCCTGCTCCTAACCCCTTCGCCCCCCGGCGATCTTCTACCCACCACAGCAGCTCTAAAGAAAGCTTGGTCCTTATGGAGCAAGCCAGTGTCACAGGCTCTAGGTCCCAGCCTTCTCCTTAGATCGCTGGAAGCCTTCATTCCGAATTTGAATCTTGCCGCCTGGACACGTGGAGGTCCAATTACCCTAGCAGATCTCTATAGAGAAGGCGTCCTACTCCCGTACTCAGAAATGTGTGTTAAATTTAACCTCCCCCGACACAGTTTATTCCAGTTTTTTCAAATACGTCACTTCCTTCAGTCCGCTCCTCACCTACCGGTTCCCACAACAGCCGACCACGCTGCAATTAAAAAATTCTTTCAAAATAGCAAAATCAAAGGCCTTTCATACATCCATAACCTGCTAAACTCCCCGGAACCGGACAAACAATTGCCGTATATGCTCAAATGGGAAAATGATCTAGCCTCTCAGCTTCCGTCGCAAGAATGGTTCGCGGCCTCAAAATGGATCCACAAATTCTCTTCATGTCTCAATCACATAGAGCAATTAAAAAAGGTTCATCTGCGGTGGTACAACTCCCCTACTAAACTGGCTTCTTTTTCCCCACATTTTTCGCTTTATAAGATGCTCCGGATTATAAGACGCACCCCAAATTTTGAGGAGAAAAATAGGAAAAAAACTTTATTTTTAATAAAATGGTGGTGCATCTTATAATCCATGCGTCTTATTGCTTACCAGGGGTGGTGATGGAGGAGGCCGGAGTGGAACATTGCTGCTGGGATGAGGGGGTGTTTTGATGTGCAGCGTGCCGCTGCCGGTGTCTGTTACTGCCGCCGCCCTCTGTCCCCTGATGCTTGCCACCACCGCCACGCTCTGTCCCCCGGTGCCTGCTTGCCACCACCGCCGCACTCTGTCCCCCAGTGCTTGCCACCACCGCCACGCTGTCCCCCGGTGCCTGCTTGCCACCACCGCCGCGCTCTCCCCCGGTTCTTACCGCCACCACCACGCTCTGTCCCCCGGTTCTTACCGCCACGCTCCTATCCCCCGGTGTTTGCCGCCATCGCCGCGCTCTGTCCCGTTCTGAGGGTACTTGCCGTGGCACTCTGTGCCCTGATGCTGCCGCTGCGCTGTCCGCCACCGCCGCGCTCCTGTCCCCCGGTGGTTTTTTCCGCCGCGCTCCTGTCCCCCGGTGGTTTCTTCCGCCCCACCGCCGCCGCCGCGCTCTGTCCCGTTCAGCGTGGGGGGGTCTCTGTCGCTCCATGCCTGCTTTCTTCCTGGAAAATGGCCGCCGCGCATGCGCAGACGGACATCTCGGCACTGAAATCTCGGGAGATGAGATTTCAGCGCTGAAATCTCATCTCCCGAGATTTCAGTGCCGAGATGTCCGTCTGCGCATGCGCGGCGGCCATTTTCCAGGAAGAAAGCAGGCATGGAGCGACAGAGACCCCCCCACGCTGAACGGGACAGAGCGCGGCGGCGGCGGTGGGGCGGAAGAAACCACCGGGGGACAGGAGCGCGGCGGTGGCGGACAGCGCAGCGGCAGCATCAGGGCACAGAGTGCCGCGGCAAGTACCCTCAGTGGCAGCGCAAATGTATATCCTCTTTGTAAGACGCACCCCCTTTTCCCCCTCAATTTTGGGGGGAAAAAAAGTGCGTCTTACAAAGCGGAAAATACGGTATGTCACCTTTGTGCTGGAGGGGATGCAACCACAGGGGCACCTTGTGTCATATGTGGTGGTTTTGCCCTAAGTTATCTAACTTCTGGCAGGAGGTGTTCAATCTAATCCATGAGGTTACTAGTCTCCGTCTTTCCCCAAACCCAACCTTAGCGGTGCTACACATTGGCCTAGATGGGATCCCGGATCTTTTAAAAAATATCATTTCTCACATTCTCATAGCCGGCAGGTACTGTGTGGCATACAAGTGGAGGTCGGTGAGCCCCCCTACAAAAACAGAACTAATTGAGAGGACCAACCTACACTGGCTATACGAAACCAACTTGACCCCCAATCTAGAGAAGAGAACGGTGAGACTTAAACAATGGCATCCGTGGGCCACTTCCCTTTATGCAACGGCCCTCCCCCAGATACAGACACCTACACCATAAATAAATTGATTGTGCCTAAGAATGCCATGCATGTAGAGCTGCTTCCCCTTCCCCCTCCCCCTTCTCACCGCTTCTATGTTCAAGTTGTTGTTGGAAGGGGTATTTAATGTCCCAGATTGATATTCTAATAATGGCTCGAGGTTATTCCACCTCTTGCTACTCATTGCTCCTGTTCTTGATGTTTTTGTATGAGAAGTTTGTATTTTTTCTGAAAACTCAATAAAAACCTTTATGATAAAAAAAAAAAAAAAAAACTTAAAATGTATATGCTCTGTAATCAGATTGTGATACCAGATAAAATAGATAATAACATTTACAGTATTTCTACTTTAGGTCTTCAGCGTTGTTCCAACATCTAGTTTTATTTTTTCAACATTTAATAGTTTTTTTTACAAGTTAAGCACCAATTTTTTATATATTAATTTAATTAACAAATCACTTTTGAAAATACTTTGGGATAGAACAAGGAGGGCATAGAAAATACAAAAACAGAAGGCACAAGAGTAGTCAGTAAATAGGTCAGGATTAGAGATGAGCGAATATTTCGATGTTCGGTTCAGATTACATTTGCCGAATATGTAATATTCGCCAATTAATTCGTCAAATATTCGCGGAACATATCACCTTAGAAAGGCCCCAAATGCTGTCAAAATACATCAAATGAGGGACAGACACCAGGAAAGTGGCCTCAATGCACCCACAGTACAAATTGCAGCATGGAAATGCAGCAATCAGCCAGACATGGGGTATCCTGGTCTGGGACAGCATTTACAGCTTTCGATTGAACGTCAGAGTAAGACGAGGTGGGTGAAGGATCGGTATAGGCCCCCTTTGCTGGAAGCCCTGATACCACATGCAACACCTCTACCTGCTTTCATGCTGAGCCATATTCAGGTGGCACAAATATCAGTTTTGTAGACTACCATTATCAGAAAAATTTAAGTATAGTAGCATGGGTAGATGAGTACAAGGAGGTGGAGGCCTGTTGGTATCAGAGGCCTATTTATACAGGCAACACACATGAAGGAGACCCAACCAGGAGTGTTCACATTTCCCAAAATTATTGGCAGATGCCACCTAAGTGGCATCAATTTCACCACAGTAGAAATAGTACAATAGGGACTGACAGGTCTTCCACTACACCCAATCTAACAGATGGACATCAAACCAGGAGTGTTCACATTTCCAAAAATTATTGGCAGACACAACCAAAGTGGCATCAATTTCACCACAGTAAAAATAGTCTAATAGGAACCGACAGGTCTTTCACTACACCCAATCCAGCAGATGGACACCCAACCAGGAGTGGTCACATTTTAAAAAATGAGGGTCTGACACCACCAAAGTAGAATAGCTGTTACAAGAATAGAAATAGTATAATTGGAACCAACACGTCTTCAATACAGCTAACCCAGCAGATGTAGACCAACCATGCGTGTTCACATTTCCACAAATTTGTGTTAACATCAGCAGCAGGCACAGAAGCGACACTAAAGATATCACAGAGTGCAATTCGTGACATTAATGCATCACACTAAAATAAGCAATATAACCTAGTTTGTACAGTCTGCGTTTGGGGTGCAAAAGTCCTTGGAGATCCATGACATGTTCATCTTAATGAAAGTTAGGCGGTCTACACTTTCAGCAGACAGCCGGATGCGCTTATCCATCAGGACACCACCAGCAGTGCTGAAGACGTGTTCTGAGAGAACGCTGGCTGCCGGGCATGATAAAACCTCCAAGGCATGTGAGGCGAGCTCAGGTCACTCCTCCATTTTGGAAGACCAAAATGTGAAAGAGTCCATACTCTGCCTGATGGTATTGATGTTTAGTTCTAGATACTCCTGCACCATCCTCCATTCATTCACCACTTGTAAGACTTGGACTCTGTTGTGCTGGTGCACGAGTTGGTCTAAAAAAAAGTGTCAAAGGACTCAAAGAAAGTGCTTCTTCCACCCCTGCTGCTAATGTTTTGGCATAGACGAATTGATGGGCAGGAGGTTGGAAGTCTACAGCTGCGATGTGAACTGTGTGCTTCACTGCTGTCTTGGAGAAAAGGTCTCTTAAGGTTGTATAAAAGCGTGTTTTGATGTTCCAGCTTTCACGGGTCCCTTTCTAGGGCGGTAATCATCTCCCAAAATTTGGTTTGATAACGTGGATCTAATAAAGTGACAACCCGGTAGTCAGCATTATTCCTAATCATAACTATACGGGGATCATGTTGCAGATGGTGCAGCAAGAAGGCACTCATATGTCGGGCTCTACCATGAGGTCTGAGCCCATGCCGTGTTGGCTGGGTAACAATGAGGCTTGTTTCCTCCGTCCCCTCCCACCAACCGCGAACAACATAGAGGGGAGGATTATCCTCTTCATCCGACAGTTACTCGCCCATCACCTCTTCCTCTTCCATTTGTTCCTTGGATCGTACACCTTCGATAAGTTTGTCTGTTATCACTAGGCCCCCTCGATCGCAGTAATCCACCCTCCCTTGGCTCCTGCCTGTGTGGCGACAGTCTTGAACTTTGAGACAATGTTATCCCTTCCATAGCCTCCTCTGCTTCCTTCTCTTCTTCTGGGACCACCATCTCCTCACGCAGGTTATTCAAAGTCTGCTACAGCATATAGATGACTGGAATAGTGATGCTGATGACAGTGTCGTCATTTCAAAACTGTGCAGAGGTCCTTAATCTGTGCCCACTCTGTAAACGTTATATGCGCCACATCTGTACTGCGTTGGCTCAGGCTATACGACATGACATACTTCATCAGGACTCGTTGCTGCTGCCACAGTCGCTACAACATGTGCAGAGTGGAATTCCACCGTGTGTGTCAGCACATCGCATATCAACCTGTTAACTGGCATGGACAAAGACCTCGGTATCGATGAACGTCGATGAGCAGTGGGGTGCGAACAGCGTAAATAAGCACACAGTTTACTTGCTTTCTGGAACAGCTCACCCATGCCAGGATAGTGCCAGAGAAAACGCTGTACCACCGGGTTGAAGACGTGAGCCATGCAACGCACGTGTGTGAGCTTGCCTCGCTGTAGGGCAGCCACCAGATTTACACCATTATCGGACACAACCTTCCCTGGATGCAGGTTCAACGGAGACAGCCATTGATCAAACTCAGCCTGGAGAGCTGTCCACAACTCTTCAGCTGTATGACTGCGATCTCCAAGGTATATCAATTTTAAGTTCGCTAAGCACTGCTGGAACACATGTCTCATGAAGGCAGAGGTTGAGTGCTCAAGCGGAGGCCCTAGAGGAGATAGAGGAGACAGAAGCAGTGGAGGAAGTGTTAAATGTAGAGGTCAACTGCAAGCCTTGGGGATTTCAAGACTTGTGGAGCAGAGCCTGTCACCAGAGTCACCCAGTGCCCAGTCAGCGAGATGTAACGCCCTTGGCCATTCTTACTCGTCCAAGTGTCTGTAGTGAAATGCACCTTGGCAGACAGAGATTTTGTCAAGGAACTGATGAGGCTGTCTGCGAAGTGCTGGTGTAGCGCAGGCACAGCTTTCTTAGATAAGTAATGGCGACTGGGTAATTGGTACTGGGGCACTGCGACAGCCATCAGCTTTCGGAAAACCATCTGTATCCTCCAAGGGGAAAGGCAGCATTTCCGAGGCCAACAAATTGGAGATGGTGGCGTTCAACCTCTTAGCTTTGTCATGCGTAGGAGGGAGCAATCTTTTCTGGGACAACAATGCGAAACTGTTTTCTGGCTGCAGTGCTGTGAGCGTGTGGAGTACAGTGAACTGGACAAACTGCTGGACCGTGAGAGAGATGCAGGCGTTGATGTTACTGTGGAATGAGAAACTTGTGGTGTGATCATTCTTTGAGATAGGTCAAAAACAGCATGCATGTCCGCTTCCTTTACAGCTGAAGGCGGCTTCTCAGTTAGTGCGACTCGATCGGATAAAGAATCCGAGGTTATGCGGTCAAAGAACTGCGTCTCAATAGTTGGCACGGTAACAGAGGAGGATGAAGAAGCAGCAGATGCGATTGATGGGGCGGCTGATGGTTGTTGAGTTCCGCTGGTTCGCATTTTTGCGCAGTGGGATTACCACAGTAAAGCATGTTGATTGAACATGTGAAGGTTCATACATGTAGTAGTCAAATTATTGCTCTTTTCACCTCGACTCAATGGTTTTTTGCAAAGTTGGAAGATTACGTAAATTGGCTCATCCTTTGCAGTGTCAAAAAAAGCCCAAGTTAGGCAATCCTTGCCACCCCTGCGAGTTGCAGACCTGCGGATGCTGCTGGTCAGAGGCACAGTTGTGGCTGACGATGCAGTAGATATAGAAGATGGCTAGCACTCGACTAGTATAATGAATATATGGTGCTAGTGAAAAGGGAGCTTCTGGTCCCGTCAATCTAAAGTCAATATAGAATCACTGCACACATAAAATATGCTTTAGTGAGCTTTTTTATTATTTATTTGACGGTGATAAAGCGACAGCTGACGTTTCGGCCTAACAACGGCCTTTATCACATAGTCGCCCTTTTGAAGTAGAGTTTTGGTAGTCACCGGTTGATAGTTTATCACTGCTAGGCAATATTTCAGAAAAATGCGGATGCCTGCATCCCCCACTGCGCCACCAATGTTTTTTTGCCACACCAACAGGATCTCTGCTCCTCTAGCACCTGGACTTTTGGCTATATTGGATAATCCGCATTTTTCTGAAATATTGCCTAGCAGTGATAAACTATCAACCGGTGACTACCAAAACTCTACTTCAAAAGGGCGACTATGAGATAAAGGCCGTTGTTAGGCTGAAACGTCAGCTGTCGCTTCATCACCGTCAAATAAATAATAAAAAAGCTCACTAAAGCATATTTTATGTGTGCAGTGATTCTATATTGACTTTGTGGCTGACGATGCATCGCTCGTCGTGTCTGCAACGGACGGCGCAACGTAACCTTCTCGTCTTCCTCCTCAGATGACACCTATTCAGCTGTGTGCCTCTATGTTCACGCCAGCTGGGATCTAAAGCCCCCGTTACACATAGCGATATGGCTAGCAATATCGCTGTAACGTCACCGATTTTGTGACGTAGCAGCGATATTGCTAGCAAAATCGCTATGTCTGATACTTACCTCCAACCGGCTCCCCCGCTGCTCATCGCTGGTCGCGCGAGAACGTCCTGGACCATTTCTCGTCAGGCGCTTCCTGCTGAGCTTCCTGTGGCGCCGACGAGCGACGAGGGCGGGAGGACGTCAGGATCGCCGCGTCTGACAGGTAAGTAGCGACCCCCGACCCCTGCTATGTCGCTGGTGAGATCTGCCTGTGTGGCAGCTCACTAGCGACCACTTAGCGATGCACCAGCGATCCATATCGTTGTCGGGATCGCTGGTGCATCGCTAAGTGTAACGGTACCCTTACACCTCATCATCATCCTCTGTGTTATCACATTCCTCGCCATTGGAGTCACCCTCCTCCTCTTCTTGCCCTGACAGCCCAGTACAGTCCACGTGAGCCTCAGATATGAGTCTCATCAGGATCCCCTCCCCCCCAGGGGTTAACGTCAGATGATGAGGGTCAGGATGCTGTTCGGACCCTACTTCTTTCTGCCCCGGGTCCAAGCTAAAAAAATATTTGGCATTGGTGCAAAGCTTTTGAGTACACTTCTGATGAACATGACATAGAAAGTATGAACAGCTCTTCAGACTCGCCAATCTGTGGTTCTGTACAATCATTTGAATGGTTGGATAGTTGGGACGCGGGGGGAAGCAAGGGGAATTTGGGTGCCACATCTGTGGACTGTACTCGGTGTGATGTTGAGGTGGAGGAAGAGGAGGAGAGGCCACTTGAAGCTGCACTTGCCATTCACTCAAGTACATACTCTTTCTGGTTATCATCGACAATTCTACCGCTGTGGTGTAGCCTTCCAGTAACATAAGTTGTCAGTTGTCTTTGCATAGGATGTGACGTTGCTTCAGTAGTGCTTTCGCAAACCTTATCACTTACCCTACGTACACCTTGAACACCAAGCCTAATTCCCCTTCCACCACGGCCTTGCTTTTTCCCCAGTCATGTTGCTCAGATAGTGTGGTAGGAGCACACCAAAAAATTAGATTTTAAACTCTGCACCACCTCTGCAAACAGCTGAATTTCAGTGGCAGTAAATTCAAAGTTGAAATATGGTGTGCTGTATCATGTTAGTCACAGAAAAAATAATTGTTTGAGTGTGGATGAGGCCTCTATAACACACTAGATGCTACAAAGTATTTTTAAAGTCAGGTCCCTTACTGTATGATGCTAATAACAGAAGAATTTTTTGTGGCGTCTGGATCAGGCCTCTACAGCTTAATTTTAACCCTAACAAATGACAAAGTGTGATATGGCATTTAGTCTAACTTTTTGCAACTGAAAAATTATAATTTTTTTTTCAATGAGCCTTAGGTCTGCAGACAGTTTTATATCAGCACAGCACTAAATGACAAGGTGGGATACAGCAGGTTGTTTAATATTTTTTCTCTACCTAAATGTGAATTTGAATGCTATACTCGTGCATGGATCACAATAGAAGCAGCGCACAACACGTGCCCTGCTGGATTTGTTTGTGCACCTCAGTATGTCCAAAAAAGAAAAAAAGTGCTGGTAGGTAAATTTAACAGCCATGCTGGACGACGCTAGCTACCTACAATATCTAACTGATATACAACCACCTATCTAAGTAGCTGAAATGGGTTAAAAGTGTCCACTTTTCTGTGTCTGTTGGAACCGACGGAAACGTTCAGAATAAAAACCCGTCACATGTGGAATTCATGTGAACTCCATTCTTGTCATTGAAATCTATGGCTCTATACAGGATTCAGCCAGAACGCACCGGGAGCATTAAAGAAAGACAGTGTGAACAGGCCCTAATGTAAGACACAGGCATTAGACGTACCGTATTTTTTAGATTACAAGACAGACTTTTTTCCCCAAAATTTGGGGGGGGATGGTGGTGCGTCTAATAATGCAGATATACCTTACCAGCCACGTTGGAGCAGGGTCCCAGGGTCTTTGCAGGCCAAAGGCTGTGATGAAGGGGTGATCGCATGTGCAGGGCGCCGCTGCGGGTATACGATGCTGCGGGTGTATTGTGCTGCGGGGGCTCTGCCGACATTTTGTGAAAGGCCAGAACCCCCATAGTTGCATGGTTTCCTATGGGGTGGACTCCGAGAAAGTTGCTGCCAGGGGCGGCGCATGCGCACATGGAGATCTCGGCACCAAGGTCTCAGGAGATGATATTTCTGCGCTGAGATGTCATCTCCCGAGATCTTGGTGCCGAGATCTCCATCTGTGCATGTGCTGCCCCCTGCAGCCATTTTCCCAGGAGTCCACCACATAGGAAACCATGCAACTGGGGCGGCACGGTGGCTCAGTGGATAGCACTGCAGCCTTGCAGCGCTGGGGTCCCGGGTTCAAATCCCACTAAAGGACAACATCTGCAAGGAGTTTGTATGTTCTCCCCGTGTTTATGTGGGTTTCCTCCTACATTCCAAAGATAGGGAATTTAGATTGTGAGCCTCATTGGGGACAATGCCACTAATGTCTGTAAAGCGCTGTGGAATTAATAGCGCTATATAAATGAGTAAAAATAAATATATAAACTGCGGGGGTTCTGGCCTTTCACAAAATGTCGGCAGAGCCCCCGCAGTGGCGTGCCACACATCCGAATGCTCCCTCATTGCGGCCTGCAGCAACGCTTCACCCTTGTCTCCTCTAGCAGCGACCCTGGGTAAGTAATAAGACGCATGGAAGCACCACCATTTTATAAAAAAAAAAGAAGTTATTTTCCTATTCTCATCCTCAAAATTTGGGATGCATCTTATAATCCGGAGTGTTTTATAATCCACAAAATATGGTAAACTACTGATTCCTATTATAGCGACACTACAATTACAGAACTATATACGCAGCACACATACACAGATACACACTATACCTGTACACACATTATATATACTTTACAAATATAGAAACATACACTATATGCTGTATATACAGTAAACACACATACTGTGTGTGTAAGCACATACATAAAGTATATACACAGAAACATTCAGTTTATATACAGTATATATAGTATTCTCACATACATATACAATTTATACTGTATATTTACTCAATATAGTGCACACATGCAGTATACAAATATAATATACACATACTATATACTGTATGTACATATGTATATATATATTATATATATATATATATATATATATATATATATATATATACACTCACTGGCCACTTTATTAGGTACACCATGCTAGTAAGGGGTTGGACCCCCTTTTGCCTTCAGAACTGCCTCAATTCTTCGTGGCAGAGATTCAACAAGGTGCTGGAAGCATTCCTCAGAGATTTTGGACCATATTGACATGATGGCATCACACAGTTGGCGCAGATTTGTCGGCTGCACATCCCTGATGCGAATCTCCCGTTCCACCACATCCCAAAGATGCTCTATTGGATTGAGATCTGGTGACTGAGGAGGCCATTTGAGTACAGTAAACTCATTGTCATGTTCAAGAAACCAATCTGAGATGATTCGAGCTTTATGACATGGCGCATTATCCTGCTGAAAGTAGCCATCAGATGTTGGGTACATTGTGGTCATAAAGGGATGGACATGGTCAGCAACAATACTCAGGTAGGCTGTGGCGTTGCAACGATGCTCAATTGGTACCAAGGGGCCCAAAGAGTGCCCAGAAAAAATTCCCCACACCATGACACCATCACCACCAGCCTGAACCGTTGATACAAGGCAGGATGGATCCATGCTTTCATGTTGTTTACGCCAAATTCTGACCCTACCATCCGAATGTCGCAGCAGAAATCGAGACTCATCAGACCAGGCAACGTTTTTCCAATCTTCTACTGTCCAATTTCGATGAGCTTGTGCAAATTGTAGCCTCAGTTTCCTGTTCTTAGCTGAGAGGAGTGGTACCCAGTGTGGTCTTCTGCTGCTGTAGCCCATCTGCCTCAAAGTTCGACGCACTGTGCGTTCAGAGATGCTCTTCTGCCTACCTTGGTTGTAACGGGTGGCAATTTGAGTCACTGTTGCCTTTCTATCAGCTCGAACCAGTCTGCCCATTCTCCTCTGACCTCTGGCATCAACATGGCATTTCCGGCCACAGAACTGCCGCTCACTGGATTTTTTTTCTTTTTCGGACCATTCTCTGTAAACCCTAGAGATGGTTGTGCGTGAAAATCCCAGTAGATCAGCAGTTTCTGAAATTCTCAGACCAGCCCTTCTGGCACCAACAATCATGCCACGTTCAAAGGCACTCAAATCACCTTTCTTCCCCATACTGATGCTCGGTTTGAACTGCAGGAGATTGTCTTGATCATGTCTACATGCCTAAATGCACTGAGTTGCCGCCATGTGATTGGCTGATTAGAAATTAAGTCTTAACACACAGTTGGACAGGTGTACCTAATAAAGTGGCCAGTGAGTGTATACTCACATGCACCACAGATATACACAATCATACTATATACTGTATATATGCACACACATACTATGTACACATATACAGACACACACTATATACTGCACATGTACACACAGATACACATATACATGTATACTTACAAGGTTCTGTGGCTTCACTTTTACAGATCCATTCCCAGGACAGTGTTTTACGAGCAGCCATAATGAGGAATTTAGGAGGAGATGACACAGACACACAGGGCTGCAGGCATGTTCCTGGCCCTGCTCTGATCTCTGCTGTGCTGTAATCGACCCCTCCATCTCACTCTCAACTTCTAACCTGACTGTAGGGAGAAAGAGAGAGATAGGGGGGCTGGAGGGGGGTTTGGGAGAGAAGCTCCAGGACTACAGAGGATGCACAGCATTATTCACTGATGTACACCCTCTGTGCACTTCATAAAGGGGCTGCAGATGCAGGAGGCCCCCTTTGTGGGTTCGGGCCCTAGGCATCTGCCTGGTCTGATTGCCCCAAACGCCAGCCCTGGAAGTGGTAATATTGGCGACTACTGGAAGGGGGTGTTCACTCTTGTACTTTCTGTATTTGGGATACAACTTCAGTGGAACCTAAAATCTGTCTCCTACGACTCCTGGGAGAGGGCGTAGACCCAGACTCCCATATGGGAATAGCTCAAGAATATTATTCTAGCCAGAAAGTTGTTGGCTCTACATTGGATACACAATTCTCCCCCAATGATAACAGGGCTAAAATCCAGAATAAATATCACTCTATGCTTGGAAAGGGGAAGCTTATATTAATGGAATGCTCTCAAGAAATCCATACACATGGGAACAATGGGTAATTACCCCAGGTATTGCTTCAGAAAACCTTCTCAGAAATCCTACACTGGACCGTTTCTCCATTCTCTTACTGTAAACTGGGAATTTATATATTTATACCCAAGGTATCTGCAGATAATAATTGTCTCAGACCACACAATTGCCCCTTAGATATCTTCTTTTGATGTCCCAATAGGATATTATGTCTGTACAAATGTAAAATTACTATTCCAAAGCATTGTACTATAGAGCGAAATCGGGATTTATATCATTGTAATTGGTTGTTGTATTGTTTACTGTTTTTTCGCAGGCTTTTTCACATTTAGCTACTGAAAAAAATATTATTTAGAATGCTATGTTTGGTGCATGGAGCACAATAGAAGCAGTGCACAACACACTTGTAGGACATGTGCCCTGCCGACTTTCTGTGAACCTCAGTATTGCCCCCAAACAAAAACAAACCTGGAAGGTAAATTTTCCAGCCACACTGGACACTATCTACCTACACTATCTGACTGATATACAACCACCTACATAACTAACTAGATGAAATCTTGCTGTTAACAGTGGCAGTGTCAGGAGCAGCCTCTCTGCGCTGTTACAGTGTACAAATGGTGCTAAGACAAGATGGCCGCTATTTATATGGAGAGGGACATGTGATTTCAGCAGCCAATGACACAAGCCGTTGTGTCAGGACATTGCGGGTGTTTCCTGCGCCCTGATTGGCTAGCCGCAATGTGCACACACAAAGTTAGCAGAAAAAAAAGTGCTGTGCTGTGCTTACAAAAACGCCGCGCCTCTGAGCTCTGCAAACCCCCTTCCCTCATCAAACGCGTGCCAAACGCTCATGATACCCCACCATTATTGTTGCTAAAGTGCTAAAAATATTTTATTTGTGGCAACGCAAATATTTTCTCGCACTTTTACCGAATGTTACCAATTTTTACCGATTTTATAAAATTTTGCTCGGGTTTCCGATCATGAATCCGATTGTGCCATATTCGTGCCGAATTTATGTGTGGTGATCGTTTTCCAAACAAATTTGCTCATCACTAGTCAGGATCACTACAGGGTCAAATACACAAGCCGACAGCTGAGTACGCAGAAATGAACCTGAGGAGTACAAGTCTGTGTCTGGCAGCTCCTTGCAATATGCTTTGAGCTTTTAGTATGTTGTGGTGCTTTCCAGTCACTTGAAGCAGAGAGTTGATTACTCCACCTGGACTGCACACACCCATACTGCCAGGCTGAATGGTACTATTGGTCTCGGCCACCCTATTCTTAGTGGCTGGACAGAGCCTGTGCCGCCCCGAGCTTCAGGTTACAATGTCTGCGCCATCACCAGCGCCGCCTACAGAATGAATGATGGCGACGATTGGTGGTAGAAGCAGATATCGCACAAGCAGATCCCAGAGGAGATGTGACATCCATTTTGCAGAAGCCCTAATGTTATAGAATGGCAAGAAAGCAGAGCCATAGAAAAATCCCTTAAAGTGACTCCCATTTTATAAATTATAACAACCAGTTAATTAACCTATAGTAGTGACTATTTTGACACCTGAGTGGGGGCTTGTTTTTTTACTGGGATGAGTAACAGTTTTTATTAGTATCATTTTCACCTACATAACAATTTTTGGTGGCTTTTTATTCCAATATTTGGGAAGCAGAATGAACAAATAGTTGAACACTATGCTCCACTGTTTCATGCGACGAGATCTTCTATTAGACTGTGAACTGTCATTGTCTTAGTGAATAATCCAATTTTGCTACATAACTTCCCATTTCTATGGAAATTTTAAGTAGAAATGTTTAAAAATATACAATTCAAGATATTTTATTCAAAAATAATAAATGTTTTAATTCTTGGCAGATGACTGTACCAGGAGATTAGAGGGACAGCTGACATCTTCAATTTTTAAATCGGATGACCTTGAGATCCCACAGGATACAATTGACGCGAATGCCTTTACTCCAGATATGGCATCATCCCTTCACAACCAAGATTTATCATCTGATCCTGTGAAACAGGTCCTATCTTCTGATTCGTTACAAACTGCTAAGAAAAATAAAAGTCACAAGAGAGGCATTAAAAGACTAGCTGCTTTTAAAGCAAAGAAGCCAAATACACATTTAGAAGAGATGAATAGCTTTCTTTCAGAAACATGTTTTGTTAAACATCAAAAAATTCACACCGAGAAGAGATTTTCTGCTTCCAAACGTGGGAGATATTTTAACCAGAAATTAGAACTTGTCACACATGAGAGAATTTGTACTGAGGATAAGCCATTTTCATGTTCAGAATGTGGGAAATGTTTTAAATGGAAATCTTGTCTTGCTAGTCACCAGAGAACGCACACAGGGGAGAAGCCTTTTACATGTTCAGAGTGTGAGAAATGTTTTGTAGAGAAATCACAACTTGTTAGACATCAGAGAATTCACACTGGAGAGAAGCCTTTTTCATGTTCAGAATGTGGAAAATGTTTTGGATATACATCATCACTTATTATACATCAGAGAACTCACACCGGGGAGAAGCCTTTTTCATGTCCAGAATGTGGAAAATGTTTTGCACATAAAACAATTTTTGTTGCACATCAAAGAATTCACAAAGGGGAAAAGCCATATTCATGTTCAGAATGTTGGAAATGTTTTTTATATAAATTCCATCTTGTTACACACCAGAGAGCTCACATAGGGGAGAAGCTTTTTTCATGTTCAGAATGTGGGAAATGGTGGGCAGATAAATCAAGTTTTGTGAGACACCAGAGAACTCATACAAGAGAGAAACCTTTTTCATGTTCAGAATGTGGAAAATGTTTTACACGTAAAACAGGTCTTATTACACACCAGAGAACTCACACAGGGGAGAAGCCTTTTTCCTGTTCAGAATGTGAGAAATGTTTTAACCAGAAATCACACTTTGTTAGACACCAGAGAACTCACACAGGCGTGAAGCCTTTTTCCTGTTCAGAATGTGGGAAATGTTTTAACCAGAAATCACACTTTGTTAGACACCAGAGAACTCACACAGGCGTGAAGCCTTTTTCCTGTTCAGAATGTGGGAAATGTTTTAACCAGAAATCACACTTTGTTAGACACCAGAGAACTCACACAGGCCATAAGCCTTTTTCCTGTTAAGAATGTGGAAAATGTTTTCTACATAAATCACAGCTTTTTATACACCAGAGAACTCATACAGGGTTAAATCCTTTTCGTGTTCAAAATGGGGGAAATGTTTTAGCTGAAAATGTTACCTTCTTAAACATCAAAAATCCCACATGGATAGAAGCCATTATCATACCTAGAATGTGAAAAATGAATTACTGGAAAATCATATTTTGCTGACCATGAAAAATAAGTCACACAGAGAGAAATCATATATGCTGTTGACAAACTGTACAAAAAACATGTAACAGACAAACTAATAGGAAATATAGATTTTCAGCCTCCTATGGGGACAGTGCTGATTATGTCTGTAAAGTGCTATGAAATTAATGGCGCTGTGAAAGTAAGTAAAATAAATACATAACAGATAGTCATACCATTGAAAAAGAAGGGAAATTACTTTAGAACATACTTTATTTTTTGCACTATAAGACACACTTTTAAAAAGAAAAATTCTTGATAAGTGAGTTCCTAAGTCTTGAGGCATCTTCCTGTTACAGAGGAGAACGCTGATCCTGATCAGAGAGAACTGCTCTCTACTTCGACCCCACACTGATCTATGTCATCGGTGTGGGGCAGAAATTTAAAAAGCAGTTATGAAGCCAATTCTCAAGCTTTAGGATTCCAGCGAACCACAGTGAGAGCCATTAGCAACAAAAGCCGAAAACATGAACAATGGTGACCCTTCCCAGTAGTGGCCGGTCAACCAAAATTACCCCAAGAGCACGGCATTGACTGACCCAAGAGGTCACAAAAGACCCCACAACAACATCCAAAGATCTGCAGACCTCACTTGACATTATACCTGAGGAAGACTCTAAGAAGTCGAAGCCGGTTGTGTTCTAGTTTGAATTAAAAATAAAAGTCATCCTTGAATCTGAATATCAAGTTCCATCATCATCCTTCAGGAGCGCATATTGCTGGGAAAAACATTCACCAAGTGTTATAGCCTATGAAAGCACTGTCCAGTGCTCTCACTAGTTCCCAGATCTTTGAAGCAAACTGAATGGAAAGAGGAATGGCATGATCCAGGAATTGAATCTACATGCAGTATCTCAAGACACCAAATAGGTGAGTGTATTCACACTGAGTATATACCTTTGGAAACTAATTACTACACTTAGAGGCTTGCGCTTCCCATTTTTCTCCCTGTAATCCCCTCTTGCCTCAGTAAAGGTCAGTGTTCATGACTCCACCATAAGAAAGAGACTGGGCAAGAATGGCCTGTATGGCAGAGTTCAAAGAAAAAATCCACTGTTGAGCAATAAAAACAAAGGCTAATCTCAGTTTTGCCAGGAAACATCTTAATGATCCCCAAGGCTTTTGGGAGAATACTCTATGGACTGACGAGACAAAAGTTGAACTTTTTGGAAGGTGTATGTCCCATTACATCTGGCATAGAAGTAACACCACATTTTAAAAAAGGAACATCATACCACCAGTAAAATGTGGTGGTGATTTGATAGTCTGGGGATGCTTTATTGCTTCAGGACCTGGAAGACTTGCTGTAGTAAATGGAACCATGAATTCTTTTGTGTACCAAAAAATCCTGAAGGAGAATGTCCATTAATCTGTTCCTTAAGCTGAGGTGCCCTTAGGTTATGCAGCAGGACAACAATCCAAAACACACCAGCAAATCCACCTCTGAATGGCATAAGAAAAACCAAATTACGACTTTGAACTAGCCTAGTCAAAGTCCTGACCTTAATCCAGTTGACATGCTGTGGCATAGCCTTAATAAGGGGGTTTATGCTCCGAAACCCTCCAGTGTGGCTGAATTATAACAATTTTGCAAAGATGTGTGGCCAAATTCCTCCAGAGCGTTGTAAAAGACTCCTTGTCCGTTATTGCAAATGCTTGATTGCAGTTGTTACTGCCAAGGGTGATCCAACCAGTTATTAGGCTTAGGAGCAATCACTTTTTCACACAGGGCTTTCTATGCTTGGATTTAGCTTTCCCTTAATAATAAAGATCTTCATTTAAACCCTTAGTGACCGAGCCAGTTTTTACAATTCTGACCACTGTCACTTTATGAAGTTATAGCTCTGGAACGCTTCAACGGATTCCACTGATTCTTTGACTGTTTTATTGTACTTCATGTTAGTGGTAAAATTTCATTGATATGACTTTCATTTAGTTATGAAAAAAATGGGACTTTGGCAAAAATTTAGTAATTTTCAATCTAATTTTAATTTAATTTTTGTGCCCTTAAATCAGAGAGTCTTGTCACACAAAATAGTAAATAAATAACATTTCCCGCAAGGTGCGCAAAACCATATTCAAGAAGTTTATTAACCCTTCAGGTGCTTCATGAGAACTAAAGCAATGTGGAGGGAAACAATTAACATTTAGCATTTTTTAACAAAAAATTTATTTTAGACCCAAACTTTTTTTTATTTTCACAAGGGTATCAGAAGAAAATGGACCACAAAATTTGTTGTGCAATTTCTCCTGAGTACTCAGATACCGCGTTGTGGTGCTAATAAAAATATGGATATCTTATAGCCTACATATTGTAATATATTGATTAATCCATATTGAAATTAACCTGAAATATACAGACTGCATCTAGACCAAGACAGACAAGATAATGGTTACAGCCACAATCTTGAGAATCCATGTTTGCTGTTTGTCATTGTAAAACATTAAGGTTTATTTGACCTCTGTCTGTGGTAAGTTTATCAATCCCGCAGTGACACAATGTTGAGTATACTAAATGACAATGCTTGTTGAAACAGTATGTTTAATCTGGATTACTGGAAAAGATTAACCTTTGTGTACGCTGTTGACTTACTTGAATTTCAAGAGTAGTGAATGGTGCGAGTATATTGACAAAGTATTACCTGATATTTGTGTCATATGGGGGTTAAAAGTGGACTAGGCATATAGACAATTGCAGATTCTTTTACATAAAGCTATAGAAATATAGTTGGGGAAGCCTGATGTAAAACCAGAAATATAGTTGGCGATCTGAAACCATTATAGTATATTCAATCTTAGAGATCTCTTTAACCGTAGTCTGAAATATATATATTTGTGCTAGGGCTCTAGTCATAGAAAGTTGTTGGAAACTTTGTTCTTATCATATGTAAATATCAGGGCAAGAGTGAATAGTCCGAAGAGGCAAGTCTTGTTTAATGTTATTTATTCATGATAGGTGGCCACTGTCATGTGATTGGAACATCAAACAACTAACTTGTGTATTTTCATGTTTACCCATTATTATATTGAGTAAGCCTTTGTTTAAAGCAAATAAAAGCTGGGAGGCAGCCAGAAGAGACAGGAGCTTGTGGACCTGTGTGAGAGGACGCTCTTCACAGTGTGGGTCCTAGGGCGCATTTCTGTCTTCGCTGACCACTCCTCCAGCTGCAGTATTTTCCGGACAGACGTAAATGCCCCTAGTGAAGATTCTTTTCTTTTTTTCTTTCTGATGTAAGTATATGTACCAAAACCTTTGTAATTTGAATATATAAGTATACGCAATATCATACTATTTTGTATTTCGATATCATTGTCATACATTCCATTGATTTGGTGTTTTGTCACTTGGATTGATCATTGTATAATAAAATTGTGTTATATCCAAGTAGTAGCCTTCTTTAAAGCCGTATCCGAACCTTATTGCTAAACAGTTGGCAATACATAAATTGGCGTAGTCGGCAGGATACGCAGAAGGCTTAGAATTGAATTTTTTTGTTAAACTTCCGATAGTCCAGAAAAATTGTGTGATATTGCGTACAAAATGTCTCTCTTTAAGAAGAAAGAGGATGGTTGTGTGGAGATCTCTGGCTGGACCTGAGCTCCATACAATATTATAGCGCAAGAAATGCGTTGTGGATTGGCAGAACCCTGGGAGAATATGTTGGTGTACTCATGGGGATCCCTGCAAAGGCAGGTGATGCAGTTAACCCCTCGATGTTGGTGAGTTACTCGAGGCTTTCCCTGCAAAGGCAGGTGATGCAGTTAACCCATGATGTTGTTGCTTTACTCATGGGGATCCCTGCTAAGGCAGGTGATGTGGTTAACCCCTCGATGTTGGTGAGTTACTCGAGGGTTTCCCTGCAAAGGCAGGTGATGCAGTTAACCCCTGATGTTGTTGAAGTACTCAGGGGTGATGTAGAGTCTTTAGGACGGCGTATGTGGATTTTACTCAGTGTATACCGAGATATGCATGAGCAAAACACCCATATGCAAAGAAAGTTGTCAGAAATGGAACAAAAAGAGGTTGTAAGTGAGTCTGTTGAGACTCCAAGGTGGGAGGAAACCCAAACCCCATATGATATGTTGGCGACTATGTGGTCGCACAGTGTTGGTTCAAGTGAACATTGGGACAAATATGGGAAAGATGCAAAGCCTGTTGATGTAGAAGAATGGTTGCAGAAAGTAAAAGTAGAAAAAGGGAAAGAATTATGTGCTCTTGGTAGGTGTGGCTGGATCCTGCTATCTGCATATAGAAAACAGCATGAGGAAAAGCAAAGAATGTTAACTAAAGTGCAGGAATTGGAAATACAGCTATGTGAGGTCCAGAAAGCATTGGTAGCAGCACAGGGTCAGAATAAGTTAGTAATGGACAAATGTGTTGGAACTCAGCATGATGCAGAACAGGCTGCTGCATGTGTAACACAGTATAAGCGCAGAAAGAAGAGGGGAAAGGTGAAAAGGAAGAAAGCTTTGGCCAGAGCAGAGATGGAGAGGAACCCAGATCAGTGGGATGGTGATGCACAGGAGTCAACTGACTCTGAAACTGTCACCATCCCAGAACAGGGGGATGATCATTTTGATGGGGAGATGGAAGAAATGGATCCGCTTCTTAACCCATTAAAAGTTCATCGCATTTGCCAGATCCAGGTTGTAGAGACAGCTACAGGGAAGCAAAACCAGAATGAGGTAGAAGATTGCAGTGTGTCTGATAGATCTGAGTTACAATCTACCTTAAGTAGAAGAAATACTAGGGGTGGCAAGGCCCCGGCAATGTTCAGATTCAGGCGATCTGATTATCCCATGTTGTTCTGTAGTAATTATTTGGCATTGTACAGAAATGTTTGCAATCATCCAGATATGTCTCAGAATGATCCTAGTTTTCTATTTTCAATGGCAAATCATTGTAATGTAGATTATGCCACAAGAGTGTCTCTAAGAAATACCAGTTCATATGAAAGATTTGTAAAACTATTAACTGAGTGGTGTCTTAAGTCAAAAGAGCAGGATGAAGTATCCGAGAATGTTTCTGCTGTTTACAGGCCTAGGTATTGCTTTAAATGTGGGAAGATGGGCCACATTAAACGTTACAGTAATACCAAACCAGAGAGCCATTCATTGTACCAGAATATTGATGGTATTGAGAATAAGGAAGAACTTGCCATCTACGATACTGAATTTACAGACTCACGTAGAAAAGCCGACTTTGCTACAACTGCACAAAAGTCGCAAGAAATGCAGATCCCAACTGTGGATAAGAGTGAGACTGGGAAAGAGCAGAATTTGTCATATTGTAGACCCCAAAAAGACGGTGCTACTATTCCTGTGTTCTGTCTATGGGGCTGGATTATTTTACCTTGGTCACCAGTCATGGTTCCTGGGTTATTTTTTTAAGACAATCCAGTGAGGTTGTTTGTTTGTTTTTGATCAGATAGGATAAGGACAAAGTGCAGTATTTGCCTTGTAGGTATTCTAACCTTTCTGTGCTTTTTCTTTCAGACTGGACAAACCAGTTTTTCAGAGGAATCGGATTCAATGTATTTAGCTATATATAAGACATGGGGGTAGACTAATGAGCTCAATGGTAAAGGTTAAATAATTGTTTGCAAACAATTAAATAAGTAATCATCCCATTGTGATGAATCGGACTGTATTTAGCTAAAAGTTGTGATTTATTTTTATGTATGTCTTTAATCTTTATTTTAACATAATAGGTTTGTAAAATCCATTTGTAAGATGTATCTTGAACAGTGATGTTTGATATTTCAATGAATGAAGGTAATGTGATAGATCAGATTTATCCACTAGAAATGTATGAATATTGAGTGAAGTGACATGTCAATATTACAGAGAGAAGCTAGAATAGCTCAGCCAGTGGATTTCTAAAATTTGGTGGAATCAATTCAGTGTCCTGAATCTGCTCAAGTCATTTCTCAAGTAGCAGTCAATGTGATCTCAGATAATAATGTTTTTGTTTTCCCTTTAGATCAAAATCTGATCTGTAAGTGTTGTATTATTGCTTTCATCTTGTGAGACTGCTTTCAAGAGCCAAGCAATCTTCAGACAGATGCCAGCTATGGAAAATGTGGATTTCTGAAAACCAAACAGAATCTATGGCTTTACTTGGCTCAGTGGACACTAGCCATTTTTGAAGGGCAAAGACCAAGAAGATGTGACCCAAGATGTGAACTGTACTGAAGAAAAATGTCTAATGGGAGAAATGATTAACAGAAGGATTCCAAGTATTTTGCCAGCTGATCCATGCTGTCAGTGGACTTGTGATAAACATTAAATATGATGAATCAGACTGGAGATGGGGAGAGGGCTATTATATGTGGCTCCAGTTCAGATAAAAAGTGTAAAAGTATGAGGGTGGGCAATAGTGATCGCTCCATCATTTGAAGAACATGTAAGATTGCCTAGAGGTGGGATGTTTTCCTTTGGAAATATCACTTTTCGTTATATTCCAACTAATATAGCTAGTGGGTCAGGTGTTAGCTCTAGGTAAACTTTAAGGAGTAATTTGTATTATGCATACATTGGTTTGTTGTTGTTGGATAAATAATGTGTGGCTATAAGATATCCAAGGGTGGATTGTGGTGCTAATAAAAATATGGATATCTTATAGCCTACATATTGTAATATATTGATTAGTCCATATTGAAATTAACCTGAAATATACAGACTGCATCTAGACCAAGACAGAGACAGACAAGATAATGGTTACAGCCACAATCTTGAGAATCCATGTTTGCTGTTTGTCATTGTAAAACATTAAGGTTTATTTGCCTCTGTCTGTGGTGAGTTTATCAGTCCCGCAGTGACACAATGTTGAGTATACTAAATGACAATGCTTGTTGAAACAGTATGTTTAATCTGGATTACTGGAAAGGATTAACCTTTGTGTACGCTGTTGACTTAGGGTACCGTTACACCTAGCGACTCACCAGCGATCCCGACCAGCGATATTACGCGGTCAGGATCGCTGGTACATCGCTAGTTGGTCGCTAGTGAGCTGCCACACAGGCAGATCTCACCAGCGACATCGCTGGGGACGGGGATCGCTACTTACCTGTCAGACGCGGCGATCCTGCGTCCTCCCGCCCGGCTCCACGCGTCGCTCGTCGGCGCCACAGGAAGCACAGCAGGAAGTGGCCGACGAGGAATGGTCCAGCAGCTTCTCGCGCGATCAGCGATAACCAGCGGGGGAGCCGGTCGGAGGTAAGTATCACATGCAGCGATATCATTAGCAATATCGCTGCAACGTCACAAAATCGGTGACTTTACAGCGATATTGCTAGCGATATCGCAGTGTGTAACGGGGGCTTTACTTGAATTTCAAGAGTAGTGAATGGTGCGAGTATATTGACAAAGTATTACCTGATATTTGTGTCATATGGGGGTTAAAAGTGGACTAGGCATATAGACAATTGCAGATTCTTTTACATAAAGCTATAGAAATATAGTTGGGGAAGCCTGATGTAAAGCCAGAAATATAGTTGGCGATCTGAAACCATTATAGTATATTCAATATTAGAGATCTCTTTAACCGTAGTCTGAAATATATATATTTGTGCTAGGGCTCTAGTCATAGAAAGTTGTTGGAAACTTTGTTCTTATCATATGTAAATATCAGGGCAAGAGTAAATAGTCCGAAGAGGCAAGTCTTGTTTGATGTTATTTATTCATGATAGGTGGCCACTGTCATGTGATTGGAACATCAAACAACTAACTTGTGTATTTTCATGTTTACCCAATATTATATTGAGTAAGCCTTTGTTTAAAGCATATAAAAGCTGGGAGGCAGCCAGAAGAGACAGGAGCTTGTGGACCTGTGTGAGAGGACGCTCTTCGCAGTGTGGATCCTAGGAAGCATTCTCTGTCTTCGCTGACCACTCCTCCAGCTGCAGTATTTTCCGGACAGACGTAAATGCCCCTAGTGAAGATTCTTTTCTTCTTTCTCATTTAAGTATATGTACCAAAACCTTTGCAATTTGAATATATAAGTATATGCAATATTATACTATTTTCTATTTCGATATCATTGTCATACATTCCATTGATTTGGTGTTTTTGTCACTTGGATTGATCATTGTATAATAAAATTGTGTTATATCCAAGTAGTAGCCTTCTTTAAAGCCGTATCTGAACCTTATTGCTGAACAGTTGGCAATACACGCGTATGTGGGGGAAAGACACTGGGTACATGGCAGGGCTCAAAAGGGAAGGAGCACCGTTTGACTTTTTTAACGCAAAATTGGCTGGAATCGATGGCAAGCACCATGTTGTGTTTGGAGACCCCCTGATGTGCCTAAACAGTGGAAACCCCCCCAATTCTAACTCCAACCCTAACTCCAACACAACCCTTACCCCAGCACCCTAACGCCAACCCTAACTGCAAAGGATAGAAAAAAATTATAATTTTTTATTTTATATTTATATAACTAAGGGGGTTTGATTTACTATTTTTTTGTCATTTTAATATAATATTTTTTTTTCATTTTGATCACTGTGATAGGGTCTATCACAGTGATCAAAATGAACCAATAGAAAAAAAATCTATTGTTGCTGGGTATCGGCCGGCAGATCTTGGCTGGTGCACCGCACATGCTCCTGCCATTTTCTTCTAGGAAGATGACATTGAGGGCCGGGGGACAGAGCAGGAAGGTCCGATGATGGCGGAGGTATTGAGGAACCCTATTTCTCTCTCCTCTGATATGTGGGATGATTTGTACTTTTGAACTACACCATTGATTTTAACATTGTGTACTGGAAAACAGGAAAAAAATTCCAAGTGCGGTGAAATTGCAAAAAAAAAGTGCAATTCCACAGTTGTTTTTTGTATGTTTTTTTTTTAGCATGTTCACTAAATGCTAAAACTGACCTGCCATTATAATTCTACTGGTCATTACAAGTTCACAGACACCAAACATGTCTAGGTTCTTTTTTATTTAAGTGGTGAAAAAAAATTACGTTTTTTAAAACTGCCTCCCAGGTGCGAAGATCAAGGATGTGCCCAATAGGATACCAAAGCTCATCAGTGCCAACGACGTCCACCCATTTTTTCTGATACATGTTGGCACCAATGACACGGAAAGGAAGGACCTACTGACAATCTGCATGGACTTTGAAGAGTTGGGGAAGAAAGTAAAGGAACTGGATGCACAGGTAGTTTTTTTTCTTCCATCCTTCCAGTAGATGGGCATGGCACTAGGAGATTCAACAGGATCCTTGATGCGAACAACTGGCTAAGACGATGGTGCAGACAACAAAGATTCGGATTCCTGGACTACGGTTTGAATTACCTGTACGACGGACTCCTCGCCAGAGATGGACTTCACCTCAACAAACCATGGAAACACATTCGCCAGAAAACTCGCTACACTCATCAGGAGGGCGTTAAACTAGAAGAAGAGAGGATGGGAAGAAAAACGTTAGACACGAACATGAAGCCAGAAATAATACTGATGAAGGATATGAGGAGATTGGAACGAAACAAAATCCTCTAAACTGCATGCTTGGAAATGCCAGAAGCCCGACAAACAAGATGGAAGAACTAGAAGCAGAAATATCTACAGATAACTATGACCTAGTGGGAATAACTGTAAGCGGTTTATACCTTGTGGGGGAATAAAAGGACAAGAAATAGGAAAAACCCAATGTGGCTAAGCAAAGAAGTAAGAGGGGCAATTAACAGTAAAAAGAAAGCACTGACACTGATGAAGTCAGTACATTTGCTATACTGATTGGTATGTATTGACTGTCAATATAACACGTGGTAAATCATGTATTTTCTTTACAGGACACTTCTAGTGAAGAGCAGGAGCAGTTGGGTGGAAATGATTCTTCCCAGGGTCGTCGGGCCCGATTTCCTGAGGTGGAAAGATGGTGTGTAAGTAGTCTTGATTGTTTTTGGTTTAAGTGTTTTATCTTTAAAACTATATGACTTATGTTATTTTTTGCTTTGTTTTTTTGGGTTTCTTTGATGTCTACCTTCCACAATGTGAGGAAGCCAACCCCATCATTGACCATGACCAACTGATTCCTCTTGTGCAAGAGCGAGTAGCGTTGTGGGACACCCATGATCGTCAGCATTCGGACTTAGTAGTGATTCGATGACTCTGGGAAGAAGTGGCCAGATCGCTGTTGGCTGATTGGGACCATGCCACGCCACAAGTCAGAAAGGATTATCGTAAGTATTGCAACGTGGTCTGACACGGCAGTGAACCTGTAAATGTAGGTGCATTGTTTTACAATTTCTTTTTTACTTATTTTCCTCTTCACAGTGAAGAGAGTAAAAGTCCATTGGCGTTCCATGAAGGATCGATTCAATAAAGATATGAGAGAGGAGATTCATGTTCGAAGTGGTGCTGCTCCAAAGGTCATGAAATACAATTACCATTGCATGCTGTCTTTCCTGAGGCCTACAGTTGCTCATCGAAATGTTTTTCATTTATTTTCCACACAGAACTTGGCGCAGCACCACAGAACCTGGATCGTCCTCAGTTGAAGCGGCCCCTCATTGGTCAGCCACCGAACACTCGCAATCATCCACCAGCGAGGCAGCAACTGGGCAGGCTTCACAGGCAGGGGAACAGGCAGCCGGTCCATCAGTTTTTCCCCTCTCCCAGTCCTCTGCCACTGGTTTTGTTGGGTCTTCTCGCCAGCGGCAGAGGGCCTGGAAGAGGTCAGTCATGCACTAGTTTATTCACTTAAGTTCGATCTTCCAGGATGGGAGGAAAGTGATTGGAGATAGACTGGACACTGGTTAAACTCGCGTGAGCACACTTTTCCAGGAAGTCAACAGACGCCTTGACCACCTGGAAGCCTTCAGAGACCAGTGCAACATTTTTTTCCTCAATAGAGCGGGGCATGTCGGAAAACCTGCCACCTGAACTCCAGCTGAACGTTATGCAGGCCTGCCAGGCTGCCTACAGCGAGACATTACAGCAGTCCCGAACCTACCATTCGCAGTCCGAATATTACCAGCAAGCGCAAATTTCTTTTCCGACACGTCAACAAGGGCAAGCACAGCATCAGAGGCAGAAGACCCCAGCACACTGCTACAGAGGCCACCACTCCCAACTCAGCCAAGCAAGAAACGCAGAGGTAACAACAAAAAACACGCCCAGTACTGACTCTGCTCAGCATCGGAAAATGAAGACCCAGAGCAAGAAATGTCACCCAGAAAAGGACCCGCCACCTCTACCCTCACCTCCCAATGTGTCTCTGTTGTCAAATCTGTTTCTACCTTACCTTGGGCCTCTCCCTTCCAATGTGTCTATCCCTTTCCACGATTCAACTACTAACGTGTCGTCTACTCCTAATATGTCATCTTCCCATTTTAGTCCCATCCATGACATCATAGACCACACCATCCATGAGACAATCCTGCATTTTATTGCCCCTTCCCCTGTAACCCCTTCGTCACCCGACTCATACCCAATCATCCCAGCTCGACACCCCCAAGGGCCACAATATCTCACAATCGGACAGACCCTGAACATAAACTTTTTGACAGTTAGAGTGATCAATGAGTGGAACAGGCTGCCACGAGAAGTGGTGAGTTCTCCTTCAATGGAAGTCTTCAAACAGAGGCTGGACAGACATCTGACTGGGATGATTTAGCGAATCCTGCTTTGAGCAGGGGGTTGGACCAGATGGCCCAGGAGGTCCCTTCCAACTCTACAATTCTATGATTCTATGATTCTATGATTAAACCCAATTGTTGGTTAATGGAAAATAAGCACTTGTTTATTGTTGGTAAATAAAAACTGTCTCTTGTTTACACAATCCCTGTGTTTTCTTTGTCTCTTTATGTGAAAACACACACGTGTGTATTGTATTGTTGAGTGAAGTAACGGGTGTTTCACTGGAGGTGTTTTATTATTATTAAAGTCAGCAAACATTAGAGGTGCATTTACTTACAAGCAGATTAAACCATTTCATTTTGCCATGCCACATGCCCGCTATCAGAAACAAAGTAAGCCGCAAACATCCCTCATTTGGACAACTTCCACTGTAGTCCGCAGAGGGTGATCTCGGTAATCTTGCAATGTGCTAGTAACAGCTTCATCAATTTCTACTTGTTGTCGCTCTTTTGCCAGGATGTAATTGTGCATAACGACACACGCTTTGACAACCTCATCAATATTCTCAGTTTTTAGATTGATGGCTGTTCCCAAAATGCTCCATTTAGATGCCAACAAACCAAAGGCACACTCCATGGTCCTTTGTGCCCTTGTCAGTCTATAGTTGTAAATCTTTGTGTGATTCAAGGCCCAACTCGAGTACGGTTTTATGAGGTTGGCACACATTTGAAACGCCCCATCCCCAACCACATTAAAGGCATTGGCGGTCCTTCAGTGTTCGGAAGAGATCGTGGATATGTGTAAAGTTGAAATTATTACCATACAAATGTTGGCCCATGTCAGAGTTTTTGAAAGTCTGTGAGTCATTTCCTCGTCCAAATGAGCCAACGTCAACAAATTGACAGCATCTGCAATTGCCATGAGAACAATTGAAAAGTATTTTTGTAATTGAAATACTCAGATCTTCCAGCAGGTTTCAGAATCCGAATGTGTTTGCCATCCACAGCCCCCATACAGTTTGGAAAATTACAAATGTCCTGGAATTTTGCAGCATTTTCCAGCCATAGTTCAGTTGTGGGTTGGGGGAGGAATTTTCATGTAGAATGTCACATAAAGCAGGGCAGGTGTCTCCAACAATCCCAGAAAGGGTGGACACTCCAATCTGGAATTGAAAATGTAAAGATAATAAGGTCTCTCCGGTAGCCAGGAATCTGCCGAACAGAAAATGGGGAAAAAAAATAAGTACATGGCTTTTAAAACAATAATACTAATGACAGGTGTTTATTTTTAAAAATTACGTACCTCAGGGTCACCAAAAGTCGTTCCTCAGCAGGAATTGCTTGACGTAGTTCTGTGTCCTGCCTGGTGATGGATCCTTGGACACGTTGCAGCAAGTCATTGAAGCTCTGTTCCGACATCCTCGTGTAGTGGAAAAAGGTCTCAGGGTTTTCACGCAGCTCGGTGTACAAGTAGTAGGCTCCACGTCTCTCTTGGACTGCAACGATGGGGTGTTGCCAGTAGCGACGACGACGTCTTCTTCATCTTTCTTCTTCACAAGCCCACAGCAAAGGCAAAAGCCAATATCAATGCCAAATACAGATTACGATAGAAGCTCTCCATGCCAAGATCCATCTTGCAGCTGGATACAGCACCAAAAGATGATGATTTAATCTGTGCAAGGGTCTATAAGCAGAATTCCCATGAGACACGCCCATTTGACGTGGCTTGTGTCAAGGAATTTCTCCTAGAAAAGCATTGGCCGCATACCAAAATTCAAGGAAATCTCGAACGCATGCGCATAACAACGCAAACGCATGCACACGCAGCGTTTTTTTGAGCATCATGCGTAAGCTGATACAGATAAAAACGCTGCATAAGCATGCATTTGTGTGACGGAGTCAGCTTCCACTGAGTCGCTTTCTAGAGTGGACCCTCTGGGTCGTGGCACCCACCCACCGAGGGCGAGCTCACCTTGTGACGAACAACCCCTTATACAGGGAGCGTCAGGGGCAAGACCAAGGGGGTGAGCCACCACGACTGCTGGAACCAGACGGCCGGCTCAAGGAGACTCAATGCGAAGTGTCTGGCGACAAGGGACGTGCAGGAAACAAGACAAGGCATGGTTTCAAGGTATCTTCATTAAGTCGAACTCGGTAACATCAGGTGCAAGACGTGATAACAGGAAAACACAGCAAGGTGTGTGCGTGGCACGCCAAGGTACATGGCATGGTACGTGCTAGATGGCACGCCTAGGTACAAGCAAGGCTCGATGGCATCGGACTCCAGACAGCTGGCAACGATCGACAGGATCAGGGCATCAGGCTGCGGACATCAGGCCGCAGTCGTCAGGCTTACGATCTCTGGCAGTGATCGGCAGGTTCCGGGCATCCGGCAGGCAAACCAGGGTTCAGGCAAGGAGGCACGACAGAGTTCAAGACATGGTGCATGTTAGGGAACACGCCAAGGTCCAAGGCAAGGTTCCAGGCAGGGTGCGTGCTAGGGGGCACACCAGGGTCCAGGGCAAGGTGAAAGGCAAGGTGCGTGTGTAGGGGTCACGCCAGGTTCAAAGTACAAAACACAGTGCCTGTGTAGGGGACACGCCAGGGTTCAAAGCACAAGACATGGTGCGTGTGTAGGGACACGCCAGGGTTCAAGATCCAAGGCAAGGTCCTGCGCCAGGGTCAGGTTCAAGTCAGGGGCCCGCGCGTGCTAGGAGACACGCCAGGGTTCAGGCTAAGGCAAGGGCCTGCGCGTGCAAGAGGGCACGACAGGGTACAGGCTAGGGCCTGTGCGTGCAAGAGGGCACGACAGGGTACATGGCAAGACCTGCGCATACCTTTAGAGAAGCATGGGGGAGGTTTGCCAAGGAGCAGGCTATGGCCTGCGCGTGCTAAGAGGGCATGCAATGCACAGTGCAGAGACAGTGTGGGTGCAAGGAAGCACAGAGAGCACGGCTGAGGCACTGGCTAGCTGGTCGGGCTAAGGCACAGACAGACGGGCAAGACTGAGGTGAACCCGGCTGAGGCATAACAGGCGACACAGCTGTCACTGGCCGACGAGTACGACCCGGAAGTACTGGTGCTATGGTGCTATATCAGGCTGCCCCTCCCTATGGTCAGGACCTGAGTATCGTGTTGCTTCCCTGCATGGCTGCTTGGTCTGCTCGGTCGCTCCCTGTATTCTGTGCCCCTGCACTCTGCCCTGTCGTGCGTCTCTGCACACGCTTTGTGCTTGTGCTCTGCCTCTTGTCTCGTGCCATGTCTTGTGTTGTCTCTCGTGCCATGTTTGTCCTTGCCTTGCTTTGCCTTGTAGTACGTTCTATGTTCTCTGCCTTGCCTAAGCTCTTCGTTGCCTTGTTGTTCGTCCTCTGTTCAGTGTCTAGTCTCAAGGCTCTGCCTTGACCCGGCTCTGGGCTCCGGCCTATGCTCCGCTGCTAGACTCTGTCTCTGTCCCTGACTAGTCTCAAGGCTCTGGGCTTCGGCCTACGCTCCGCTGCTAGTTCCACTCTCTTTCCTGAACCCTGACTCTGGCGTGCCCTCTGCACGCGCAGGACCTTGTCTTGCCTACGTTTTTTGTGCACTCTTGCACCTCTCGTACTAGGCTTTGCCATGCTGTCTCGCACGCGTCGCTGTCCTGTACCTTTGCCTAGCCCTGCCTTGTGGCTGCGTGCCCTCTTGTACGTGCCTGGTCGCTCCGTGCCCGCCTGTTGTGCCTCAGCCGTGCCGCCCCTAGTCGTGCCCGCCTGTGTGCCTCAGCCGTGCTCGCCGTCCAGTGCTATTGTGGTTTCCGCCTGTCTGTGCCTCAGCCGTGCCACCTCTAGTCATGCCCGCCTGCCTGTGCCTCCAGCCGGTACCGCCTGCCGGTGCCCCAGTCGTGGTTTCCGTGCTCCCTTGCACTCACACTGTTTCTCGCACTGTGCGTTTTCGTGCTACTCTTGCACAAGTCTTTTGCTTTCCTTGCTCTGTCCTGAACCTTGTCTCTCTGTCGTGTTCTGAGTTCCATGACCTGTCTCGAATCTTTGTCTTGCTCGTACCTTGCTCTGTGCTCTGCTCTTTGTTTTGAACCCTCACCTTGGCGTGCCCCCCTTCTATAGCACGTGTGGGACCCGCTGCTAACCTTGTACCCTGGTGTGCCTAGCACAGCCAGGACCATTCTTTGTACCATGCCCCTTGCGTGCCCTAGCACGCGCAGGACTTTGAATCTTGAATCCTGGTGGCTTCCTTAGCGCGCCGAGGACCTTGGACCTGACCCTGGCGTGTTCCTTTGCACACGCAGGACTCTGCTCTGAACCTGTCCCTGGCATGCCCCTCAGCATGCGCAGGCATCCGTCCTTGAACCTGACCCTGGCATGTCTCCTAGCACGCACCCTGCCTCGTATCCTGATTTGTCTGCCGGATTCCCGAAGCCTGCCGACCGCTGCCAGAGGTCCGGAACCAGATGACTACTTCCTGATGCATGGATCCTGTCAGTCCTTGCCAGTCTTCTGGAGTCTGATGCCTTTGCACCCACCTTGGACCCTGGCGTGTCTTCTTGCACGCACTCTGGAACATTTGGCGTGCCTTTGCACGCACCTTGCCGTGTTTCACCGTTTGTGCCCTGCATCTGATTCTCTGTTTTTGCCTTGTATCTGATTAAAGTGTATAACCACGTTTGCTGAAGAAACCCTTTGACCTTGCTTATGTTTCGTTACCTGTTCGTCCTGTTGCCAGGCACTCAGTAGTGTCTCCCTGAGTCGGCCGTCTGGTTCAGCTGCCATGGTGGCTCACCCCCTTGGTCTTGCCCCTGACACTCCCTGTACAGGGGGTGGGTTCTCACTAGGTCAGCTCGCCCTAGGTGGGTGGGTGCCACGGCCCAGAGGGTCCACTCTAAGAAGAAAAATGACTCAGTGTAAGCTGACGCTCGTCACAAAAGGGCACATGAAGAAGCAAGGCAAGGCTTGGCAAGGTACAGAACATAGGCAGAAGCACATAGCCAGGTCAGAGAGAGTATAGGGCTAGCAGTGGAGCATAGGCCGAAGCCCAGAGCCGGGTTAAGGGAGAACCTTGAGACTAGCCAGGAAATGTGCTAGAGAGCACCATAGGACAGAGTCTAGCAGCGGAGCGTAGGCTGAAGCCCAGAGCCGGGTCAAGGCAGAACCTTGAGTATAGGAGTAACCCCGGCACACTAATAACATGAAAGTAAAGTCTTCTCAACGACAGTCTTTAATTGTTGTGATTTTATTGATTGTGAAAAAAAAGGGTGGTGTTACAATCCAAAAAAGGGTGGTGTTACAATCCAACGTTTCAGCTCTACATCTCGAGCTTTCATCAGGGATATGACTACAATATATACAATAAAAGAACAAAAATCAATAAACTTTATAAAGTATTATAAAACCAAAAATCTAGTGATAGGTGATACATAAGGTGGGGACAGTGTCAAACATCCTTTGTGAAGGTGTGTATGGATCTATAATGATGTGAGGCCAGTGAGTATGTATTGTGGTGTGATACGGTGAACATGTGAGAGGTTGAAAAGAGGAATAGAGTGAAGGTGTAAGGAGTTGAAAAGCATGAATGTGTAGGTAGTGTTGAGAAAGGGCATTAGGGGACAGTGAAGTGGAGTGGGAATAAAGGTGAGGTCATCTAAGGAGGCAGTGTGTAAGGGGTGCTCTTGGAAATGTTAAGGCATAAGGTATAAATACCTAGATCCTTGGTTTTGAGGTGTGTGTATAAGTGGTATAGGTTTGCCTTTGTAGTCCAGCTGCTGGAACAGTACCTATAGTAACCACTGAAAAAGGGTATAGGTTAAGGAATAGCAAGGTATATAGAAAGAAAAGATATAAAAGAAAGTTTTAGGGGTCACATACCGATGTGTAGGGTCAGCACGTGACTCCCGTCCTAAGGACAAAAAAGCAGGTCAATAAGCTGAGATGGAGAAAGGAAACCCAGTCTATGAAGACTGTAGGGCACCATTACCTTGTGTCCTAAATCTAGTCAGGTGTGGAGGAGGCCGGAAGTGCATGTGGCTTAGTGCAGTGATGTTAAATACTGTCAAGCACTTCCTGATTGGGTGGGGAAGGGGCGGGAATGGGGGGAAGGGCCATCGCCATCTTAGTGAGGTCAAAAATGTCTGAATGAATGTACTGAGCATGTGCAGGGCGGGGATAGAGAATGAGCATGTTTTGACTTGACAGGAAGTGATGGTGGCAGTCGCCATCTTGGTAAGGTCAAAAAATGTCAGAATGAATGTACTGAGCATGTGCAGGGCGGGGATAGAGAATGAACATGTTTTGACTTGACAGGAAGTGATGTTGGCAGTCGCCATCTTGGTGAGGTCAAAATTGTCAGAATGAATGTACTGAGCAGGTGCGAGCCATCCAGGAAGTGAAGTAAAAAAGGGAGGGTTGTGAGGAAATGTCACATGCATACAGGCGGCCATTTTAATGGTGGGACTGTGCTGAATTCATGCACGGTGATAATTTCAGTGCTGGTTGTGCCTATCAGGTTTCAGAGAAACTTCCTTTTCCTGCCTAAAAACAAAGAAAGGTAATTAGAGCAAGGTTTACATACAAAGAGTAAAATGGCGTTCATATTAACACACTTATGTCAGAAATATCTCCTATAAACCAAAAAACGTTGTGTAGGAAAAGAACTTATTTGGTAGTGATTTTAAACTCCTGATGAAAAACAAAACTAATTCACTATGAAGTGGAATTTAGAAGGGATTAATAATACATTTCAGATTCTCTATTGAGACCGTGTGGATGGAGGGTATTTAGGTGATATATCCAATACGCTTCACGCTCTTTGAGCGTTTGGATTCTATTACCCCCTCGTCTGGGTACAGGGATTTGTTCGATAACCTGAAATTTCAGTTGGCTTACAGAGTGTCTATTTTCCACAAAATGGGCAGGAATTGGTAAAAGTGTGTTCTCACACCGGATGGTTGATTTATGTTTGGAAATGCGGTCTTTCACATGCTGGGTGGTTTCCCCAACGTATCCTAGGCCGCATGGGCATTTGATTAAATAGACGACAAAATTTGAGTTGCAGGTAAAATAGCCATTGATCTTGTACCGTTTGCCAGACCTCGGATGGGTGAATGAATCGCCTTTACTAACATTCGTGCATTGTGCGCAACCCAAACAAGGGAAGGTTCCGTTGCGCACCGTGCTAAATGTCTTCTGCCTGAATGTCTTGAAGTGGGAGCCCACGTCGGCTCTAACCAAAGTGTTTTTTAGGTTCTGAGCCCGCTTATGGCAGATGAGAGGAGGATTTTGGAAATTTTCAATCCCCGGGTAAGCCTTTTCTAGTAGGGGCCAGTGTTCAAGGACTGCTTTTTTGATCAGAGGAGAGAACGGGTGATAGGTGTTGATGAACTTAACCCTATTCTCTACATCACAGTCACGTTGGGTAATTCTGGTTTGTTGTTCAGCATTAAATTTGGGGTATCCTCTTGTTTGAAACTTTTCAGTCATCTCGTCATGTCTCATTTGCCTGATATCAGGTTTTGAGACTATGCGGTCAATTCTGTCATGTTGGGATTTAGGTAGAGCTATCTTCACGTGTCTTGGGTGACAACTGGACCAGTGTAGTAGACTATTACGGTCTGTAGGTTTGACGTAAAGGTCACTTGTAAGGGTGCCAGAGTCAGTTTTAGTGATCATGGTGTCAAGGAAACTGACAGACTGTGTGTTGGAATGTGAGGTAAAGGTTAGGTTCGGTATACTCTGGTTGAGGTCATGTACAAAATCTGTGAGGCTATTGGTGTCACCTGTCCATACACAAAAGATGTCGTCTATGTATCTGAGCCAGGTAAGAGCATGTTTTCTATATAGATGATGTGTGTAGACAAAGTCAGCCTCAAATTTACACATGAAGATGTTAGCGTACGGGGGGGCTACATTCGCCCCCATCGCGGTACCCCGTGCCTGAAGGTAGAATTGGTCCTCAAAGAGGAAATAGTTGTTGTTGAGGACCAATTTGAGTGTATCGGTACAGAACAATTTCTGGGGTTCGCTAAGAGAGGATTGTAAATCTAGGAACCATCTGACAGCCTCGATGCCAAGATCGTGATCTATACTAGTATATAGGCTGTTGACGTCTAGGCTGGCTAATAAACAAAAGGAAGGAATGTCATGGAGGGTTCTAACGTGGTTCAGAAAATCACCGGTGTCTTTGAGATAAGATGGAATTTTTGGTACTAGTGGAGTGAGGATCTTTTCCAAGGTTATTGACAGGGGTGAGAGGATAGAGTCGGTAGATGCCACTATGGGTCTACCGGGGGGCTTTTCCAAATTTTTATGTATTTTGGGGAGTATATAAATGACTGGAGTTATGGGACTTTGTTTGTGCAAATACTCTGCCAGTTTAGAATCAATTGTACCCAAATTTAAGTGGAAGTTGATCAAATTGTCTATCTTTCTCTCTATGGAGTAGATAGGATTCGTGGGGATGGGTCTGTATGTCGTGACGTCAGAGAGTTGTCTCTGGATTTCAGACAGATAGTATTTCTTATCCAGTACTACAATGGAGCCACCTTTATCAGCAGGCTTTATGACAATGTCCTTGTTGTTTTTAAGACTTTTCAGTGCTAATGATTCTTCTCTATTAAGGTTATGCTTAAGGTGGTATTTACCATGTTTGATTTCATCTATATACTTATCCACAGAAGCATTAACAAGTGAAATATACGTCTCGACAGGATGATAGAGGCGAGGTGGTTGAAACGTGCTCGGGATCTTGAGTCCGAGATCTTTGAGAATAAACGTCTCTTGGGTGCTGGTTCCCGAGGAGAAAGGTACCTGGTTGGTGTTTATGTCTCCGCCATCTTTGTCAAAATGTACCTTAAGTTTCAAAGAGCGGTAAAAACGATTTAACTCTTGGTGTACGAGGAACGGATCAAAGGAGGGAGTGGGACAGAATGAGAGGCCCCTCTGGAGAACTCGGATCTCGGCAGGTGAGAGACAATAGGTAGAGATGTTGAAGACAAGATTGTTCTTACCTGAGATCGAGTATTGGGACGTGTATCCCTCTGGGGGTCCTCGTCTGTTTTTTCTTCTTCCTCCTCGTCTGAAACTGTGTTTGGAGGTGCCGGGGGTTTCTTGCGCGGGTCGAAAAAAGACTTGGGCGGTTTCCCACCGCGTCCTCCTCTGCCGCCTCGTCCAACTTGACCACCATCCGAACCTGAAGAACCTGATGAGCCATATCGGTTTCTGTAGGGGGGACCATCTGGAAGTGTGGTATACCGCCATCTATAGACCTGGTTTTTGAGATAGTCGTCCTGGTCTCTCAGAAACTTGTTCTTTTTTCGTGTTTTCAGTTCATTGGTGTAGTCTTGTAGAGTTTTGTTGGCTCTTGCCTTAAGGCTAGCGAGATCTGTTGGAGAAAGGGTGTTAGTCAACTGATTTTCGATAGCAGCAACCTGATCTTTCACCTGTATATTCTCCTGGAGAAATTTGATGGTCAACACCATTAAATCTATAGAGCACTTATTTAGAATATTTTCAAAAAGTTGACAATATTCCTCATTGTCACTGAAGAGGGTTGGTCGTAACGAGACCCTGAGTCCCCTCGGAATCCGCTGTGCCTTCGTGTATTGAGCTAAAGTATATGCATGCAATTCAAAAGATGAAAGTTTCTTCAATTCCTTTTCATAATCCCTCGATTTCACCTCACGGGTAGGGATATTCAGGAAATTGTCAGTTTCTCTGACCGTAGAAAGAATACTAGATCTTTCTTCTTCGTTGAAGGAGAAGACACCGAAGGAGGCCATGAAAAATTGCGAAAATATGGTTTAGAGGGGGAGACAACTGTCTAAAATAGATCAAATATAAAGTAGATATGACAGGCTCAAACCCCAACTTAGGTGCTCTGGGAAAAAACAAGACTAAAGTATAGGAGTAACCCCGGCACACTAATAACATGAAAGTAAAGTCTTCTCAACGACAGTCTTTAATTGTTGTGATTTTATTGATTGTGAAAAAAAAGGGTGGTGTTACAATCCAAAAAAGGGTGGTGTTACAATCCAACGTTTCAGCTCTACAAGGTAATGGTGCCCTACAGTCTTCATAGACTGGGTTTCCTCTCTCCATCTCAGCTTATTGACCTGCTTTTTTGTCCTTAGGACGGGAGTCACGTGCTGACCCTACACATCGGTATGTGACCCCTAAAACTTTCTTTTATATCTTTTCTTTCTATATACCTTGCTATTCCTTAACCTATACCCTTTTTCAGTGGTTACTATAGGTACTGTTCCAGCAGCTGGACTACAAAGGCAAACCTATACCACTTATACACACACCTCAAAACCAAGGATCTAGGTATTTATACCTTATGCCTTAACATTTCCAAGAGCACCCCTTACACACTGCCTCCTTAGATGACCTCACCTTTATTCCCACTCCACTTCACTGTCCCCTAATGCCCTTTCTCAACACTACCTACACATTCATGCTTTTCAACTCCTTACACCTTCACTCTATTCCTCTTTTCAACCTCTCACATGTTCACCGTATCACACCACAATACATACTCACTGGCCTCACATCATTATAGATCCATACACACCTTCACAAAGGATGTTTGACACTGTCCCCACCTTATGTATCACCTATCACTAGATTTTTGGTTTTATAATACTTTATAAAGTTTATTTATTGATTTTTGTTCTTTTATTGTATATATTGTAGTCATATCCCTGATGAAAGCTCGAGATGTAGAGCTGAAACGTTGGATTGTAACACCACCTTTTTTGGATTGTAACACCACCCTTTTTTTTCACAATCAATAAAATCACAACAATTAAAGACTGTCGTTGAGAAGACTTTACTTTCATGTTATTAGTGTGCCGGGGTTACTCCTATACTTTAGTCTTGTTTTTTCCCAGAGCACCTAAGTTGGGGTTTGAGCCTGTCATATCTACTTTATATAAGGCAGAACCTTGAGACCAGACATGGAATGTGCTAGCGAGCACCAGAAGACAGAGTAAGGAAAAGCAGGCAAATACAGGGAACATGAAAAGTACTACAAGGCTCAGAATAGCAAAGACCAGACATGGCGAAACAGGCAAGGCAGAGAACATAGGAAGTACTACATGGCAAAGCATGGCAAGGACAAGACATGGCGAAAACAGGCAAAGGCAAATAACAGGAAGGACTTCAAATCTAAGAATAACAAGGACAAACACAGCAAGAGACACAACACAAGACACGGCACGAGACGAGAGGCAGAATGCAAGCACAGAGCATGTGCAGAGAAGCACTACAGGGCAGAGTGCAGGGGCACAGAATACAGAGAGCGACCGAGCAGACCAAGCAGTCATGCAGGGAAGCAACACGATACTCAGGCCCCGACCATAGGAAGGGGCGGTCTGATATAGGGCATTAGCACCTGCACTTCCGGGTCAGGACCAGGAGGGGACTTTCGGTTCAGATCCTCCAGGATCATAGAGAGGATCACATGGTCGAGTCCTCCAAGACCATAGAGAGGAACACATGGTAGAGTCCTCCAGGACCACAGAGGGGATAGCTGGGTTAGACTGTGCTGGACCATAGGAAAGGTCACATGATCAGGGTCTCCAGGATCATAGAGAGGATCGCTGCAGGCAGAGCAGAGACGGCTGGTCACACAGCAACGGCGTGTAGCCATGAGGTAAAATACACATGCGCACTGGCAATGGCAGGAAGCCATGAGATGATGCGCGCGTGCACACTGCTCCAGGCATCTTGCAGCACAACAGTCACGAGGTGCGTGTGCATACTGCTCCAATGGATCTTGCAGCATAAGACATAACGGGCTTGATAGTTCAGTGCACGTGCACACTGCTCCAGGAGTCATGCGGCATGCCAGATATGGCGGGCATGATAGCTTGGTGCGCGTGCACACTGCTCCAGGGGTCATGCGACATAACAGACATGGCGGGCATGATAGTTCGGTGCGCGTGCACACTGCTCCAGGAGTCATGCGGCATGCCAGATATGGCGGGCATGATAGCTTGGTGCGCGTGCACACTGCTCCAGGGGTCATGCGACATAACAGACATGGCGGGCATGATAGTTCGGTGCGCGTGCACACTGCTCCAGGGGTCATGCGACATAACCGACATGGCGGGCATGAGTTTGCATGCGTTTGCGCATGCAGATGATACGCTGTGCACAGAAATACTAATGTGAACTTAGTCTAGGAAAAAGACGACTGAGGGGCGATCTAATAACCATGTATAAATATATAAGGGTACAATACAAATATCTCTCCGAGGATCTGTTTATACCAAGGAAGGTGCCGGTCACAAGGGGGCATTCTCTGCGTCTGGAGGAGAGAAGGTTTTTCCACCAACATAGAAGAGGATTCTTTACTGTTAGGGCAGTGAGAATCTGGAATTCCCTGCCTGAGGAGGTGGTGATGGCGAACTCAGCCGAGGGGTTCAAGAGAGGCCTGGATGTCTTCCTGGAGCGTAACAATGTTGTATCTTACAGTTATTAGGTTCTTTAGAAGAATGTAGTTCTGTGGATTTATTCTGATGGAATATAGGCTGAACTGGATGGACAAATGTCTTTTTTTTCGGCCTTGCTAACTACGTTACTATGTTAAAAAATTTTTTTTGCCATTTTCCGATACCTGTAGCGGCTCCATTCTTCGTGATCTGGGGCTAGGTGTGGGCTTATTTTTTGCGTGCTGAGCTGACGTTTTTATTATTACCATTTTCGTGCAGATATAATCTTTTGATCGCCCGTTGTTGCATTTTAATGCAATGTTACGGCCACAAAAAACATAATTCTGGAGTTTTGCCTTTTTTTCTTGTTACACTGTTTGCAATCGGGTTAATTCTGTTTTTATATTGATAGATCAGGTGATTCTGAACGCGGCAATACCAAATATGTGTATGTTTGATTTTTTTTATTGTTTTATTTTGAATGGGGGGGTGATTTGACTTTGTATTTTATTTTTATTTTTTTAACCCCTTAGTGACCAGGCCATATTTTTTAAATCTGACCAATGTCACTTGATGTGGTGATAACTCTGGAATGTTTCAACAAATCCAAGTGATTTTGAAATTGTTTTTTTTCGTGGTACATTACAATTTATGCTAATGGTAAATTTATGTTGATTTGTTTTGTGTTTATTTCTAAAAAAAAAATTAGAAATTAGACAAAAAAATGTAAACAAAATTTGCAATTTTCAAGCTTTGAATTATCCCTTTAATCCAGATAGTCATAATTCACAAAAACATTAATAAATTACATTTCCCTCATGTCTGATTTACATCAGCACCATTTGTAAAATGTTCTTTAATTCTGTCAGCCTTTTAGGAGGTTTAAAATTGTAGATGTAGTTTTTCATTTTTTTCAAGGAAACTTACATTTTTGATTTTGAGGGACCTATCCAGGTTTGAAGTGACTTTTGGGGTCCAATATATTGGAAAGCCTCAAAGTGATACTATTTTAAAAACGGCACCCCTTGACATATTGAAACCTGCTTCCAGGTAGTTTATTAACCCTTCATGTGCTTTTCAGGAATTAATACAAAGTGACTTGACAGTAATGAAAAAATGTGTTTTTACTACCTAAATGTTGCGAACTTCTGAACAGGTCTGTATCCGGCAGACTCTAAGGCCATTATTTGTTCATGAATTGCCATGGCAAACATTAGGACCACACAATCACGATCCCAGGTTGCCGATGGGGTTAAAGAGGAAGCCCCCCCACACTCTGTTAACCATTTATATGACGTAGCCACTATTGACAGCGGCATCTAAGGGGTTAAACAGATATGGATGGTGACAACACTGATCGTAGCTGATGCAGCAAGTTGTCAGCTGTAGTGTACAGCCGACAGCTACTGGATTGTCACCTGTATGGGGATGCTATTCTCTTATATCATAAAGGGGTTAGCATTTTTAAAAACTTTTTTTTCACTTTTTGCATGTTTCAATAGTCTCAATGGGAGACTAGAAGCTGCCATAACCCGATCAGCTCTGCTACGTACAGGCGATGATCAGATCGCCTGTATGTAGCAGAAATGGTCACTTGCTATGTGCGCGGAGCACTGGGCAGCGCTCATAGTAATCTGACAATGACAACCCTAGAGGACTGCTGGAGACCTCTGGTTGTCATGCCGACCCATCAGTGACCCCCGATCATGTGACGGGGCCACCGATGGGCTGGATTTCCAAAGCGCTTCCGATTAGCGCAAGTTAAATGCTCTTGTCAGGGATTGACAGCAGCATTTAACGAGTTAACGGTTGTGGGTGGATCACGATTCCACCCACGGCTGTTGTGGGCACATGTCAGCTATATATATCAGCTGACATGTGCCTGGAAAGGTGCAGGCTCAGCGCAGGAGTCGGCACCAAACAAGGTGACTCTGATGTGGGTGTACTATTACGCCCAACGTCGGAAAGGGGTTAAAAGGCGTATCGGCGGTAAGTAAGGGGTTAAAACCTGCATTATGTGTTTACATGTGTTATCTTTGTCTAATATTTAACTGTGTTTGGTGATCTGAAACATTTATATGTGACAAATATGCAACAGAATAGGAAATCAGGATGGGGACAAACACTTTTTCGCACAACTGTATGTCTGGCAAGAAGGAAGATTAATGAGCCTAAATATAAAAAGAAAAAATAGTCACAACAATCTAAAAGTCATTAAGTCTCCCATAAAAACTGATTGACATACACAAAGTTCTAGTGTGAACATGTGCCCTAATGGAGGTGACTATCGGGGTGGTGATCAGCAGCCGGACATTGTACTACTGCCCTGCTGCCGTACTGTTGTCACTGCTGGAGAAGTCACCGCGGCAGCGATGCTCTGATCAGTGAGATCAGGACTGCCGAGGTGACTGCTCCCAGTGGTGAGAACAGCTCGGAAGCCTGGGATTAGTAGTGCAAAGTCATGCTGCAGATCACCACCACGGTCACCAGAAGTCAGAGCTGCTGAGCTCTGCTATGTCAGCATAAGGCCGGAGTCACACTACAGCGAGATACGGCTGAGTCTCGCAGGTTAAAACCAAGCTCTGGCGCCGGCACTCGGGAGCGGAGCGTGCAGCCGCACAGCAATACATGGAGCTGCACGCTCCGCTCCGGAGTGCCGATGCCAGAGCTTGGTTTTAACCTGCGAGACTCCGCCGTATCTCGCTGTAGTGTGACTCCGGCCTAAGCCTCATTCACTCGTCCCTGCTTTACAGACATTTGAAAGAGGATCACACTGATAGCAGAGTCGTGTATCTAATCCCATCACGTGTGATACAGCCCACAGTGCCATGTATCTAATCCCATCATATGTGATACACTACACTGAGTCCTGTATCTAATCCCAACACATGATAGTTTGCATATCTAAGCCCAGTATGTAATACAGTCCGCCTATTGAGTCCCAGTGCGTGAAAAAATCTGTGTATCCAATACTGTCCATATGTCTAAGGCCATCCTCTATGATACCCTCCGCTGAGCCCTATATCTAATCCCATCATGTGTTTCACTCCACGTCTCTAACCCCAAAGTGTGATACGTTAAGCAGCACCAACTAACAGAATTGGGGCAGCCGGCCGGACTTTAAGTAAAAAAAAAAGTCCAGTAAGCAAAAAACAGATCCGATACAAATGAAAGAAAAACCGATAGCTGATTAACGGATCTGTTATCCACAGACATCAATGTTAAAAAAAAGTATTCTGCTAAAATCACTTATTTAAAAACGAACTAAAGAGTTGTGTGTGTATAAGTTCTTTGCCAACTGATTGCTGCTGGGTCTGTCCTGATCACTACTGGACATGTGAACATACCCCTAAGACAGAGCTGGGGCTGTAAGATCAAAACTGGATGTGCCAAGGGGGAAACCATAATATACACTCGGCTCCACTAAGTACAGTCATGGCCAAAAGTTTTGAGAATGACACAAATATTAATTTTTACAAAGTCTACTGCTTCATTTTTTCTAATGGCAATTTGCATATACTCCAGAATGTTATAAAGAGTGATCAGCTTAACAGCAATTACTTGCAAAGTCAATATTTGCCTAGAAAATGAACTTTATCCTCCAAAATACATTTCAACATCATTGCAGCCCTGCCTTAAAAGGACCAGCTAACATCGTTTCAGTGATTGCTCCATTAACACAGGTGTGGGTGTTGATGAGGACAGGGCTGGAGATCAATCTGTCATGATTAAGTAAGAATGACACCACTGGACACTTTAAAAGGAGGCTGGTGCTTGGCATCATTGTTTCTCTTCTGTTAACCGTGGTTATCTCTAAAGAAACACGTGCAGTCATCATTGCACTGCACAAAAATGGCCTAACAGGGAAGAGTATCGCAGCTAGAAAGATTGCACCTCAGTCAACAATCTATCGCATCATCAAGAACTTCAAGGAGAGAGGTTCCCTTGTTGCCAAAAAGGCTCCAGGGCGCCCAAGAAAGACCAGCAAGCGCCAGGACCGTCTCTTAAAAGTGTTTCAGCTGCGGGATCGGGCTACCAGCAGTGCAGAGCTTGCTCAGGAATGGCAGCAGGCAGGTGTGAGTGCATCTGCACGCACTGTGAGGCGGAGACTCTTGGAGCAAGGCCTGGTCTCAAGGAGGGCAGCAAAGAAGCCACTTCTCTCCAGAAAAAACATCATGGACAGACTGATATTCTGCAAGAGGTACAGGGAGTGGACTGCTGAGGACTGGGGTAAAGTCATTTTCTCTGATGAATCCCCTTTTCGATTGTTTGGGACATCTGGAAAATGGCTTATTCGGAGAAGACCAGGTGAGCGCTACCACCAGTCTTGTCTCATGCCAACTGTCAAGCATCCTGAAACCATTCATGTGTGGGGTTGCTTCTCAGCCAAGGGAATGGGCTCTCTCTCAGTCTTGCCTAAAAATACAGCCATGAATAAAGATTGATACCTGAATGTCCTCCAAGAGCAACTTCTCCCAACCGTCCAAGAGCAGTTTGGTGATCAACAATGCCTTTTTCAACATGATGGAGCACCTTGCCATAAAGCAAAGGTGATAACTAAATGGCTCAGGGAACAAAACATAGAGATTTTGGGACCATGGCCTGGAAACTCCCCAGATCTTAATCCCATTGAGAACTTGTGGTCAATCATCAAGAGACGGGTGGACAAACAAAAACCTTCAAATTCAGACAAAATAAAAGCATTGATTTTGCAAGAATGGACTGCTATCAGTCAGGATTTGATCCAGAAGATGATTGAGAGCATGCCAGGGAGAATTGCTGAGGTCCTGAAGAAGAAGGGTCAACACTGCAAATATTGACTTGCTGCATTAACTCATTCTAACTGTCAATATAACCTTTTGTTACTCATAATATGATTGCAATTATATTTCTGTATGTGATAAAAACATCTGACAAAAACACTTTAAAAACCAGAGGCCAGCAGATCATGTGAAAATATAATATTTGTGTCATTCTCTAAACTTTTGGCCATGACTGTACACACACGGCTCCGCTCCGTACACCTCGTACACACGCGGCTTCGCTCCGTACACCTCGTACACACGCGGCTCCGCTCCGTACACCTCGTACACACGCGGCTCCGCTCCGTACACCTCGTACACACGCGGCTCCGCTCCGTACACCTCGTACACACGCGGCTCCGCTCCGTACACACGCGGCTCTGCTCCGTACACCTCGTACACACGCGGCTCTGCTCCGTACACCTCGTACACACGCGGCTCTGCTCCGTACACCTCGTACACACGCGGCTCCGCTCCGTACACCTCGTACACACGCGGCTCCGCTCCGTACACCTCGTACACACGCGGCTCCGCTCCGTACACCTCGTACACACGCGGCTCCGCTCCGTACACCTCGTACACACGCGGCTCCGCTCCGTACACCTCGTACACACGCGGCTCCGCTCCGTACACCTCGTACACACGCGGCTCCGCTCCGTACACCTCGCACACGCGGCTCCGCTCCGTACACCTCGTACACACGCGGCTCCGCTCCGTACACCTCGTACACACGCGGCTCCGCTCCGCACACCTCGTACACACGCGGCTCCGCTCCGTACACCTCGTACACGCGGCTCTGCTCCGTACACCTCGTACACACGCGGCTCCGCTCCGTACACCTCATACACACACGGCTCCGCTCCGTACACCTCGTACACACACGGCTCCGCTCCGTACACCTCGTACACACGCGGCTCCGCTCCGTACACCTCGTACACACGCGGCTCCGCTCCGTACACCTCGTACACACGCGGCTCCGCTCCGTACACCTCGCACACGCGGCTCCGCTCCGTACACCTCGTACACACGCGGCTCCGCTCCGTACACCTCGTACACACGCGGCTCCGCTCCGTACACCTCGTACACACGCGGCTCCGCTCCGCACACCTCGTACACGCGGCTCCGCTCCGTACACCTCGTACACACGCGGCTCCGCTCCGCACACCTCGTACACACGCGGCTCCGCTCCGCACACCTCGTACACACGCGGCTCCGCTCCGTACACCTCGTACACGCGGCTCCGCTCCGTACACCTCGTACACACGCGGCTCCGCTCCGCACACCTCGTACACACGCGGCTCCGCTCCGTACACCTCGTACACGCGGCTCTGCTCCGTACACCTCGTACACACGCGGCTCCGCTCCGTACACCTCCTACACACACGGCTCCGCTCCGTACACCTCGTACACACACGGCTCCGCTCCGTACACCTCGTACACACGCGGCTCCGCTCCGTACACCTCGTACACACACGGCTCCGCTCTGTACACCTCATACACACGGGGCTCTGCTACATCCACCCTGTAAACCCCTCCTGACCCCACACAGAAACTTCCCCTCATCCAGCACCATGACAACCAGCACAGCAGAGTCCTGCATACACTGAGGCCCCTGATCATGTGACCCCTGACTCCTCCCCTCCTGTGACCTCATCCCAGGTCCTGTGCACACAGAGCAGCCATATATGTGGAGTGCGGCTCTGCAGGTGGAGGTAGGTGCTGGAGATTCCCCATTACTGGGCACAGGGGGCAGTAACCCCTTCACTGCTGAGCACAGGGGGCAGTAACCCCTTCAGTGCTGAGATTGTTATGGTGCTTTTCCTGTGATAGATCCCTATGAATCAAAAGTATAATGTTCTCCCAGTACCACCATCCCCTCCCACACACAGTATAATGTTCCCCCAGTACCGCCATCCCCCCACACACAGTATAATGTTCCCCCAGTACCGCCATCCCCTCACACACAGTATAATGTTCCCCCAGTACCGCCATCCCCCCACACACAGTATAATGTTCCCCCAGTACCGCCATCCCCCCACACACAGCATAATGTTCCCCCAGTACCGCCATCCCCCCACACACAGTATAATGTTCCCCCAGTACCACCATCTCCCCACACACAGTATAATGTTCCCACAGTACCGCCATCCCCTCACACACAGTATAATGTTCCCCCAGTACCGCCATCCCCCCACACACAGCATAATGTTCCCCCAGTACCGCCATCCCCCCCACACACAGCATAATGTTCCCACAGTACCGCCATCCCCTCACACACAGTATAATGTTCCCACAATACCGCCATCCCCCCACACACAGTATAATGTTCCCCCAGTACCGCCATCCCCCCACACACAGTACAATGTTCCCCCAGTACCGCCATCCCCCCACACACAGCATAATGTTCCCCCAGTACCGCCATCCCCCCCACACACAGCATAATGTTCCCCCAGTACCGCCATCCCCTCACACACAGTATAATGTTCCCACAATACCGCCATCCCCCCACACACAGTATAATGTTCCCCCAGTACCGCCATCCCCCCACACACAGTATAATGTTCCCCCAGTACCGCCATCCCCTCACACACAGTATAATGTTCCCCCAGTACCGCCATCCCCCCACACACAGTATAATGTTCCCCCAGTACCGCCATCCCCCCACACACAGCATAATGTTCCCCCAGTACCGCCATCCCCCCACACACAGTATAATGTTCCCCCAGTACCACCATCTCCCCACACACAGTATAATGTTCCCACAGTACCGCCATCCCCTCACACACAGTATAATGTTCCCCCAGTACCGCCATCCCCCCACACACAGCATAATGTTCCCCCAGTACCGCCATCCCCCCCACACACAGCATAATGTTCCCACAGTACCGCCATCCCCTCACACACAGTATAATGTTCCCACAATACCGCCATCCCCCCACACACAGTATAATGTTCCCCCAGTACCGCCATCCCCCCACACACAGTATAATGTTCCCCCAGTATCGCCATCCCCCCCACACACATTATGATAGTACAAGTTGCCCCCCACAATATGTCACCACCCTCCTAATAAATAAACCCTCCCTTCCCCCACTCCTGGTGCAGATACAGATGACCCCGGGACACAGCACCGACCTCCTGGATCAGGTTCCCAGGTCTGGAGATGTTTCCCCGGGCCGGTGCTATAGATGTATGAGGGGCTGTTATCTGCGGTGTGAGCTGTACATGGAATGGAGACATTCTGGGGACAGATTATCCCAGAAGTAGAACTTCTTCTCTTTAGTGAATGGAGCTGGATTTTACCTTGTTTTCTCTTTATACTTTAATGACCTTGTTCTCGGACCCCATTGTTAGGCCCCTGCTGTCATGGCGATATATTGGGAGGTGTCTATGGGGAACACAGGACTCTCCCTCTCTGTGCCCCAGATATAATGGAGGAGGCTCTCTGCCTCGGTCTTTCTGCCTCAGATACAATAATGGATGTCGTCTGTTACCTCAGATATATAGAAGATGTCTTCTCTCTGTCCTCATCAAGAATGGAGAATGTTCTTTCTCTTTTGCTAAAACTGTGATATATATTTTTATTTTTAAGCTTTTTTTCCACAACTCTCATTAGTGAGATCACACAACATACAAGCCTCTGATTGCTCCGGTGATGCCCTGTACTACTGTAGTGCGGGGTATTATCCCTGCCTGTCAGTGTGATACTAATGGCCCCATACACATGAGATAACTGTTGGCCATACAATCATTCTGCTGATTTCTATTTCTCCCGACTCCCCACACACAACTGTTCTACTCGGCCAGGCTTTCCTGTGATCTCTATAACATGTCTACCATTTGGCATATAAGGTGCACCATGTGTCTCATGCTTCTTGTATGGTGTTTTACAAGCGTTGTTGGTGCCAATTGTATTTGTAACTTTTTAGCACCTGTTTATTTCTGGTGTTTATTATGTAACTTAGGGAAACATAGTGAGAAAATCCCAGAATAACACAACGTATCTAGAAAAAAAAAAAAAACACTGTACATAGTCTGGCATCAAATAAAGTGGGGAAAAAAGTATTTGATCTCTTGCTGATTTTGTAAGTTTGCCCACTGACAGACATGAACAGTCTATAATTTTAAGGATAGGTTAATTTTACCATTTGAGAGATAAAATATCAAAAATTTAAATACATTGTATAAATTATATAAATTTATTTGCATTTTGCAGTGAGAAGTATTTGATCCCTCTGGCAAACAAGAGTTGATAGTTGGTGGCAAAACCCTTGTTGGCAGGCACAGCAGTCAGGCGTTTTTTGTAGCTGATGATGAGGTTTGCGCACATGTCAGGAGGAATTTTGGGAAGGAGGTTGTCACTCAGGATTTCACAGTACATGGCTCCTTCAATTCTCCCATTAATGCTGTGAAGTAGTTCTGTGCCCTTAGCATAGAAGCACCCCCAAAACAATGTTTCCACCTCCGTGCTTGACAGTGGGGATGGTGTTCTTTGGGTCATAGGCAGCATTTCTCATCCTCCAAAAACGGCGAGTTAACGCCAAAGAGCTGAATTTTTGTCTCATCTGACCACAGCACCTTCTCCTAATCACTCACAAAATCATCCAGGTGTTCATTGGCAAACTTCAGACAGGCCTGCACATGTGCCTTCTTCAGCATGGGGACCTTGCGGGCACTGGAAGATTTTAAACCTTTATGGCGTAATGTGTTACCAATGGTTTTCTTGGTGACTGTGGTCCTAGCTGCCTTGAGATCATTAACAAGTTCCCCCCATGTAGTTTTAGGCTGTTCTCTCACTTTCCTCATGATAAAGGCTACCCCACAAGGTGAGATTTTGCATGGTGGCCTCAGATCGATGTCGACTGACAGTCATTTTGTATTTCTTCCATTTTCTTACTATTAAGATAAGATAAGATAATCCTTTAATCGTCCCACCATGGGGAAATTCAGACACTATTGCACCAACAGTTGTCTCCTTCTCACCCAGCATCTTACGTATGGTTTTGTAGCCCATTCCAGCTTTGGGCAGGTCTATGATCTTGTCCCTGATATCCTTATAAAGCTCTTTGGTCTTGCCCATGTTGTAGAGGATAGAGTATGACTGATTGAGTCTGTGGACAGGAGTCTTTTAGAAAGGTGACTATGTAAGACAGCTGTTTTCAATGCAGGTAACAAGTTGATTAGGCGCCTCAAAATGGTCTGTAGGAGCCAGAACTCTTAGGCTATGTGCACACGTATTCATAAACCATAACTACCATTAGTAAATGGCAGAAAAAGAGGAAAAAAGCATGATCATAAAATTTCTTCAAAATTTATTATTTACTCAAATAAAACAAGGGAATATGCACAAAATGCCATGATAATACACAGACCAGAAACCATATCAGAAAATATGACAGGAAAACACCATAAAACTCATGTAATCAAAAACTTATTGTTTGATAGATAGCAAAAATTATAATAAAATTCTTGATGTAATAGATTATTTGCAAAATTCACAATGAAAAAAGTGCCACATGCAAGGAGGTGCCAATAATTGTCTGCTGCATATAAAATGCTAGCCACCCTATTGAAGAAAGCACAGCCTTTTACTAAATGCACAAACACGGGGAGAACATACAAACTCCTTGCAGATGTTGTCCTTGGTGGGATTCGAACTCAGGACCCCAGCGCTGCAAGGCTGCAGTGCTAACCACTGAGACACCGTGCCGCCCGTACATATGTTACAGCTACTGGTCTGGTCTATCACAGCCACCCCGACAGCGCCGTTTCACCCCACAGGCTTCTTCAATCAGGGGCATGATTGGTCTGTGTATTATCATGGCATTTTGTACATCTTCCCTTGTTTATTTTATGTATTGAGTAAATAATTAATTTTGAAGAAATTTTATGATCGTGCTTTTTGCCTCTTTTTTTCTGCCATTTACATTTAATGGTAGTTATGGTTTATGAATCCCTTTTTGAGGTGGTATTTATACATCTTGGACATTTTTTTTTTTTGATCTGTGCCCACATATGCAGAAAATTTTTGCATGAAAACCGGACTCCTTTCCAGAAAACGCGCATTTTTTTCTGCGCAAAAAAAGTGCGTTATTAATGCGTTTTTTTCCGGAGTGGTCCCAGCCTCATATAAAATAGCTAGAAATGCGAAATTAATGAGCACGCTGCGGTTTTTTCCACGATGCGTGTTTTTTTCGCCGGAAAAAAACGCATCAATATGCACAAAAAGTGCGGAATTCATTAAAAATGAATGGGATGCTTCTTTTAAGCGTTTTTTAAGCGTTTTATTTGGTAAAACCACGAAAAAAAGCCGCATACATGTGCACATGCCCTCAGGCTACGTTCACACGTTGCGGAACTCTCGCGGAAGATACCGGGAAAACCACATTTTAAATTCCCGTGATTTTCCCGCGGAAAAACTAGCAATTTGCAAGCATAATTAGCTTGCAGAATGCTAGCATTTTCCAAGAGATCTGTAGCATCGCCTTGAAAACTGATTGTGTTTGACGAGTGTGACCAACGTTTTACTATTGAGGCTGCCTATGCGGCATCAGTAGTGAAAAGATCTAATGTTACAAATAATAAAAAAAATAAAAAATCGTGTTTTTCTCACCTTCCGACGTCCCGCATAGCGTCCCCGATCATCGCGATGCTGCCGGCAGGTCCCGTTCCCAGTGATGCATTGCGGCAATGACCTTTGATGACGTCGCAGTCTCGCGAGACCGCTACAGTATCGAGAGACCGCGATGTCAGCAAAGGTCATTATCGCAATGCATCCCTGGGAATGGGACCTGCCAGGAGCATCGCTGAAGCCTGGGGACGCGGCGAGGGACATTGGAAGGTGAATATAACCCGATTTTTTTTTTTAATTTTAATTCTATTTTTTACAGGGATATGGTACCCAGAGCCCAGAGGACAGTCTCCTCTCCTCCGGACCGTGGGTGCCATCCGCAAATGTTCTTACTTTTCGCATGGTGTGCACAGCCACATGCGGAAAGTAAGCAGAACAATGCATTCCTATGTGGGCGGAATCGCCGCGATTCCGCAAAATGATGAGCATGCTGCGTATTTTTCCGCGATGCGATTCCGCCACGGTAAAATCCACAGCATTAGCACAGCATTGCGGAATCCCATAGGAATGCATGGGATGCTGTTTTTTTGCGTTTTCGCGTCAAAATCGCTCATTAAAAACCACTGCGAAAATGTGAAAAAACAGCAACGTGCGAATGCTTGATAGGGGATCAAATACTTATTTCTCACTGCAAAATGCAAATAAATTTATATAATTTACACAATGTGATTTTCTATCTCTCAATGTTAAAATTAACCTACCCTTAAAATTATAGTCTGTTCATGTCTTTGTCAGTGCGCAAACATGCAAAATCAGCAAGGGATCAAATACTTATTTCCCACACTGTACCTGCTTTCCGCCGTGTTCTTACAAACAGCTTTTATAAATGCCTCACGCTTCTGTACTTGTATTAGATATGAGATCTAACACGATAGAAGATTACAGAATGGGGAAGGCGGGAAACATTCATATAGACGGCCAGTGGTGATGGACTCTGGCCAGATGTTTAAAGGGAACCTGTCACCCCCCAAGGGCGTTTTTCAGTTAAAGAGCCACCTTCAGCAGCACTATGGCTGCATTCTGTGAAGGTGGCTCTTCTTTTTCTGACCCCCAGTAATGCCAAAATATTGACTTTTATAATTGGCTCCTCATACCTGTAATGTGTCCCACAGATATGATGTGTCCCCCTGTATCAGCTGCCTACCATCCGTCCATCATGCGTGTCCTGTGTCTGGGCGCCACTCACGATCTGGCCATCATGATGCCCCGTGTGTCGCTGCCTCCTCTTGATTTGAATCCCGGCGCCTGCGCTGTGACAAGTGTTCTCGGGCATGCGCAGTGGTCGCTGCCTGAGAACCGACATCAGGCTATTGCGCCTGCACATTGTGGAGGCCCCAGATCCCGCCCCGCAGTGTGTTATGATGTATTTACACTGCGGGGCTGGGACCTCCGCAACACGCAGGCGCAATAGCCTGATGTCGGTTCTGTCACGTGGGGCTTAGTTCAACTAAGGCTGTAATTGCCGGGGCCCCTGTGATGTCCCTGTAACTAGGGGAAACCCTGTTTGACCCTCAACCCAGGGTTTTTGCTGATGGTGCAAATGCCTGAGCCTCCAACCTTTCCTTATCTCCTGCTCAGCCCTGCACTTAACCCTCCACCCAGTGAGGAGTCACAACACCAAAGCCCCCACACAAATATGACAGACAGGGAGAACTTAAACTGCACTGCGCCGCATACACACAGGAATACACAGTAATGTGAACAGGGCAAAACAAAACACAAATATGGGAAGGAGAAAGGATAACGACGGATCATACGCCACCAGATACGAATCTCTCTCTCTTCAGCACCTCCACTCCAGACCGGAACCACTTGGTATGAAACACAAGCTATAATCGGCGACGCCCATATGCCAGCCTGACTATTTAAAGACCGTGGGCGTGACTAACCTTCCAACCTGGTCTCCAGCAGGATTAACCCCCGAGAGCCTGAAGATCAAGCCGGCGCAACTGAGGCTATAGTGGCTGGAGGTGGAACTACCTCTGCCTGCCGGATGCTGTGGTGTGAACAGCGTCCGACATGACAGTACCCCGTCTTCTACGAGGGACCCCAGGGCCCTCAAGACTCATAGGACCCGGCTTGTCCGGATGATGACGGTGAAAAGAACTGACCAGCCGATCCGCATGTATGTCTGAGGCTGGAACCCAAGACCTCTCCTCCGGACCATACCCCCGCCAGTGCACCAAATACTGAAGAGTACGGCGTACTACTCGAGAGTCCACTACCTTGGTGACCTCAAACTCTAAATCGCCATCCACCATGACTGGAGGTGGCATCGGCGTCGTGTCCACCAAGCCTACCACCTTTTTCAATAAAGCCCTGTGAAAAACGTTGTGTATTTTGTACACCGCAGGAAGTTCCAACCGATAAGCCACTGGGTTAATGATGGCAGAAATCCTAAAAGGCCCAATAAACCTTGGACCCAGTTTTAAAGATGGAATTTTGAGTTTTATGTTCTTCGTAGCTAACCACACCCATTCACCCACACACAGGTCCGGACCTGGCACGCGTCTACTGTCAGCCACCCGTTTGTACCTGGCACTCATGCTCAACAAACGCTGTTTCACCCGCCTCCAGACTGATGACAATTGGGCTCCTAGCTGATCCTCCTCCGGGACACCCCCCGAGTCACCCTGTCGTAAGGTACAAAACTGTATGTTGACCGTACACACAAAAGAATGGAGACTCTCCTGATGACTCTTGGCGGTGATTATTTAACGCGAATTCAGCCAGAGGAAGGAAAGTAGACCACTCCTCCTGGTTGTCGGACACAAAGCATCGTAAATACTGTTCTAGATTTTGGTTCATGCGCTCAGTTTGTCCATTAGACTGTGGATGAAACGCCGATGAATGTGACAACTTGATCCCCAAACGTGAGCAAAAAGCTTTCCAAAACCTTGCCACAAATTGCGTACCCCTATCAGATACTATGTCAGATGGTACTCTGTGGAGTCTGACCACCTCCTTCACAAATACCTGAGCCAACGTCTTAGCATTGGGCAAAGAAGACAACGCCACAAAATGCGCCATCTTTGAAAAACGGTCAACCACCACCAGGATGACCGTGTTCCCTGCCGAGGCAGGCAAGTCAGTGATGAAATCCATGGAGATTTCTGTCCATGGCCTATTGGGTACCCCCAGAGGCTGTAGCGTGCCAGCAGGACGGGATCGGGGTGACTTAGCCCTAGCGCACGTGATGCAAGCTGCCACGTAAGAGACCACGTCCTGCCGGATTTTGGGCCACCATAAGCGACGCGATACCAGCTTTAAGGTGCCCCTCACCCCTGGATGACCAGCCAGTACCGAATCGTGGTGTTCCTTCAACACCTTAAGGCGAAGATGCAGGGGTACAAATGATTTGTTGGCGGGAAGTCCTGGTGGTACCTCCTCTTGGGCCTCGGCAATCTCCGCCTCTACCTCCGTCGTGAGAGCCGACACCACTACCCCTTTCTGGAGGATGGGTACCGGCTCTTCCCGAGGTTCTCCCCCCGGAAAACACCTAGACAAAGCATCCGCCTTGGTGTTTTTAGCCCCGGGACGGTACGTCACAAGAAAATTGAAACGAGTAAAAAACAATGCCCAGCGAGCCTGCCTAGGAGACAGACGCTTGGCCGACTCCAGATAGAGCAGATTCTTATGGTCGGTGATAACTGTGACCTGGTGAGCCGCCCCCTCCAAGAAGTATCGCCATTCCTCAAAAGCCAGTTTGATGGCCAACAACTCCCTGTTGCCGATATCATAATTCCGTTCGGCCGGCGACAGCTTCTTGGAGAAGTAGGCGCATGGATGCATCTCGCTCAAGGACGAGCCTTGAGACAGTACTGCCCCCACTCCCACCTCCGACGCATCAACCTCTACCACAAAAGGTTTAGACACGTCTGGTTGCACCAGAATGGGGGCTGAAGCAAAACTATTCTTCAGACGCTCAAATGCACGTATAGCCACCTCAGGCCAGATCGGCACCCTTTTTTGTCATGTCCGTGAGCGGTTTGGCGATAGTCGAAAAGTGTTTTATAAATTTTCTATAATAATTTGCAAACCCAAGGAACCGCTGGAGTGCTTTCAGACTCTCCGGCCTCTCCAATTGCAGCACCGCTTGCACCTTAGCGGTGTCCATTTTAAACCCGGCTGCGGACACAATATATCCCAAAAAGGGCAACTCCTGGACAAAAAATAAACATTTTTCCAGCTTAGCATAGAGCTGGTTCTCCTGGAGCAACTGTAACACCTGCCTAACATGCTCCAAATGAGTGTCCCGATCGCTAGAATAAATGAGGATATCATCCAGGTATACAATCACAAATCTCCCCAGGACATGAGCAAATACATCATTAATAAAATGTTGGAAAACGGCAGGCTCGGTGGTCAACCCAAACGGCATAACCAGACTCTCAAAATGACCCTCAGGAGTGTTAAACGCCGTCTTCCACTCATCCCCCTGACGGACCCTTATGAGGTTATACGCCCCTCTGAGGTCCAGCTTGGAAAACCATTTCGCCCCCGCTACCTGGTTGAACAAATCCGGGATCAACGGCATTGGGTAGGGATCACGGATAGTAATCTGGTTTAACTCTCGGAAATCCAGACACGGGCGTAACCCCCCATCTTTCTTCTTAATGAAGAAAAACCCCGCGGCTACAGGCGAGGACGAAGGCCGGATGTGACCTTTGCTCAGACTCTCCGCGATGTAGTCTTTCAGAGCTTGTCTCTCAGGACCAGAAATATTAAACATCCTGGCCGTAGGTAATTTGGCCCCGGGTTTTAACCTAATCGCACAGTCATAGGCTCTATGTGGAGGCAGTTCTGAGCAACCCTTCTCAGAGAAAACATCCGCGAAATCCTGCAAAGCCTCCGGCAGGCTGGGCGTCACGGCGGACACACATGTGGCCAAGCAATTGTCTTGGCAGAAACCACTCCATTGTACTATGTCCTGAGTTTTCCAATCAATTACCGGGTTGTGCCTGGACAACCATGGAAAACCCAGGACCATTTGAGCTGGGAGATTACGGAGGACCCTACATGTAACCGACTCCGAATGTAGGACCCCAATGTGGAGTTTCACCTCTGCCACAAACTCAGTAATCTCCCATTGAGGGAGGGGAACAGCAATAATGGTCACCACCTGTATGGGGCGAGGAAGTTTTTCGATCTTAAACCCGGCGGTGTGTGCAAACTCCTCATCTATGAGATTGGTGGCGGAACCGCTATCCACAAACACTGATATAGGTAGCTCTCTGCCCGCGATAATAACCTTGGCAGGGAGCATACATTGAGATACCATCATGGAGGATATGCATACGCTCAGTTGGGTCTCCTCCATACCCTCTGAGCTTAACAGTTTTCCGCCGATGTGACCCTCTTAGGTAGTACCGGGCAAACGTTAACATAATGACCTCTTTTACCACAGTAGAAACATGCTCCGGGCTTCCGGAATCCCGGAGCGCGACGCTTAACCTGTGCCACGCCAGCAATCTGCATAGGTTCAGGGGACTCATCTACTTCAACCACACCTGCACCTCTGCTTTCCCCCAGAGGTAGCGTCTCCTGGGCCCCCTGACGAAAACGGCGATCAATACGTATCACCAAACTCATGGCTGACTCCAACGATGCCGGAGTCTCATACATCAGGAGGGCTTGTTTCACCCTCCCTGATACCCCATGAATAAACTGGCTCCGCAGTGCTGGGTCATTCCACTGTGTGTCTACAGCCCAGCGGCGAAATTCCGAACAATAGTCCTCTGCCAAGCGCTCCCCCTGGCGGAGGGCGCGGATTTTAGATTCCGCTAGAGCCAGTCGGTCAGGGTCATCGTAAATGAGCCCGAGGGCAGAAAAAACATTATCGACAGAATGAAATGTAGCAGAGTCAGCTGGTAAGGAAAATGCCCATGCTTGGGGGTCACCACTCAGTAATGACAACACCAGCCCTACTCGCTGGGCCTCATTACCTGAGGAGATTGGCCGCATGCGGAAGTATAACTTGCAGGCCTCCCGAAATACGACAAATTTGCTGCGATCGCCTGAAAATCGTTCTGGCAGCGGAAACTTCTGCTCTGCACCGATACCTACAGATGCCGTTTGCACCTTCGCTACTACCAGGCCCTGCTGCTGAACTGCCCCTTTCAACACGGAGACCTGTAAGGACAGCGCCGCCAACTGGCGTGTTATGGAATCTAATGGATCCATGGACTCCTGAAAAAATGTGGGCCGATTATAATGTCACATGGGGCTTAGTTCAACTAAGGCTGTAATTGCCGGGGCCCCTGTGATGTCCCTGTAACTAGGGGAAACCCTGTCTGACCCTCAACCCAGGGTTTTTGCTGATGGTGCAAATGCCTGAGCCTCCAACCTTTCCTTATCTCCTGCTCAGTCCTGCACTTAACCCTCCACCCTCCACCCAGTGAGGAGTCACAACACCAAAGCCCCCACACAAATATGACAGACAGGGAGAACTTAAACTGCTCTGCGCCGCGTACACACAGGAATACACAGTAATGTGAACAGGGCAAAACAAAACACAAATATGGGAAGGAGAAAGGATAACGACGGATCATACGCCACCAGATACAAATCTCTCTCTCTTCAGCACCTCCACTCCAGACCGGAACCACTTGGTATGAAACACAAGCTATAATCGGCGACGCCCATATGCCAGCCTGACTATTTAAAGACCGTGGGCGTGACTAACCTTCCAACCTGGTCTCCAGCAGGATTAACCCCCGAGAGCCTGAAGATCAAGCCGGCGCCACTGAGGCTATAGTGGCTGGAGGTGGAACTACCTCTGCCTGCCGGATGCTGTGGTGTGAACAGCGTCCGACATGACAGGTTCTCAGGCAGCACGCACTGCACATGCCCGAGAACACTTGTTACAGCGCAGGCGCCGGGATTCAAATCAAGAGGAGGCAGCGACGCACGGGGCATCATGATGCACGGGGCATCATGATGGACAGATCGTGGGCGACACCGAGGCCTCGGACAGGCATGATTGACGGATGGTAGGCGGCTGATACTGGGGGACACAACATACCTGTGGGACACATTACAGGTATGAGGAGCTAATTATAAAAGTCAATGTTTTGGCTTTAGTGGGAGTCAGAAAAAGAAGAGCCACCTTCACAGAATAAAGCCTTAGTGCTGCTGAAGGTGGCTCTTTAACTGAAAAACGCCCTGGGGGGGTGACAGGTTCCCTTTAAAGATGTTATCTATTACCCTAATGTATTTCATTTTTTATTCATTAATATTTCTAATATTTGCCAGTACATTCATCCCTGCTCTTATTATAGTAATATATTCCTTCTATCATGCAGAAAGCATTATTTTGAGTCTGACAGCTGCAGCTCTGCTGTTTTCACCGATCCCTTCCTGGCTCCAGGCTTACTATGTTCTAATACTACGAGTTCCATCATGCGTTGCAGTGGCCTGTGAGCAAGCACGTATCACGCCCTCTCCGTTCTCCACCCAAACCCCTTCCTCCTCGCTCTAAATATATATAGAGAATATACCTTCCTTTTCAGGTAATAGATTTATTCTTTGAATAGCAATAAGGCTACCCATAACGTCAATTATCTTAAAACTATGCAGAAATACAACACTGCAGTCTAATCAGCATTTACCTGAGATGCCTCCTTTTACTCTGATTACATGCACCCCACTATGTTTGTTATTCCCGATGAGTGAATATGCTTGGATAAGGAGTATGCTCGTGTGCTACCAGAGTGTCTTCGGGGTGCTTGAAAAATATGTTTGAGTCCCCATATGTCTCGCAGCTGTTCAACATCAGCAACACATGCAGAAATTACCTAACAATCCATGCAAGTGTTGTTGATGTTGAACTTCGAAGACACTCGGTTAGCAGACGAGCATGCTCGGATAACGCCTGTCACGACTGTTGTCGGGTGTCCCAAGACCAGGGGCTCCTTTCCTGTCGCTAGGGGCGCCTGTTCCCCAGATTACTTCTGATGAAGACACCGGGTCAACGTACCTTGCCTTAGTTCCTGAATCCGCCCTCAGTCTTTACCTTTCCCCCACCCAGAGAAGAGGGGAGTCGTAGTGTACCGTAATACACCAATCAGACTAACAAGGTAATACGAACAGGGGTAGCGAAAAATACCGAACATACAAATATACTCAAACATACAACAGAGAAATTCACTTGGGAGTGGAGGATGGGGTTAAACTAAAGTTGGTGAAGAAAAGGAATTATTACACACTCAAAACCTAGGAACAGTCACAGGTAAATCCACCAAACGCCTTCTCCAATAATAGCCACCAACAACCTCCAGCCAAGCAGCAGAAGCTACCTCTGACAATGAGGGCTAGCCAGGGCCCAGCTTATATAGAAGATGGTGTCACAATCAGGGATGTGACCTTTGGCCGCACATGGCTTTCACATGTGCAGGGGGCTTATCTTAGTTATCCCACCGCTGCCAACAATGTGACGAAAACAGCAAGCTTGTCTTGCCCTAACAATTTATCGCAGGGGCTTATTGTAGGTATCCCACTGCTGCCACAATATGTCACAAACTTCCGGGCTTTATGTATATCCCACTTTCCAGTTCCACTTTGGAACTAGCAGCTCTCCGGCACCCCCTTACCCTCAGGTCATTCAGAGAACTGCACCTAGGATAATTAGTCACCGGATGGGCTACTTGTTTTGCAATGGCTATTAGACCCTCTGCAGAGAGGGAATTATAAATGCTTTGGCCGCAGCCACACAATCAGCTTTAAAACCCGCTCAGTCACTGCCAGCGCTACCCACCTAGCCAAAACACATTTCGCTGCCACCAGCTCCGATTTCTATATTATTATTACTCAATTAATAATAATTAATAAAGGGGTCCGAAGCCAACCCAAATTAGTAGCGTAATCACTTCAGGCACGTATGAATTGGTCACAGAGCAAGGAGACCGAACTAATACATTTTACATTTACTCCAAAAAAAGGTAGGCAGTGGAGTTGACCGACTTTGGTTGGATCGGGTTTCATGAAACAAAATTTGAGTCGGATGAAACTGGTCCGACTAGGGCAAAAAAAGTCGGAGTTTCCGAAACATTCATCCACTTAATGCCGACTTTTATTCCCCATTGACTTGCATTGGGGTCGGGTTTCGGACGAAACTCCGACTTTTTTTGCCCTAGTCGGACCAGTTTCATCCGACTCAAATTTTGTTTCATGAAACCCGATCCGACCAAAGTCGCTCAACTCTAGTAGCCAGTGTTTACAGAAGAGACAATTAAATTATGTACAATGCGAATGCAAATGAAAGGGGATTAAGAGAAGGAATAAAACTCACGTATTGCTTAGATCATCTTAGGCAGAACCATGTTGGGGGAGGAGCCAGACATAACAATGCTTTGGAGTCTTGGAGCAACAGCGTCCCAGGCTAGAATGAGGGCTGTACTTAGTTGTATTGCCTTATACCTCTGGGCTTGTGACATCACTAAAGGGGCTGAATTAGGGCCGCCCTCCCCTTGCTTTCAGAGGGACAATCTGGCTAAAAATCTTATAATAATCATAACTTGGCTTGAGAACCTAGAAGAATAACGGCAGACTCATCACTCAGCTTATCTTGAAATCAGCTTTCTGATGACTTCAAACACTGACTGTCCCTCGGTTTAGGAGAAATCCATTTCTCTGGTTCTGTTGGCGCTGGAACCGTAAAAAACACGGGCTAAGTAACCCTGTCAAAGAAAGTCCCGGATATGTAGTTTTCACTCTTCTAGCACAACCTAACACCGTTTTATGACCAAATTATTTGATTCTCATTATTGTCTATGGGGAGTCAGAGCACATGAGAGGACAAAGAATCCCCATGCTGTGAGGCAGGAAATCAGTCACTGGTATTTCAGGTTACACTTTGCAGGCAAAGGGAAAAGAACAGGGGGGTCAAACCCTCACCACTGGCATGGCAGAGTTCAGTATGTGAATAAAAGAGTCTGGACTGTTCCAGAAAATGTGATAATCAGGGGGAATCTTACGTCATATTTTACATTATCGTTACAGATGGGAGCGGCTAACAGTGCACAGTTGAGCCTTAATGCATCAGTGCAGGAGTAGGAGAAATAACACACTGCTGTCTTCTGGCTCTTCTCTGTCATGGTAAACCCTTGACAACACAACACCTTACCCAAGCACGTTCCATTCATCACTATTTGTTATGCATATTTCTGTCCTTTTTGGGTGAAGATGTCCATGCCAGTATCTAAAGTAATAACCTTTCACAGAAATTTGATTACATAACCCCTTTGCTTTTGAAGTGCAAATCGCAGCAATTCACTAGCAAAGGTGTCAACCCCTGCTCTAGTGTTGAATCAAACTGTCTGCTCAGCTTCCATGATTGTGTCTTCAAGAGGCATGCTCAGGAAAGCTGTCATTTAATCCAAAATGTCTACACCCACCATCAGGAGCACAGTGACGACTTCCTTTCATGTCATAGGTGTTGTGAGTTCATTTTCCCCTTCATTACTGAGGCCCGAGGAACTCCCTCTTCTGGTAAAGAAAGGTAGTGAGCCTGATTATCAAACACCTGAGGCTGATGATGATGACTGGCTGAGTGGAGCTACTGACTGGATATAAGGCTGCCGACGCCCTTCTGCCCTGCGGGTGATTTCTCTGTGGGATCCTTGGAGACCAGTCTGAATTCCTGCTCCTCTAAAGCTAAGTTTGCTGCTCGGCCTTTTGCTTTGGTGATTTGACTTTGTTTTGCTTTGTTTTTCTGGATTTCTGCCATTCCCTGCTGGGGTGTACTGAATTCATTTAGCTCTGTCTTCTGAAAATACCTGAGTGCTGATTTAGTTTTTGAAGCCTAGCTGCTTCAGGGCCTTTTTCATATCAGCTTGTTGGCTTATGTCTTTGATAGGGTTTTGGCAGATTGCAGACAGCAGCCTTCCTGTCCTTTCCTATCTAGGTAGTTTTGGGCCCCATCTTTGCTCAGTCTATCTTTCTGTCTGTGTTAGTATTTTCATCTTGCTTCACCGTCATTATATGTTGGGGGCTGCCTATTGCTTTGGGGTCTGCTCTGGGGCAGTTTAGATTTCCCATTTCTTTCTTTAGGCCTATGTAATTCTCCGGCTGTGATCGAGGGGTCTAGGGCATCGTAGGAACCCCCCACGGCTACTGCTAGTTGTGTTGATAGGTTCAGGGGTCTGCAATCTGATAGTTGCCAACTTCTCTGGTTTTCTGGACTTAGCTTGTATTTCTGCTTTTGCCTCCTACGGTGGCTCATTCATAACAGAATCACCCGCCTTACCGCAGATCCTAGGGTACTCAATAGCAGGAAAGAATTGTAAAAAAAAAAAAAAAAAGTGTGTATATTTTTTCCTCTATATCTCTGAGGCCGTAGGGGGAATTTTTTTTTTCTCTCAATGGAGATAAAGCAATTGTCTGATCGTGTGGAGCAGCTCGCTGCGGAAGTGCGGGGAATTTCCGCCTACCTTGCTCATTCACATGCTGCTGAACCAAAGATTCTTACACCTGATGTATTTTTTGGGGATCGGTCTAAATTTTTGAATTTCAAAAATAATTGTAAATTATTTTTTGCCTTGAAGCCTAACTCGTCAGGGAGCTCCGCGCAGCAGGTTAAAATTGTCATCTCTTTGCTGCGTGGCGATCCCCAGGATTGGGCGTTTTCTTTGAAACCAGATGATCCTATTCTGACTAATGTGAACGCATTCTTTCAAGCTTTGGGGTTGTTGTATGACGAACCTAATGCCATTGATCAGGCTGAAAAGACCCTGTTGGCATTGAGCCAGGGTCGTGATTCTGCAGAATTGTACTGTCAAAAATTCCGAAAGTGGGCAGTATTTACTACCTGGAATGATAATGCCTTGGCTTCTCTCTTTCGGAAGGGGTTGTCAGAAGCCGTAAAAGATACTATGGTGAGATTTCCTGTTCCCTCTGGACTTGACGATTCTATGTCCTTAGCCATTCAGGTTGATCGGCGTTTGCGCGAACGCAAAGCTGCACGAGAGGTGTTGCCACCTGTTGAACAAATGTCTGAACCTATGCAATGTGATAGAGTTTTTTCCAGAGAGCAGCGTCAGGAGTTCAGAAGGCGTGATAAGTTGTGTTTTTTCTGTAGAGATGCCTCGCATATTATTTCTGTCTGTCCTAAACGAGAGAAACGCTTTGCACACACGTTTTCTGTTGGGGGTGTTCAACCTAAGTTTCTTCTGGCTATTACTCTGATCTGCTCCCTGTCCACATTTTCCGCAAAGGCTTTTGTGGATTCGGGAGCAGCCCTAATCCTAATGGACTTGGATTTTGCTAAACGTTGTGGATTTCCGATGACACCTCTGCAGACGCCTATCCCTTTGAGGGGGATTGATGCTACTCCTTTGGCTAAAAATAAACCCCAGTTTTGGACCCAGGTGGTAATGCGGGTCGCCCCAGACCATCAAGAAAATTGCAGATTTTTGGTGTTGCATAATCTGCATGATACTATTGTTCTGGGGTTTCCCTGGTTACAGATTCATAATCCAGTTTTGGATTGGAAATCTGTGTCTGTGATGAGTTGGGGTTGTCGGTGTGCCTTTAGAGAGGCTCCGGTGTTTTCCACCTCTCCTCAGTCGCATGATGTTCCTGATTATTTGGCGGACTTTTATGATGTATTTAGTGAGAATGAGTCTGCGTCTCTGCCTCCTCATAGGAGTTATGACTGTGCAATTGAACGGAGCCCGGGGTGTAAATTTCCCAAGGGTCGGCTCTTCAATTTATCTGTACCCGAGCACGAGGCTATGCGATCCTATATTAAGGAGGCGTTGGAGAAGGGTCATATTAGACCATCCTCGTCACCCTTAGGTGCCGGTTTTTTTTTTGTAGCCAAAAAGGATGGATCATTAAGACCTTGTATTGATTATCGTGCCCTCAACAAAATTACTGTTGTATATCAGTATCCGTTACCCCTGATTTCTGATCTATTCTCCAGAGTTAAAGGTGCTTGCTGGTTTACCAAGCTTGACTTCAGGGGGGCGTATAATCTTATTCGCATTAAGCATGGGGATGAATGGAAGACGGCGTTTAATACTCCGGAGGGACATTTTGAGTACCTGGTGATGCCTTTTGGGCTCACTAATGCCCCTTCTGTCTTCCAGTGCTTCATGAACGATATTTTGCGAGATTTTGTCGATAAATTTTTGATTATCTATCTGGATGATATTTTGATCTTCTCCAAGGATTGGGATTCTCATGTGGAACATATTCGGACGGTGTTCCGGATCTTGAGGGAGAATTCCCTGTATGTCAAAGGATCTAAATGCCTTTTTGGAGTACAGAGGATTTCTTTTTTGGGATTTATTTTGTCCCCGTCAACTATTGAAATGGACCCGGCCAAGGTACAGGCCATTCACGATTGGGTTCAGCCCACTTCTTTGAAGGCCCTCCAGAAGTTTTTGGGTTTTGCTAATTTTTATCGGAAATTTATAGCAAAATTTTCTAGTATTGCCAAGCCATTGACTGATCTGACTAAGAAGGGTGCTGATGTGTTAAATTGGTCTCCGGAGGCTGTTTCTTCCTTTCAGGAGCTGAAGCGAAGATTTACCTCCGCCCCGGTTTTGCGGCAACCTGATGTCTCACTTCCATTCCAGGTAGAGGTGGATGCTTCTGAGATTGGTGCAGGAGCTGTTTTGTCCCAAAAGCATCCTGTAACATCTAAAATGAATCCCTGTGCTTTCTTTTCCCGAAAGTTCTCTCCATCTGAACGTAACTATGATGTGGGGAATAGGGAATTGTTGGCCATGAAATGGGCATTTGAGGAGTGGAGACATTGGTTGGAGGGAGCTAAGCATCAAGTCGTGGTCCTCACTGACCACAAGAATTTGATTTGCCTAGAGTCGGCTAAGCGCTTGAACCCTAGACAGGCTAGGTGGGCCTTGTTTTTTACACGTTTTGATTTTGTGGTTTCTTTTCTTCCTGGAACAAAGAATGTCAAGGCAGACGCCCTCTCTAGGAGCTTCTTTGCTGATTCTCCTGTGGTGACCAAGCCTGCTACCATCTTAGGCGAAGGGGTAGTTCTTTCTGCCATCTCGCCCGATTTGAGACGTGCTCTGGAAGAGTTCCAGGAGGACAAACCTGAGCGTTGTCCCAGTGGAAAGTTGTATGTTCCTGACCAGTGGAAGAAGAGACTGATGTCTGAAGTTCATTGCTCTGCTTTGGCTGGTCATCCAGGTATTTTTGGTACTAGAGATCTGGTGAGTCGGTTTTTTTGGTGGCCCTCCTTGTCTCGTGATGTCAGGAATTTTGTGCAGTCCTGTGGGACGTGCTCCCGGTCTAAATCGTGTTCTCGCTCTAGTGGGTTGTTGATGCCTTTGCCTGTCCCCAAGAGGCCTTGGACCCATATTTCAATGAATTTCATCTCTGATATGCCTGTCTCTCAGAGGATGACTGTTATTTGGGTGATTTGTGATAGGTTCTCTAAGATGGTTCATCTTGTACCACTCCCTAAGTTGCCGTCTTCCTCTGAGTTGGTGCCCCTGTTTTTACAACAGGTGGTTCGTTTGCACGGGATTCCTGAGAACATTGTATCTGACAGAGGAGTCCAGTTCGTGTCTAGATTTTGGAGAACTTTCTGTTCCAGGCTGGGAATTCAGTTGTCCTTCTCCTCTGCTTTTCACCCTCAGACCAATGGGCAGACAGAGAGAACAAACCAGACCTTGGAGTCATATTTGAGATGTTTTATTTCTGCTGATCAGGATGATTGGGTTTCATTTTTGCCCTTGGCCGAATTTGCTTTAAATAATAGAGCTAGTTCTGCCACTTTGATGTCACCTTTTTTTTGTAACTTTGGGTTTCATCCTCGATTTTCTTCAGGGCAGGTGGAGCCCTCTGCCTGCCCAGGTGTTGACACTGTGGTGGAGAGAATGCACCAGATCTGGGACCAAGTGGTGGATAAGTTATCTCTCTCCCAGGAAAAGGCCCAGCGGTTTTCCAACCGACATAGGACCATTGGTCCCCAGTTTAAGGTTGGTGATATGGTGTGGTTATCATCAAAAAATATTGCTATGAAGGTGGCTTCTCCTAAGTTTAAGCCTAGATTTATTGGACCTTACAAGATTGTGGAGATTATTAATCCGGTCTCTTTTCGTTTGGCTCTTCCTGTCACATTTAAAATCCATAATGTGTTCCATAAATCTTTGTTGAAGAGGTTTGTTGAACCTGTTGTTCCGGGGGTGGCACCTCCAGACCCTGTATTGGTTGAAGGTAACATGGAATATGAGGTAGAGAAAGTACTGGATTCCCGTCTGGCTAGACGGAGACTCCAGTATTTGGTTAAGTGGAAGGGTTATGGTCAGGAGGATAATTCCTGGGTCTCTGCCTCTGATATTCATGCCAAAAGATTGGTGCGTGCCTTTCATCGGGCTCACCCTGATCGCCCTGGTGGCGTAGTTGAGGGTTCGGTGACCCCTCCTCAAGGGGGAGGTACTGTTGTGAGTTCATTTTCCCCTTCATTACTGAGGCCCGAGGAACTCCCTCTTCTGGTAAAGAAAGGTAGTGAGCCTGATTATCAAACACCTGAGGCTGATGATGATGACTGGCTGAGTGGAGCTACTGACTGGATATAAGGCTGCCGACGCCCTTCTGCCCTGCGGGTGATTTCTCTGTGGGATCCTTGGAGACCAGTCTGAATTCCTGCTCCTCTAAAGCTAAGTTTGCTGCTCGGCCTTTTGCTTTGACTTTGTCTTGCTTTGTTTTTCTGGATTTCTGCCATTCCCTGCTGGGGTGTGCTGAATTCATTTAGCTCTGTCTTCTGAAAATACCTGAGTGCTGATTTAGTTTTTGAAGCCTAGCTGCTTCAGGGCCTTTTTCATATCAGCTTGTTGGCTTATGTCTTTGATAGGGTTTTGGCAGATTGCAGACAGCAGCCTTCCTGTCCTTTCCTATCTAGGTAGTTTTGGGCCCCGTCTTTGCTCAGTCTATCTTTCTGTCTGTGTTAGTATTTTCATCTTGCTTCACCGTCATTATATGTTGGGGGCTGCCTATTGCTTTGGGGTCTGCTCTGGGGCAGTTTAGATTTCCCCTTTCTTTCTTTAGGCCTATGTAATTCTCCGGCTGTGATCGAGGGGTCTAGGGCATCGTAGGAACTCCCCACAGCTACTGCTAGTTGTGTTGATAGGTTCAGGGGTCTGCAATCTGATAGTTGCCAACTTCTCTGGTTTTCTGGACTTAGCTTGTATTTCTGCTTTTGCCTCCTACGGTGACTCATTCATAACACCTAGGATTCCTGTGCTAGAAAAGGGAAGTATTAGACAAATTAGAGGAGGAAGAAGAATCTCCTTAACAATCCAGTATCATGTGATCCCTGCTGAGATGTGCTCATACTGTAGAAGCTATACATGTAATATAAGTATACTACAAGCACTATTGTTTTGAAGAGCTGTGATATATAATGGGGGTGAAAAAGTAGTAAAAAAAAAACCCTTTAAAGAGCCGTAGTAGAATATGAAGATGTTCCTCATCATGAAGTAGTTATTTCTCATTCCAGCAAAAAAGGAAGCACACTGTAGCGCCAAACCATGCAAACATGAAAAATGAATAATGAATTGCATTACTGCATTAGAAGTATGAAAAATTGAGAAAGTTTAGCGCATAAAATGGCCAAGTTATGTGTACTTGGAAGCCACGTTAAGGCATTTCTCGTTTTCCAGGTCCCTATTCTATGCCAATCCTGACTAAGACTGTAGTCTCCATCTGAATGGGAACCTATGAAAAATCCTATGTTAGGACTGAAGTCTATATCTCTGTGGAGGGGAAATGGCCCTGGTTTGATTAAAAACGCCTGCAGCTAACAGGTGGAGACTACTTGCTAATTCTGATTCCAGTGTCAGGAAATGAGATGAGAATTAGTGTTATGGAAGATGAGTCTGTGAGAAATGGATTCAGCTGCCGACTCCGAGGAAGAAACTGCTTGTGGTGTGTGTGGTTTAATATATATGGCAGAATGCGACGTACCAACAGACAACCCTGGCACAATAACACCACTAAAAATCTCCGGCAAGTGTCCAGGGCTGCAGAGCGGCGTTGGAAGAAAACAAATTCGCAAGACGACTTCACTGCATTCAAACAGGCAACACTCGCTTTGAAATCTGCCCTCACCTCTGCTAAACAGGCCTACTTCACAACCCCCGTATCTTCCCTATCCTACAATCCCAAACAGTTATTCAAAACTTTCAACTCCCTCCTCCGCCCACCACTGCCCTCTCCAACCTCCCTCATCTCTGCTGAGGACTTTGCCACACACTTCACACACACTTCAAAAATAAGATCTACCAAACAAGGCAAGTCTTCATTGTTCAACCACCACAACCCCTTTGTATACCAGACCAATGCCCAAACTCCAACATTACTGAAGGGAAGCTTAATCACCTCTTCTCCAAATTGCATCTCACAACCTGTGCACTTGACCCCATCCCATCCCACTTCCTCCCCAACCTCACAACCACACTTATCCCATCCCTAACCCACCTCTTCAACCTATCGCTAACGTCCGGTACCTTCCCTTCTGCTTTTAAACATGCCACAACCACCACGCCTATCCTTAAAAAGCCAACCCTCGACCCAACCGCTATGTCCAACTATCGCCCAATATCACTGCTCCCATTCGCTTCCAAACTCCTGGAGCTGCATGTCCTCACTGAACTTTGCTCCCACCTTTCATCTAACTTGCTCTTTGACAATCTACAATCTGGTTTCCGCCCCCACCACTCCACTAATACAGCCCTGACCAAAATTACTAACGACCTACTTACAGCCAAAGCAAACGGACAATACTCTATACTCCTGCTTCTAGAGCTGTCCTCTGCATTCGACACAGTTGACCTCTGCCTCCTACTACAGATCCTCTACTCCTTTGGCATCAACGACCTCGCCCTATCCTGGATCTCCTCATACCTCTCAAACCCGCACATTCAGCGTCTCCCACACTACCTCCTCATCCCACCCTCTCTCTGTTGGAGTCCCCCAAGGCTCTGTTTTAGGACCCCTACTCTTCTTAATTTATACCCTTGGCCTGGGTCGACTCATAAAGTCTCATGGATTCCAGTACCACCTGTATGCTGACGACACTCAGATCTACCTCTCTGGCCCAGACGTCACCTCTCTGCTGTCCAGAATCCCGGAGTGTCTATCAGCCATATCCTCCTTCTCCTCTCGCTTCCTCAAGCTCAATGTGGACAAATCCGAACGCATCATCTTTCCTCCATCTCACAGATCTTCCTTACCTGACCTATCTATCACAATTAATGACATCACACTTTCCCCAGTACCAGAAGTCCGCTGCCTCGGAGTAACCCTTGACTCTGCCCTGTCTGTTATGAATGGGTCACCGAGGAGGATAGCAGGTCCAGGCTAAGCCACAGAAAACCAGAGAGGTTGGTAACTAAGCGGATGCAAACCCCTGATCCTGTCCACACAACTAGCAGTAGCTGTGGAGCGTACCTACGATGATCCTAGACGCCTCGGCACAGCCGGAGAGCTAACTAAGCCTAAAGCAAGAAAGGGGAAATCTAAACTGCCCCGGAGCAGACCCCAAAGGAATAGATTGCTTCCAAACATATATTGTCGGTGAGACAAGATGAAAACACAAACACAGGCAGAAAAATAGACTGAGCAAATGATGGGGCCCACACTGACAGGACAGGAAAGGAAAGACACTGTCTGCAATCACGCAAAAAACCTTGCAAAAAAAGTCCAACACGTCTGATGCACAAAAACACTGAAGTTGCACGACTTCGCCCCCACTGATCAGCATTCTGGTATATTCTTAAAGCAAAGCAAAAAGAGACCAATATAAAAGGGGACAAAACAAACTGGCACATGCAGTAACATATGGGCGGTGATTCAGCACAGCCCCAGCCGGAGCTAGCTGACCCACACAAAGCAGAGATAAAACCAGATCAAATGCAAACAGAATAGCAAATGAACCACTTAGCTGAATATGCAGGGAAAGAGCAGGAGACATCAGACCTCAGGAGGCACAAGAAGAAAATCACCAGCAGGGATAGAGGGACTCAGCTGTCTTAAATCCCAATCAGAAACCCCAGATCTCCAGTCGTCTTCCTCATCATCAGGTGGCAAGCCTCTGTCAATCAGATCAGCTCCACTACCTCCAGCAACCACCAGAGGGAGCCCAGAAAGAGAACTCTCAATCTGACCAGCTCCACTATCTTCAGTAATCACCAGAGGGAAGCCAGAGAGAGTATTCACAACACCTGTCCTTCAAACCACACATCCAAGCTCTTTTTACCTCCTGTTGCCTCCAGCTCAAAAATATTTCCAGAATCCGTCCTTTCCTCAACCCTCAATCTACTAAAATGCTTGTGCACGCCCTTATCATCTCCCGCCTCGACTACTGCAACATCCTTTTCTGTGGTCTCCCTGCTAACACCCTCGCACCTCTCCAGTCCATTCTTAACTCTGCTGCCCGACTAATCCATCTCTCTCCTCGCTACTCCTCTGCTTCTCACCTCTGCAAATCTCTTCACTGGCTTCCATTCCCTCAGCGTATCCAATTCAAATTACTAATTCTGACCTACAAGGCCATCTATAGCCTGTCTCCCCATATGTCTCTGAACTAATCTTCCGTTACCTTCCCTCACGTAATCTTCGATCTTCCCAAGACCTCCTTCTCGCCTCCACACTTATACACTTCTCACCCAACCGCCTCCAAGACTTCTCCCGCATAGCCCCCATCCTCTGGAATTCTTTGCCCCAACATGTCCGACTATCAACCACATTCGGATCCTTCAGACAGAACCTGAAAACCCACCTCTTCAAGAAAGCCTACAGCCTGCAATGACCCCACTACCTCATCACCACTACTGGAGATATCACCTCAACCAACACTGGAACTGCTGCAACCCCCCAACCTACTGTCTCCTTCCCCACCATCCTGTAGCATGTAAGCCAGAAAGGGCAGGGTCCTCTCCCCTCTGTATCAATCTGTCATTGTAAGTTTGTTTACTGTAAGTGATATCTGTAGTTTGTATGTTACCCCTTCTCATGTACAGCACCATAGAATCAATGGTGCTATATAAATAAATATTAATAATATATAGGTTTTGGGGGGCGTGGCTTGCTGATGGCAGGATAAGACACACATTCACAGAGCCCCTGAATGACTCAGTGATTTAACAATTTCCTGACAGCCTTAGGCTAGGTTCACATTTGCGGATGGCCGGGCTGCAGACTACCTCCGTGAAGCTCAGCCTTCTGCCGCACCTCCTCCGGTCAGCTCCGTCTGCACGCTCCGCCTACGTCTGCATGCAGCCTGTGTACCTATATTTAACATTGGGTACACAGGTCGTACGGATGTATGTGGATGCCTCCGCATGTGTTGTTTTGACGATGCAACGACCGCATCAAATTGCAACATGTTGCGTTCGACGCGGGTCGCCGCATCATCAAAACGACGCATGCAGAGGCATCCGCATGACCTGCATACCCAATGTTAAAGATAGGTACGCATGCCGCATGCAGACATAGGCGGAGCTGACCAGAGGAATTCCGCAGTTCGGCCATCCGCAAATGTGAAGCCAGCCTTACAGTTTCTAAAGTAGCTTCATTGTGTCTATGGGCAAGAAGAGACCCTCTACGGCTCCAGCCCTGTCCCTTGCATCTTCAGACTCTAGTATTTCCAGATATATGCGTCCCAGGTCAGTTCCCTCTGGGCAGATTACACAGGAAAAGATGGCTCCTACAAACACTGCAGAATCTTCTAAGCAAGGTAAAAATTCACAACATGGGGCAGCTGTCCATGAGACCATTCCTTATCAGATTGCAAACCGAGGAGGAGGAGCGGGTTTGGCCAGAACATATTCATTCTATTCCCACACAGAGGGACATGGAGGAAATGTTCGGCAGACTAGAAGAGAAACAAGCTCATGCCATTGAGAAAGTGAACCAGGAAATTACTCATGTTGGCAATAGGGTGGAAAACTTGGAATCAGAGACACTATCTATACGCCAGAGACTTGATGAACACCACCTTGTTATATCTGAGCATACATCACAAATCTCAGACATGCTCACCAATCTTGAGGACATAGAAAACCGTCATAGGAGTAACAACCTTTGCATACGTGGCTTATCCGTGGATATCTCGCCTCAAGATCTGGAGAAAACTGTGCGTACCCTCTTTTGCACACTATTGAGAAGAGACCCTGATCATCATAATGAGTTGGACAGAGTTCATAGGTCTCTGGGTGCTAAATCACCCCCAGTATTAAGACCAAGAGACATTGTATGCAGAGTGCATTTTTTCAGAGTAAAGAAGAACATTTTACAGGCTGTAAGAGCCAAAGAAAATAATAAGTTCATGGATTGTGATGTTCAGATTTCCCTAGATGTAGCACGTCACACTCTCCAGCTTCGAAGAGCATTGCGCCTTCTCACCCAACCTCCTGTGTTGGCATTTGTGTTTCACCCGATTCTTCTCAATCGTGTCTCGTCATATGAATACAACAATTTATTAATATAACATGATAGAACGTTTCAATACTGCACTATACTCTCACTTTCCAAATAAGTATATGCTGGTTAATATACTTACATTTTGTTGATTGTACCTGTTGTGCAACCTGAATTTGATTTTGATGTATGTTGAAATATCAATTGTTAATTATAACTTCAATAAAAATATATTGAACCATAAAATATATAGATTTTATTAGTACAGTAGATATAAAGGCAAAAACTAACTACTGTGAAATAATAAATCTTTTGATATGTATCCCTTAATATCTCCATTAATTGTAATATTACAAGAGATTCTTTATGATGTTATGTGGGCTTCATCTTCTCCCTATTCAGGTTCCTACAATATCGGATCCTCTCTGTGGAGATCTATATTAAAGAATTTTCCTGATTTACCAGTCAAAGATGGATATGGACAGGGACAAGATGGCAGAGAGGATATTGCGCCTCACCCTAGAGATCCTCTTCCGGCTTACTGGAGAGGTGAGAGATTCTGATGACGTCACACAGGGCCGGATTAAGGTTGGTGGGGGCCCCTGGGCAGAAAATCTGGTGGGGGCCCCCATATCATTAACATTTTAGCCATAACAGTAGAGCGCGAACTGTAGCACTTAGATGTACAATCTAATCTTATCCTCTTGTTCTGCCACATTTCCACCACCACCATCATTGCATTCTCACCCACCACCCCATCATTGCCCTCTCGACCATCACCCCATCATTGTCTTCTCCCCATCACTGCCTTCTCCATCACCCCATCACTGCTTTCTCCTCATCACTCCCATCATTGCCTGCTCCATCACCCCATCACTCCCATCATTGTCTGCTCCATCACCCCCATCATTGCCTGCTCCATCACGCCATCACTCCCATCATTGCCTTCTCCATCACCCCATCACTGCGTTCTCCATCACCCCATCACTGCCTTCCCCCATCACTCCCATCATTGCCTGCTCCATCACTCCCATCATTGCCTGCTCCATCACCCCATCATTGCCTGCTCCATCACCCCCATCATTGTCTGCTCCATCACCCCATCATTGTCTGCTCCATCACCCCATAATTGCCTGCTCCATCACCCCATCACTCCCATTATTGCCTTCTCCATCACCCCATCACTGCGTTCTCCATCACCCCATCACTGCCTTCCCCCATCACTCCCATCATTGTCTGCTCCATCACCCCCATCATTGTCTGCTCCATCACCCCATCACTGCCTGCTCCATCACCCCATCACTGCCTGCTCCATCACCCCCATCACTGCCTGCTCCATCACCCCCATCATTGCCTGCTCCATCACCCCATAACTCCCATCATTGTCTGCTCCATCACCCCATCACTGCCTGCTCCATCACTCCCATAATTGTCTGCTCCATCACCCCATCATTGCCTGCTCCATCACCCCCATCACTCCCCTCATTGCCTGCTCCATCACCCCATCACTGCCTTCTCCATCACCCCCATCATTGTCTGCTCCATCACCCCATCACTGCCTGCTCCATCACCCCCATCATTGCCTGCTCCTTCACCCCATCACTGCCTTCTAGACCATCACTCCCATGTCCCATCACTGCCTCTGCCTGCTCCATCATACACACAGATATACACAGACACAGACATACATACATACATACATACACTGATACACACATACATACACACACAAGACACCACCTCTCTCCTCTCACCTGTCCTCCGCAGCATCGCCAGCGCTTCCTCCCTCACACAGCAGCGGCCGCTGAATGATGACGTGTGAAAACAGGAAGCGCGGCCTCCGGGCAGGAAGCAGGACGGACCCTTGCCGGCCGCTCCGTTCCTGCTATTCACTGACGGCGTCTAATATTTATCCTCGCGCTGCGTTGGCGGTCGCTGCCCAGTGGTGGGGGCCCCCTTAGAAGCTCTTGTGGTGGGGGCCCCGGGGCTGAAGCCCCGCCTGCCCCTCCTATAATCCGGCCCTGACGTCACATTACATCATTCTTATCTATGGGAATAACAAATGGACAGAACTGGAGAGGTGAGGACTCTGGAAATGTCTGTAGTGAGATTTATTAATGTGTCTCTCCATAACTAGGATTACACAGTAGTGAAGAAGACCTCTAGTGAGCGCTGTCAGGCCCTTGTGTCTGAGGGATGGGGAAGAGCTCTGAGCCCAATCATGGGGCCTCCACCTCACCCCGTGATATATGAGGATATCAATGACCAGAAGATCCTAGAACTCCTTTACAAGATGGTTGAGCTGCTGACTGGAGAGGTGACACTGCTGGGAATGCTGGGACATTATACAGTAATGCTATGAAGGGATCAGGGGGATGACGGTATCTTTGTATGTGTCAGGTTCCTATACGGTGCCAGGATGTCACCGTCTATTTCTCCATGGAGGAGTGGGAGTATTTAGAAGAACACAAAGATCTGTACAAGGACGTCATGATGGAGGTTCCCCAGCCCCTCACATCACCAGGTAATAGACAGAACTAAATACACACGGCCTATAATTATCTGTATGTAAAGAATGAATTCAGTCCCTGTATGTGTTTCCTCCAGTTCTATCCAGTAAGAGGACAACACCAGAGAGATGTCCCCGTCCTCTTCTTCCACAGGACTGTAAACAAGAAGATCCCAATGTTCCTCAGGATCATCAGGTAGATGGAGAGAAGGTGTCATGAGATCTCCCCTATGAAGTGTAGACGGCTTGAAAGGTCTTGTGCTCAGTCTTATTTTATCCACCAGTATTATATATTTTATACTTGTGTAATGAGAACGGTGGAGATGGCAGGATTAGAGCTGATGGTAGATGTGACTTCTCCATCTGTCTGTGACTTTTACAATATTTGTTTCAGGGTGAAGATCTGACCTATATTAATACTACAGGGACATATGTGAGGAGTGATGAGCAGTGTAAAGAGGAGACTCTTACATATGACTACCCAGGTGAGTAGTAACTTTTAAATGCAGAGAAGTCACTGGCTTTTTTAGTCACTGGCTGTCATGATAAGGGCATAGACACACTAGCAATTTAAAAAACAGTTTGATTTTGATGCAGGAGAGTCCGACAAGTGTAATGCAATTGTCATGCGTTTTTTGTGCGAGTACAAACAGATTTTTTTCACATATAGCATCCGATTTACATCCGAATGCAGTGTGAATGCAATCAGACTGCAATGCGATTTTAACGTGAGCTTTTACATAGAGCACTTTTCTGCCATTTACACATCGTTTTAAAATGAAATATTCTTCAAAACACACACACACACACACGAACACACACACACACACACACACACATATATATATATATATATGTGTATATATATATATATATATATATATATATATATATATATATATAATGTTATTTATTTATAAAGCACCATTGGTTCCATGGTGCTGTATGTCATGCTCATGCCCTGACTGGTGGGCGTGAGCCAGGGAGTTGTGGCCCCTCTGTCCCACACACCAGACTACCCTGGAAGGGGCTTAACTAGAACAGCTGCCTTTTTTTTCGCTGGAGAATCTGATGGTGAGGTCAAGCTTGTGCGGCAGGGAGCTGCCAGGTGCCACTCCAGGGTGGTGTCTGGCTGTGGCTGCTGATCCCACTGGGGAACAGGACACTTTGTTAGGTGCGACTGACAGGCAGGCAGGTGGGCACGGCTGGTACCCGGACAGGCAGGCATGGCTGAGACACTGGGCAGGCTGGCACAGCTGAGATCCAGGGCAGGCTGTCATGCAGAGACACAGCAGGCTGGCACAGCAGAGCTACAGGGCAGGCTGGCACGGCAGAGACACAGGGCTGGAGTGGTATATGAAGGAGCAGGTAGAGACCTGTTCACACAGCAGGTGCAAGTATTGGAACAGGCAGAATGGAGTGGAGTATGACGAAACAGGTTTGGAACTGTTCACACAGGAGGTGCAGGTACAGATGCAGGTAAGAAAGAGTGGAATATGAAGGAACAGGTTTGGACCTTTTCACACAGGAGATGCAAGTACGGATACAGGCAGGAAGGGGTGGAGTATGAAGGAACAGGTTTGGACCTGTTCACACAGGAGCAGAATCGCAAGGCTGCGGAGAAGAATAGTAGAGCAGCAAGAGGATCTGCAGCAGCAGAACCGCAAGAGTACGGAGCACAGGCAAACAGGGAGGATACGAGGAAAGACACAGCAGGGAAAGAAGCCAAAGACAAGGAGACAGACAAAGGTAGGAGAGAGTTCAGACTGGGTAACAGTACGAGACAAGGTACAGGGCCAAGGACATAGGGACCAGAGTATACACAGATACAAAGCAACGCTAGGAGTAACAGCACAGGGACCAGGAAATCCTGCCTCCTGGAGGGTGGCAGGACAGGTACAAGGCAAAGCTAGGACAGAGACCAGGATATACTGCTTCCTGGAGGGCAGACAGAGAGTACCAAGCAAAGCTAGGAGAAAGACCTCCAGGGAAGGAGGAACACAGAGGCAGACCTGGGCTGGCAGCTCAGTAGCAAGAGACTAACTGTTGTGAGTTCATTCTCTGGTTCACCAGTTGTGAGTTCTCCTTCCAGACTCCCTCTGGTGGTAACAGGAGGTAGTGAGGCTGATTTGATCGGTGGAGATCTGCCACCTGAGAATGAGGATGACGATTGGACCTCAGGAGTCTCAGATTGGATTTAAGACACCCGACGCCCTATACAGTTGCTGGTGATTCCTTCTGCTTGTCAGGTCTTGGTTCTCAGCTCTGTTCCAGTCAGCTCAAGCTAAGTTTCTCTGTTAATGTTCACACTTGATTTTGTTGGTTTATTCAGTTTTTTGTGGTCAGCCAGCCCCGGCTTTGGCTGTGTTGGATTTCCACTCTTATTTATCTGTATTTGCCAATTTGCATTTTGTACCTTATTAGTTTGGCCTCTTTTTGCTCTGTCTCAAAATATTTCAGAGTGCTGATATAGTGGGAGAAGTCTAGTGACTTCAGGGTTAATTTTGCTATCAGAAGTGTTGGACATTATTTTTGTACGGTTTTTTGCAGATTGCAGACAGTGTCTTTCCTTTCCTCTCCTTTCTAGTTAGTTTGGGCCCCCTCATTTGCTCAGCCTATTTTCCTACCTGTGTTTGTGTTTTCATCTTGTTTCACCGTCAATACATGTGTGGGGGCTGTCTATTCCTTTGGGGTCTGCTCTGGGGCAGTTAGTTTTCCCTTTTCTTGCTTTTGGCTTATTTAGTCCTCCGGCCGTGACGAGGCGTCTAGGTTCATTGTAGGCACGCTCCACGGCTGCTGCTAGTTGTGTGGTAGGATCAGGGATCTGCAATATGCATAGTTACCAACCTCTCTGGTTTTTCTGGGCTTAGCATGTTTAGGTTTTTTCCTCCTCGGTGACCCATTCATAACACTGAGCTAACACATTGCACAGGCAAGGTTCCAGAGGGAGGAGCTGCCCTAAATACTAGGTGGTAATTGGTCAGGGACAGATTAGACAGGTGCACCCTGACTCCATAAGAACCATAGAGTTCTGGCGCCGCGCCCCCTATACACACAGCCAGGACACATGCATGGAGCTGACAGTAGACAGAAATCACAGCATGGCCTGGAGCAGTGAGAAAGTTGGTGAGTGGGGAATGGGAGGCCATGCAGTGATGCCAGTAGGGTTGTTACAGTACCCCCCCTTTACTGCCCCTTTTTTTCAAGGCCTCCAGAATAACTTGTAGAAGAAGGATAGGAGCACACATAGTCAGAGCCATCACGACATTCCTCGGGTAGGAAGAGGTAGGTGTGACATTAGGGATCTCAGGTTGCCAAGTCTCTTTGTATCCAACAAGGGCAACTTCCCACACTGAAGATACAAGGGCCAGGATTTCTTTCATCTGGTTGACAGAAAGCAGGGACTTGGAAGCTTCTGTTTTGACCTCATCAACAACCGGCCCCCTGGAAACTGAAGACCCCTTCACTGGATCTAACTTCAGCCCGTTATCCCCAGAAAATTAGACCTCCTTCTTTGGATCAGAGGGAAGCACCTCCGCCTTGGCATCTTCACCAGCCAGCCAAATGGAAGCCGAGGGTACCCGTACAGGATCCATCTTCTGCCCGTTATCTAGAGAAAACTGGATCTCTACCACCGGGTTGGTGAAAAACGGGGACACACAAGCCTCTGTTCCAACCTCTTCATCCACCTGCCACATGGAATCCAAAGGCATCTATACAGGAAGCATCTTCTGCCCATGGTCCAGAAAAAACTTTCAAGAAACAGGGATGTTCCTGGGAACTGGTCACTGGTATTGTCACTGGAGGTGTGCGGAGAGGGCGCCACTGCTTCCTTCACTTCAGTGAGGTCAGCACACCGTGACTCAATAGCCAGCAGATCAGGTGGAGAACAAGACTGTAGATTGACCTTGCAGCTTAGGAACTAGATACCTCTGGAGACTAGATACAGTTGTGGCCAAAAGTATTGACACCCCTGCAATTTTGTCAGATAATACTCAGTTTCTTCCTGAAAATGATTGCAAACAAATTCTTTGGTATTATTATCTTCATTTAATTTGTCTTAAATGAAAAAACACAAAAGAGAATGAAGCAAAAAGCAAAACATTGATCATCACTTCCTGGCGCCGCTGGCGTGGTAGCCTGTTACAGTAGCTCCTTCTTTGCTCTCCTTTTTTCTCTATTTTTTCTATTTTTCCTTTCTCTTTTTTATTGTTACTCCAAAGGACATTACACTATGGAAAACCATAAGAGGACCTGGACCTTCGATGGACTTTTTACCTTGTTTTTACTTGGATCTATTGTGTTGGGAAATCCAGGAACTGAAAAAGACCCTATTGTCTACTCCAGAGAAGCTATACTGCTGCTTAGGGATACAGCAAGGCAGCATGCTGCTAATAGACCAGAGGACATTCTACCAGAAATAAGGAGGACTAAGAGAAGAGGTTGCAGAGCTGGAGCCCTCAGGAAAGCTAGATGAAGGCGCTATAGACCTGCTCTTCCCTCCGTCATTATGGGCAATGTGAGGTCACTCGGGAATAAGATGGACGAACTGTCGGCGCTGACCAGACATCATCGGGAATTAAGGGAGTGCAGTATGTTGCTGTTTACAGAGACCTGGCTCACTGAAGGTACTCCGGACACTGTTGTCTCGTTGGATGGCTTTAAACTCATTCGCACGGACAGGACAAGGGAGAGCGGTAAGAGGAAAGGCGGAGGGCTGGCGATATTTGTGAATGATAGATGGTGTGACTCTAGGCACATCGTGGTCAAAGAGCAAACATGCTGTAAGGACATTGAGCTATTAGCTATGGGCATGAGACCTTTTTACTTACCGAGGGAACTATCGCATGTAATCATGATAGCTGCATATGTCCCCCCTTCTGCGAAAGCTGATGCCGCCACTGAGGTCCTACAATCCACAGTGAGCATGATGCAGTCCCTTCACCCCCAAGCACTCCTTCTGGTTTCGGGAGACTTCAATCATGTGTCTCCAGCATCCATACTACACGGTTGCACAAAGTATGTTACCTGCCTCACTAGAGACAACAAAATATTGGACTTGTTCTTTGCCAATGTGAGAGGGGCATATGCCTCGTCAGCCCTACCGCCCCTTGGAAGATCGGATCACAACCTAGTGCACCTCCAACCCGTGTACAAGCCACTTGTACAGAGAGAACCTGCTGTCACTCGCACAGTGAGGATATGGACTGAGGAGAGTGATGATGCTCTGAAAGACTGCTTTGAAACAACCACTTGGGATGTGCTGCAAGATTCCTATGGTGATGACATGGATGGTCTCACACACTGTATAACGGACTACATTAATTTCTGTGTAGACAACACGGTACCCACAAAAGTAGTGAGGTGCTTCTCTAACAATAAACCATGGATCAGCCCCGGAATAAAGGCTCTTCTCACTCTTCTCAAAGAGAAGAAGTTGGCCTTCAGATCAGATGACAAGGGCAGGCTGAGAGATGTGCAGAAAGATCTGAAGAATCTAATCAGGCAGGGAAAGGCTAATTATAAGAGAAAGATTGAACTGAAATTGTCACAGAAAATGATTCATGAAGTCTGGGAGGGTCTAAAGTCTATATCTGGGCATAGACAGACAGTCTCCAGGATGGTTGTAGATAAAGAGGGGCTTAATGAACTTAATCTATTCTTTAACAGATTTAATCACACACTGGCTGCTCCTGCCCCTGCATACCATTCACACCTCTCTGCTAAAATAACCTCACCCCCTGCTGCAACTTGTCAACTGAGCCAGGGTCTGTTCTTCACAAGTACCCAGGTTGCAAAAGAACTGGATAAGATCAAAGTTTTGAAGGTTGCAGGTCCTGACGGCAACAGTGCAAGGCTAATCAGAACCTGCGGGCACCAGCTGAGTGAGATCATTACATATCTGTTCAATATGAGCCTGAGAATAGGTATAGTACCACAACTGTGGAAATTATCGTGTGTGGTACCAGTTCCGAAGAAACCTTATCCGAAAGACCTTAATGACTATAGACCTGTAGCATTGACATCACACCTGATGAAGGTACTAGAGAGATTGGTTCTCACACGTCTCCGTCCTCTAGTTAGCTCGGATATGGACTCTCTCCAGTTTGCCTACAGGCTGGGCATTGGTGTGGATAATGCCATTATCCACCTTCTAGATAGGACTCTCTCTCACCTGGAAAAACCTGGGAACACTGTGAGAATAATGTTCTTCGATTTCTCTAGTGCTTTTAATACCATACAGCCAGGTCTACTGAGAGACAAGCTGGGCCTTGTTGGCGTGGGCCTCCAACTCTCCACCTGGATCCTTAACTACCTCACGAACCGACCTCAGTTTGTAAAGGTTCGGGACAGTGTGTCAGACACGGTGATCTGCAATACACGGGCACCTCAAGGTACAGTTCTTGCCCCTTTTCTCTTCACACTGTACACTGCGGATTTTAAGTGCAACTCATCTACCTGCTACTTGCAGAAGTATTCTGATGACTCTGCAATAGTAGGCCTCATCACAGGAGGAGATGAAAGAGAGTACAGAGATACTAACCAAGCTTTTGTGGAGTGGTGTCAGAGGAACCACATTAGGATTAATTCCGGGAAGATCAAGGAATTGGTTGTGGACTTTTGCAAGGGAAAAAATCCACCAGTAGTGGTGAACATTCAGGGAAATGACATTGAGATGGTCGACACCTATAAGTACCTTGATGTGATCCTCAATAATAAGCTTGACTGGGCCCATCACTTAGATGCAGTGTACAGGAAGGGCCACAGTAGGCTTTATCTGCTCAGAAGGCATCCTTCTTCAACTCTGTTGTGGCATCAGTCATCTTCTTTGGTGTGGCGTACTGGGGTAGTGTCATATCAACCAGGGACAGAAATAGGCTGGACAAACTGATTAGAAGGGCCAGCTCTGTCCTGGGATGCCCCCTTGATCCAGTTCAGGAAGTAGGCGACAGGAGGATACTGGCCAAGGTGAGCTACATGATGCAGAATGATTCCCATCCCATGCATGAGACCGTGACAAAGATGTGCAGTACTGTCAGTGACCGGCTACTTCATCCTAAATGTGAGAGGGAGCGCTATCGAAAGTCCTTCCTTCCTGCTGCAGTTAGGCTGTATAACCAGCACTGTCCAAAACGGAGAATGACCCAAACAGTGAACTGATAGATCCAAAGTTGTGATAGTCCGGTTATATATATATATATTTTTTTTTTTCGTGTATGTACCTACCTACTGTCAATGTAATGCCTTTATGCATCTGTATCTGTACTTGTTCCTGCCTTGCTGCTGTAATGCTCTGAATTTCCCCATGGTGGGACGATTAAAGGATTATCTTATCTTATTTCACACGAAACTCCAAAAATGGGCCAGACAAAAAGTATTGGCACCCTCAGCCTAATAATTGGTTGCACAACCTTTAGCCAAAATAACTGCGACCAACCGCTTCCGGTAACTATCAATGAGTTTCTTACAATGCTCTGATGGAATTTTAGACCATTCTTCTTTGGCAAACTACTCCAGGTCCCTGATATTAGAAGGGTGCCTTCTCCAAACTGCCATTTTTAGATCTCTCCTTAGGTGTTCTATGGGATTCAGGTCTGGACTCCTTGCTGGCCACCTTAGAAGTCTCCAGTGCTTTCTCTCAAACCATTTTCTAGTGCTTTTTGAAGTGTGTTTTGAGTCATTGTCCTGCTGGAAGACCCATGACCTCTGAGGGAGACCCAGCTTTCTCACACTGGACCCTACATTATGCTGCAAAATTTGTTGGTAGTCTTCAGACTTCATAGTGCCATGCACACGGTCAAGCAGTCCAGTGCCAGAGGCAGCAAAGCAACCCCAAAACATCAGGGAACCTCCACCATGTTTGACTGTAGGGACCGTGTTCTTTTCCTTGAATGCCTCTTTTTTTTTCTCCTGTAAACTCTATGATGATGCCTTTGCCCAAAAAACTGTACTTTTGTCTCATCTGACCAGAGAACATTCTTCCAAAACATTTTAGGCTTTTTCCAGGTAAGTTTTGGCAAACTCCAGCCTGGCTTTTTTATGTCTCGGGGTAAGAAGTGGGGTCTTCCTGGGTCTCCTACCATACAGTCCCTTTTCATTCAGACACCGAAGGATAGTACGGGTTGACACTGTTGTACCCTCGGACTGCAGGGCAGCTTGAACTTGTTTGGATGTTAGTCGAGGTTCTTTATCTAACATCCGCACAATCTTGCGTTGAAATCTCTTGTCAATTTTTCTTTTCCGTCCACATCTAGATAGGTTAGCCACAGTGCCATGGGCTTTAAACTTCTGGATGACACTGCGCACGGTAGGCACAGGAACATTCAGGTCTTTGGAGATGGACTTGTAGCCTTGAGATTGCTCATGCTTCCTCACAATTTGGTTTCTCAAGTCCTCAGACAGTTCTTTGGTCTTCTTTCTTTTCTCCATGCTCAATGTGGTACACACAAGGACACAGGACAGAGGTTGAGTCAACTTTAATCCATGTCAACTGGCTGCAAGTGTGATTTAGTTATTGCCAACACCTGTTAGGTGCCACAGGTAAGTTACAGGTGCTGTTAATTACACAAATTAGAGAAGCATCACATGATTTTTCAAACAGTGCCAATACTTTTGTCCACCCTCTTTTTTTATGTTTGGTGTGGAATTATGTCCAATTTCGCTTTAGGACAATTCTTTTTGTGTTTTTTCATTTAAGACAAATTAAATGAAGATAATAATACCAAAGATTGTGTTTGCAATCATTTTCAGGAAGAAACTGAGTATTATGTGACAAAATTGCAGGGGTGTCAATACTTTTGGCCACAACTGTAGTTCCAAACGCAGCACCACGCTGGGTCTTCGGACCCGAACGGGCAGTAGAGTACCCGACTTAGAACGACCGACGGGCAAACTGGTCAACAAGTGAAAGACAAATTTCTTCAAATATAATGCTCCGATTTGGAGCTGTAGTTGTCCCTTCGACACTGGACTGTTCATAAGTAGGGGTCGGCCATCACCAAACACCTTCACAGGATTCTGGAGCTGTGGAACAGGAAACCCACACAAACTCCATCTGGCTTGCAGCTTTAACACATCTGCAGGCCTGAAGCTCCCACAAGGCACCGGAACAGTCACCGACTTTAGTGGAAGGGAAATACTCTCTCCAAGGGCAGCCTCTCCTACTGGCCCAAGGTTCTGGAGCTCTAGATCCCCTGGACAGAGACCGTCTGGGTGTTCTTCACAACCGCAGTGACATCGTATGCCCTTACGACTGATTTCGGGCTGCTGCTTTCCCAGCCCACTCATCAACCTTCTTAGGCTTCACTCGGATAGTTGCCTTAACGAATAGAGGAACTGGAGGGTCACAGACGGTTGTGGTCTGGTGCGGCGGTTTCTTCACAGGCTTCGCCCGTCTCGAGCGGTTCATGGCGATAGGATCCCCTGCTACCCAGAGGGGACTAATATATATTAAAGCATCTGCTAGGTAGGACATGATGTATCCCACCTTAAGCCAGTCAGAGGGGAAACAAGCTGCATTCCGCAGGATGTAGCACAGGCACTGTTCCAGGAACCTTTGGCATTCTTCAGGATTCCCATAGAGTCTGGGTGGGTCTGCTGGGTCGTGCTTCTCATAGGCCAGAAGTTGCTCGTAGATAGCCTTAGAGACTACGATTGGGTCAGAAGTCTCAACAATCAGAACCACCCTTGGTGGAACAAATTTTTCAGGTTGCTCATACGGGCAAGACAAAAGTCCATGATGCTCTGCGAGCGGAAGGACATGGGACTCAGCGGGGACCATGGCCTGTGCAAACTGTCACGCTCATGCTCTAACTGGTGGGCATGAACCAGGGGGTTGTGGCCCCTCTGTGCCACAAAGCAGACTACCCTGGAAGGGGTGTGACTAGGACAGTTGCCTTGGTTTTCGCTGAAGCCTCTGATGGTGAGGTCAGGCTTGTACGGAAGGCAGCTGACAGGTGCCACTCCAGGGTGGTGTATGGCTGTGGCTGCTGATCCCACTGGGGAACAGGACACTTGGTCAGGTGCGACTGACAGGCAGGCAGGTGGGCACAGCAGACACGGCTGGTACCCGTGCAGGCAGGCACAGCTGAGACACTGGGCAGGCTGGCACGGATGAGACACAGGGCAGGCTGGCACGGCTGAGACACAGGCAGGCTGGCACAGCTGAGACACAGGGCAGGCTGGCACAGCTGAGACACAGGGCAGGCTGGCACGGCAGAGACACAGGGCAGGCTGGCATGGCAGAGACAGGGCAGGCTGGAGTGGTATATGAAGGAAAAGGTAGAGACCTGTTCACACAGCAGGTGCAGGTACTGGAACAGGCAGAACGGAGTGGAGTATGACGAAACAGGTTTGGACCTGTTCACACAGCAGGTGCAGGTATAGATACAGGCAAGAAAGAGTGGAATATGAAGGAACAGGTTTGGACTTTTTCACACAGGAGATGCATGTACGGATACAGGCAGGAAGGAATGGAATATGAAGGAACAGGTTTGGACCTGTTCACACAGGAGATGCAGGTACGGATACAGAAAGGAAGGAGTGGAATATGAAGGAACAGGTTTGGACCTGTTAATACAGGAGGAGAACTGCAAGGCTGTGGAGAAGAATAGTAGAGCAGCAAGAGGATCTGCAGCAGCAGAAGAGGAACCAAGCAGAACCGCAAGAGTACAGAGGCAAACAGGGAGGGCACAAGGAAAGACAGCGGGGAAAGAAGCCAAAGACAAGGAGACAGACAAAGGTAGGACAGAGTTCAGACTGGGTGACAGTACAAGACAAGGTACAGGGCCAAGTACACAGGGACCAGAGTATACACAGATACAAAGCAAGGCTAGGAGCAACAGCACAGGGAGCAGGAAATACTGCCTCCTGGAGGACGGCAGGACATGTACAAGACAAAGCTAGGACAGAGGCCATGACATACTGCCTCCTGGAGGGCAGACAGAGAGTACCAAGCAAAGCTAGGAGAAAGACCTCCAGGGAAGGAGGAACACAGAGCAAGACCTGGCAGCTCAGTAGCAAGAGACTGAATTATCAAATTGCTCAGGCAAGGTTCCAGTGGGTGGAGCTGCCCTAAATTCTAGAGAGCTCTTGTTAATTGGTCAGGGACAAATTAGACAGGTGCACCCTGACTCCATAAGAACCAGAGAGTTCTGGCGCCGCCCCACTATACACAGCCAGGACACATGCACACAGCAGACAGGAGACAGAGCATGGAGCTGGCAGTAGACAGAAATCACAGCATGGCCTGGAGCAGCGAGAAAGTTGTTGAGTAGTGAATGGGAGGCCATGCAGCGATGCCAGCAGGGTTGTTACACTGTACATGAGAAGGGGTTACATACAAATTACAGATATCACTTACAGTAAACAAACTGACAATCACAGACTGATATAGAGGGTAGAGAGGACCCTGCCCTCGCGGGCTTACATTCTACAGGATGGCGGGGAAGGAGACAGTAGGGTGGGGGGTTGCAGCAGCTCCAGTGATGGTGAGGCGTTAGCTCCAGTAGTGGTGAGAAGGCAGCGGGAATCATTGCAGGCTGTAAGCTTTCCTCAAGAGATGGGTTTTCAGGTTCCGTCTTGAAGGATCCGAGTGTGGTTGATAGTCGGACGTGTTGAGGCAAAGAATTCCAGAGGATGGGGGCTATTCGGGAGAAGTCATGGAGGCAGTTGGGTGAGGAGCGAATAAGTGTGGAGGAGAGAAGGAGATCTTGGGAGGACCGGATATTACGTGAGGGAAGATATTGGGAGATTAGTTCAGAGATATATGGAGGAGACAGGTTATAGATGGCCTTGTATGTCAGTATTAGTCATTTGAATTGGATACGCTGAGGGAATGGGAGCCAGTGAAAAGATTTGCAGAGGGGAGAAGCGGAGGAGTAGCGAGGAGAGAGAGATGAATTAGTCGGGTGGCAGAGTTAAGGATGGACTGTAGAGGTGCGAGGATGTTAGCAGGGAAGCCACAGAAAAGGATGTTGCAGTAGTCGAGGCGGGAGATGATGAGGGCATGCACAAGCATTTCAGTAGATTGAGGGTTGAAGAAGGGACGGATTCTGGAAATATTTTTGAGCTGGAGGCGACAGGAGGTAGCGAGAGCTTGGATGTGCAGTTTGAAGGACAGGGCAGAGTCAAGGGTTACTCCGAGGCAGCGGACCTCCGGTGCGGGGGAAAGCGTAATGTCATCAATTGTTATAGATAGGCTGGGTAAGGAAGATCTGTGAGATGGGGGAAAGATGATCAGTTCAGATTTGTCCACATTGAGTTTGAGGAAGCGGGAGGAGAAGGAGGAAGATATGCAGATAGACACTCCGGGATTCTGGAGAGCAGAGAGGTTACGTCTGGGCCAGAGAGGTAGATCTGAGTATCATCGGCATAAAGGTGGTACTGGAATCTATGGGACTTTGAGTTACCCCAGGTTAAGTTTATAGACTGAGAAGAGTAGGGGTCCTAGAAAGATCCTTGGGGGACTCCCAACAGAGAGAGGGTGGGATGAGGACATAGTGTGGGAGACGCTGAATGTGCGGTTGGAAAGGTATGAGGAGATCCAGGATAGAGCTATATATATATATATATATATATATATATATATACAGTGCCTACAAGTAGTATTCAACCCCCTGCAGATTTAGCAGGTTTGATAAGATGCAAATAAGTTAGAGCCTTCAAACTTCACACAAGAGCAGGATTTATTAACAGATGCATAAATCTTACAAACCAAAAAGTTATGTTGCTCAGTTAAATTTTAATAAATTTTAAACATAAAAGTGTGGGTCAATTATTATTCAACCCCTAGGTTTAATATTTTGTGGAATAACCCTTGTTTGCAATTACAGCTAATAATCGTCTTTTATAAGACCTGATCAGGCCGGCACAAGTCTCTGGAGTTATCTTGGCCCACTCCTCCATGCAGATCTTCTCCAAGTTATCTAGGTTCTTTGGGTGTCTCATGTGGACTTTAATCTTGAGCTTCTTCCACAAGTTTTCAATTGGGTTAAGGTCAGGAGACTGACTAGGCCACTCCAATACCTTGATTTTTTGCCTCTTGAACCAGGCCTTGGTTTTCTTGGCTGTGTGCTTTGGGTCATTGTCTTGTTGAAAGATGAAATGACGACCCATCTTAAGATCCTTGATGGATGAGCGGAGGTTCTTGGCCAAAATCTCCAGGTAGGCCGTGCTATCCATCTTCCCATGGATGCGGACCAGATGGCCAGGCCCCTTGGCTGAGAAACAGCCCCACAGCATGATGCTGCCACCACCATGCTTGACTGCAGGGATGGTATTCTTGGGGTCGTATGCAGTGCCATCCAGTCTCCAAACGTCACGTGTGTGGTTGGCACCAAAGATCTCGATCTTGGTCTCATCAGACCAGAGAACCTTGAACCAGTCTGTCTCAGAGTCCTCCAAGTGATTATGAGCAAACTGTAGACGAGCCTTGACATGACGCTTTGAAAGTAAAGGTACCTTACGGGCTCGTCTGGAACGGAGACCATTGCGGTGGAGTACGTTACTTATGGTATTGACTGAAACCAATGTCCCCACTGCCATGAGATCTTCCCGGAGCTCCTTCCTTGTTGTCCTTGGGTTAGCCTTGACTCTTCGGACAAGCCTGGCCTCGGCACGGGAGGAAACTTTCAAAGGCTGTCCAGGCCGTGGAAGGCTAACAGTAGTTCCATAAGCCTTCCACTTCCGGATGATGCTCCCAACAGTGGAGACAGGTAGGCCCAACTCCTTGGAAAGGGTTTTGTACCCCTTGCCAGCCTTGTGACCCTCCACGATCTTGTCTCTGATGGCCTTGGAATGCTCCTTTGTCTTTCCCATGTTGACCATGTATGAGTGCTGTTCACAAGTTTGGGGAGGGTCTTAAATAGTCAGAAAAGGCTGGAAAAAGAGATAATTAATCCAAACATGTGAAGCTCATTGTTCTTTGTGCCTGAAATACTTCTTAATACTTTAGGGGAACCAAACAGAATTCTGGTGGTTTGAGGGGTTGAATAATAAATGACCCTCTGAATAAACTTTTCACAATTTAAAAAAAAATTTAACAAAGAAATAACATTCTTTTTTGCTGCAGTGCATTTCACACTTCCAGGCTGATCTACTGTCCAAATGTCACAATGCCAAGTTAATTCCGAATGTGTAAACCTGCTAAATCTGCAGGGGGTTGAATACTACTTGTAGGCACTGTATATATATACACTACCGTTCAAATGCTTAGGGTCACTTAGAAAATTCCTTATTTTTTAAAGAAAAGCACAGTTTTTTCCAATGAAGCTATCATTACATGATTCATAAATACTCTCTATACATTGTTAATGTGGTAAATGACAATTCGATCTGCAAATGTCTGGTTTGTAATGCAATATCTTCATAGGTGTATAGAGGCCCATTTCGAACACCCATCACTCCAGTGTTCTTATGGTACTTTGTGTTTGCTAACTGTGTAAGAAGGCTAATGGATGGTTAGAATACCTTTGAAAACCCTTCTGCAAGTATGTTAGCACAGCTGAAAACAGTTTGGCTGATTAGAGAAGCTATAAACCTGACCTTCCTTTGAGCTAGTTGAGAATCTGGAGCATTAAATTTGTTGGTTCCATTAAACTCTCAAAAATGGCCAGAAAGAAAGAACTTTCATGTGAAACTCGACAGTCTATTCTTGTTCTTAGAAATTAAGGCTATTCCATGTGAGAAATTGCCAAGAAACTGAGATTTCCTACAACGGTGTGTACTACTCCCTTCAGAGGAGAGCACAAACAGGCTCTAACCAGAGTAGAAAGAGAAGTGGGAGGCCCCGCTGCACAACTGAGCAACAAGACAAGTACATTAGAGTCTGTAGTTTGAGAAATCGACACCTCACAGGTCCTCAACTGGCAGCTTCATTAAATAGTACACTCAAAACGCCAGTGTCAACGTCTACAGTGAAGAGGCGACTCCGGGATGCTGGCCTTCAGGGCAGTGGCAAAGAAAAAGCCATATCTGAGACTGGCTAATAAAAGGAAAAGATTAATATGGGCAAAAGAACACAGACATTAGACAGAGGAAGATTGCTAAAAAGTGTTATGGACAGTCGAATCCAAGTTTGAGGTGTTTGGATCACACAGAAGAACATTTGTGAGATGCAGAACAACTGAAAAGACGCTGGAAGAGTGCCTGACGCCATCTGTCAAGCATGGTGGAGGTAATGTGATGGTTTGGGGTTGCTTTTGTGCTGGTAAAGTGGGAGATTTGTACAAGGTAAAAGGGATTTTGAATAAGGAAGGCTATCACTTCATTTTGTAAAGCCATACCATACCCTGTGGACAGCGCTTTATTGGAGCCAATTTCATCCTACAACTGGACAATGACCCAAAGCACACCTCCAAATTATGCAAGAACTATCTAGGGAAGAAGCAGGCAGCTGGTATTCCATCTGTAATGGAGTGGCCAGCGCAGTCAACAGATCTCAACCCCATTGAGCTGTTGTGGTATGCAAAAAGTGCCCATCAAGCCAAACCAACTTGTGGGAGGGGCCTCTGGAAGCATGGGGTGAAATTTCTCCAGATTACTTCAGCAAATTAACTGCTAGAATGCCAAAGGTCTACAATGCTGTAATTGCTGCAAAGGGAGCATTCTTTGACGAAAGCAAAGTTTGAAGGAGAAAATTATTATTTCAAATAAAAATCTTTTTTTCGAACCTTGTCAATGTCTGGACTAGATTTTAAATTCATTTGGCAACTCATTTGATTAATAAAAGTATGAGTTTTCATGGAAAACACAAATTTGTCTGGGTGACCCCAAACTTTTGAACGGTAATGTGTGTGTGTGTGTATATATATATATATATATATATATATATACTGTATATATATAATAGATATGTATATCTATAATATAGATAACAATATATACTGTATAATATATATATATTATATATTATTATATATCTTTAAGTTGTATATAGATATAGATAGAAGATTAGGCGTAAATTCATTTGTCGGCTTCTGTAAAATCATTACAGAAGCCGACAGGATAGGAGACATGGTTTACATACAGTAAACCATTGCACTCCATGATTACAATACATAACTCATTATCAGTAATTCCTTCCCTCACTGTCCCAGGCTGCTGGCAGCAGTGAGAACAGACTGTGTGATGGCCAGTGAAGGGGGTCTGCAGCTTCTAATCTGCACAGGGGATGGCAGTCACTGATGTAATCTGTTCTGTGACAAAGCCTCTGCTGTGTGAATGAGACAGCTCTGTGTCACTGATGTCTTCACACAACAGCAGATTTGGTGCAGTGTATGTGCGAAGCTCCACCAAACTCCCTGCAAGCTCCAGTGACCAGCACCGCCCACTGCCCACTCATTGGCTGGTATTGTAATCATGGAGTGGCCCAGAATACAGGACGATTTTCCCTCATTACTTTCACTTTCCATAGATAACTGTTCAGTGTGTGTCTGGGGGAGGAGCTTCTCTCTGCACTGAGGCTGCTGGAGGGGAAGAATTCGTTACTGTGTGATGAGGGCTGCTTCATGTGGTCGGGGAGGGCCTGTAGCTATGGAGGGTGGGGTTGTTGCTATAGAGGGCATGTTTGGAGTAGAGTAGGAGGTTACGACTAGTTCTCATTTCAATGCCATAACACCCCCCCCTGGACGTTCTGTTCAGAATATCTAGAAAACCGTGCAAACTAGTGACAGAAAGTAAATTACTTATTTTCATAATTCTGCAGCCCAGATATGTACTGAGATTATGTGAAAAACCCGGACAACCCCCTTAAGTTTCCTGTGATGTAGTTTATGAGGACTGCAATAGACCAGCCAGACATTTAATCCCTTAACGACCGCCGATACGCCTTTTACCGGCGGTAGTTAAGGGTACTTAAACCACAGCGCCGTGAATTGTGGAAAAAAAAAGATTTTTTTATTTTCACAACTCTACGTTATAAACTTATGTGAAGCACTTGGGGGTTCAAAGTGCTCACTACACATCTAGATAAGCTCCTTGGGGGGGTCTAGTTTCCAAAATGGGTTTACTTGTTGGTGGTTTCTACTGTTTAGGCACATCAGGGGCTCTGCCAACGCAACATGACTCCTGCAGAACATTCCTTCAAAGTCTGCATTCCAAAATAGCGTTCCTTCCCTTCTGAGCTCTCCCATGCGCCCAAACAGTGGTTCCTCCCCACATATGGGGTATCGGTGTACGCAGGACAAATTGCACAACAATTTTTGTGGTCCAATTTCTCCTGTTAGCCTTGTGAAAATAAAAAATAGCGGGCTAAAAAATAATTTTTGAGGGAAAAAAATGATTTTTTATTTTCACTGCTCTGCGTTATAAACTTCTGTGAAGCACTTGGGGGTTCAAAGTGCTCACCACACATCTAGATAAGTTCCTTAAGGGGTCTAGTTTCCAAAATGGTGTCACTTGTGAGTGGTTTTCACTGTTTAGGCACATCAGGGGCTCTCCAAGCGCGGCATGGCGTCCAATCTCAATACCAGCCAATTCTGCATTGAAAAAGTCAAACTGTGCTCCTTGCCTTCTGAGCTCTGCCGTGCGCCCAAACAGTGGATTACCCCCACATATGGGGTATGGGTGTACTCTGGACAAATTGCACAACAACTTTGGGGGTCTAATTTCTCCTGTTACCCTTGTAAAAATAAAAATTTGGGGGCGAAAAGATCATTTTTGTGGAAAAAAAAAGATTTTTTATTTTGACGGCTCTACGTTATAAACTTCTGTGAAGCACTTGGAGGTACAAAGTCCTCACCACACATCTAGATAAGTTCCTAAAGTGGTCTAGTTTCCAAAATGGGGTCACTTGTTGGGAGTTTCCACTGTTTAGGCACATCAGGGTCTCTCCAAACAAAACATGGGGTCCGATCTCAATTCCAGCCAATTCTGCATTGAAAAAGTCAAACGGTGCTCCTTCCGTTCCAAGCCCTGCCATGCGCCCAAACAGTGGTTTACCCCCATATATGGGGTATCGGCGTATTCAGGAGAAATTGCACAACAAATTTTGTGGTTCATTTTCTCTTTTTACTCTTGTGAAAATGAAAAAATTGGTTCTGAATTAAAATGTTTGTAAAAAAATTAAATGTTCATTTTTTCCTTCCACATTGCTTCAGTTCCTGTGAAGCACGTAAAGGGTTAATAAACGTCTTGAATGTGGTTTTGAGCACCTTGAGGGGTGCAGTTTTTAGAATGGTGTCACTTTTTGGTATTTTCTGCCATATTGACCTCTCAAAGTGACTTAAAATGGGGGGCGTGGCTATGTAGTGGTGAGGGAAGGACGCACGCTGCGAGAGCTCCTGCTTATCCTTCACACATCCTGTACATACCGCCTGTATACAGCTCTGGACTTGGCGGCGCTTGGTGTCCACTGGTGTTGGGACCCCCCGGGACCTCCAAGGAGGGACGCAGGACGGCTCCGGTGAGCGGGAGACTTGAAAGGCCGGGGTGGACGATGGGACCCGTGGGGAGTGGCGGCCATCTTAGATGAGCGCGCTATCAGGGAGCGCGGCGTCCAGTTTCCAACGCTGCAGGGACAGCGACTTATATCCTACAGGATCTGAGGGGAGTGCGGTGAGTGCTCTGAAAGACGGGCCCTGCATGATTCCCTCCCTCTAAACTGAACTGCTGGTGCCATTACTGTGAGGGAACCTGCTCCCCCTCCCATTGCTGCTGTCTCTGAGAGCGGATATCCCTCCCTCTGCCATAGGAGCCTTGGTGATCTTCTGTCTCCGTCTACACAGACTCTGCTCCCAGGCTCTAATTAATAAACGTGGTCCCTGATGTATATATATAATTGCAACAGGAAGATTTCTGGACTGTATAATTTCAGCTATACCAGGGTATTTCACGGCTCTTAGTCATGAATCGATCTAAAGGATCGACGGCAGCAGAAAAATTGAAGGAATTTGTCAGACCTGACCCTTCTGAGAGTGCACGTTCTCTACGGAATGCCCCCTCACAATCTCAACGTAAAAATCATCCCTCAGGGGGTGGAGAGGAGACCGAACAGGAAGAAATGACTCTTAAGCAGGCATCTGAGCAGCTGATGCAGGCTATCTCCCTCACTAGGACATCTCTGACGGAGAAAATAGAGGATGTCTACACTGAGGTGGGGAGACTCCGTCATGATATGCAGGCCATGAGGGGGCGCATCACAGAGGTGGAGACAAGAGTGTCAGAGCTCTGACAAAGATCTTACAGATCGAAACGCGTTGCCGTGTCCGTGTGTATGGCATTTACTATGAAGATGACATAATTTTAATGTTGAAATAAAGAAGAAATTTTTTACACGCAGCTGGAACTAATTGCTTGTTCCTTATCTCGCATAGATTACATTTTTGGATCTAGTGGTCTGGCAATATAGGTGGATAGTATTGAGCATGGAAGTAGAGGGATTTCGGATCATAGTCGAATTATTCTTTTTTTGAATCAGATCTTTTTTATTAAACATTCAGGAATCAATACAGAAAGAATATGACATCTTATATAGCTAGTAAAAAATTACATTGAGAGCAGATATTATTTAAAGGGTAAAACTCTTCCTGCGTAAGAATAAATAAAAAGAAGAAATCTCAAAACACAGATATTTGCATAAAATTGAGCCTATAAACAACATGGCTCCACAAATAAACAAAAATCAAAATTATACATCAGTGCCTCATTTCAGCGGGAAAACCATCCCCGCCAGCCGCGCCACTCCGCATCATATTTCGCCCCCGCCCCCCACGGATATCAGGTCAAATCCACCCCAGCCCCCTCCCACCGCGCCACTCAAAATCTACTTCGCCACAAAGGGCACTAGACTTTATTTTCACCCCCCAAGCATCCCCTCATCACAAGCACAACAGCAACTGGTCCATCATCGCATCCCGTACCAGTGCACCCGAGGGGAGACCCGGTGACTCCATCCATGGCTGCCAAATTTTGTAAAACTTGCTTATTGCATTTCTCTTTAAATAAGCCCCCCTTTCCAATCTGATGACATTATTTAGTTTATTTTTAAGCTCTGACAATGTTGGTGGCATAGGATCCAACCAATGATATGCAAGTATCTTTCTTGCCTGATACAGGATGCGTGCTATTCCCAGGGCCACTGCAGAGTCCGGGTCAACCCCCTCCTCCCACAAATTCAACAAACAGACGAGGTGACGGTCGTATTGTAATATGGTATACCTGGGCTATGAGTCCCAGGGTCTGCCTCCAGAAATCCCCAATGTGCCCGCACTCCCACATAACATGCATCAAGTGGGCATCATCCTGCCCACACCTAACACATTGTGTATTGGGCCTAAGTCCCATTTTAAATAATAAGCTGGGTGTTTTATATACCCTGTGAATGAGATATATTTGCGAAAGCCGCTGGCACTCAGAAACCGCCATTTTAGGGACCTGTTCTAGAATATCGGACCACTGGTCCTCCGTCAGGGGGCCAACGTCCCATTCCCACTTATTCTTAGCAGCAGTCAGTGGATATGTCTCCAGATGGGCAGGCAATAATCTTTTATATAATTCAGAGATAAGTCCCCTAGAAGACTCAGATGTAAGTAGCATATGTAGTGTTTGATTATGTGTCACTATCACCGGATTTGTCCTTCTCTGTTTTTCCAATGCATGTCTTAGCTGTAAGTACTGATAAAAGAAGACGATAGTCGAATTATTCTTAAACTCATGTATGGCCCACCAAGTGGTAGAATGACATGGAAATTAAACCCTTTCTGGCTGAAATTGGTCAAGTCACCTGACAGAACAATTGACCAATTACATGTTTTCATGACCTCCCACCCCGAACCACGGAATGTTAATTTATTTTGGGACACCCTCAAGGCGTACTTGAGGGGTTGCCTATCTTCTACGATCTCCTACATCAAACGGGTGACGTCGGGGGAGGATGACGAAATAGAGCAACGATTGAAAGATTCAGGGGCCGCTTACATATCCGATCAAACTAGTGGTAATAGAGTGGAGTGGTTGACTGCCCAAAGATTATATACTCAACACATAGACTCCAAGTCCAAACGTAAATTATTTTTTACTCGCCAGTCCTACTTTGAACTAGGGAACCAATCTAGTAAATTTCTGGCCTGTTTGGTGCGGCAGCACAATACAACTAACACAATATTACAAATCCGCAGCTCAGATGGTACATTGGTGTCCTCGACAGAAGAAATAATGAGATGTTTCCATGATTATTATAGTTCACTGTACAGCTCAAGAAATGACATTGATAGCCAGGGGTGTCTAGACTATCTATCAGATATAACGTTTCCCACATTGAGTACTTCTCAGCAGGCCTTTATGGACGCTGAATTCACTTTGGAAGAGATAGAAGATTCCATGAGAGATATGGCCTCTGGGAAAGCCCCTGGGCCAGATGGGTTTCCTATTGAGCTGTACAGGAAATACCGGGAGATTTTGGCGCCACTTTTGTTGTCGGTGTTTCAGGGGATCTGGGGAGGAGGGGTCATGCCGGAGTCCTTCTATGAAGCTAATATAATAGTGCTTCAGATAGAAGGGAAGGACCCTCTAGATTGTGGATCATATCGCCCCATATCTTTAGTAAATGTGGATTACAAAATTTTTACGAAAATCTTGGCTACTAGGCTGAACTCAATTATTTTGGAACTTATACACCTTGACCAGACTGGCTTTATGCCCGGTAAAAGCACCTCCATTAATATTAGACGGGTTCAATCGGTGGTCCAATACAGCTCCCTGACGCCGGACAATAAGTGGGCATTGGCATCGTTGGATGCAGCCAAGGCCTTCGATTCCCTTGAGTGGCCTTTCCTCCACGCATGCTTGCAGAAATATGGTTTTGGGGATAGGTTCCTAAAATGGGTTAATACATTGTATATGAAACCTAAGGCCCTTGTCATTGTAAATGGCTCCATTTCTGAGTCCTTTTCTCTGCACAGGGAGACTCGTCAAGGGTGTCCCCTTTCCCTGGCCCTCTTTGCTCTTGCAATAGAGGCTCTGGCAATTCGCATGAGAACTTCCCCTAATATTGTGGGTATAGAGATAGCAGATCGGGTCCATACCATAGGCCTATATGCTGATGACATGGTAATATTTATGGATAAGGCGGAGGAGACACTGACGGGGGTGATTGCTACTATAAATGAATTCGGCAAATATTCTGGCCTGTATATAAATTGGGCGAAGTCTGCTTTGATGCCTCTCTCTCACACCCCGATGCCGCGACTTGAGACTCTCTCCTTGCTGCCTATTGTACCACATTTTAAATATCTGGGTGTTCATATTTCTCAATCCAGCACGCTTGATCTGCAACTTAATATATATCCATTACTGGAGATGGTTAAAGTCAAATTTGCGATCTGGAGCAAACTCCCGCTGTCTGTAGCTGGACGCATTAATTTAATTAAAATGATACTACTCCCTAAGATCAGTTATTTCCTCCAACAGTGCTGTGGTGGTGCCTAAGTCTTTCTTCACCAATTTGAATTCCCAGATTACATCTTTTATATGGGGGAAAACCAGGCCAAAGCTCAAGCTGTCCACCCTACAAAGGCCAAAAAAGGAGGGGGGGGCAGCACTGCCGGATTTTTTTCTGTATTATCTGGCGGGACAGGCCAGAGCTATAAATAAGTGGATGCCCGGTGATATCTCCCTAACTCTGAGAGCCATCTGCTTCATGCCGCACGTGCTGATTGCCCACTTGGGTTTTTGGAATTGGAGAAAGTAAATGTCCCACGTCTGCTACCCATGCTTCGTCTGGCAAGATTAGTGTGGAGACAGATTAAGAGGGTGGTTGGATTTAGTGATATCATAGCTGAAATGCCCTTATGGAATAACAGTTATTTTCCGACACTGCTTGTCCACCCATCTGCCGAATTCTGGCCTCAGTATAATGTCTCTACGATAGGGGAAATATATGATTGCGGTACACTAATATCTTTTGAACAATTACAAGCTAAATGTGACGTCCCGAGGTCGAAGTTCTTCCGATATTTGCAATTAAGATCAGCCTTTCAATCGCACATGAGATATTTTTGTGTGAATAATGCTATTTCGTCTCTACCCTTGATAGGCATTCTTAAATCACAGGGTCCCCAGGGTCTCATCTCCTCTCTGTACACATACATGCTGTCGGTGGGGACGGAATCTGCCATATGCTTGGTTAGGGGGAAATGGTAAGGCTCATCCCTGATACGCAGAGAGAGGCGTGGGAGGAAATCCTGGAATGACCAACTAAGGTGTCTCCGTCAATTAACAATAGAATGATACAACTTTATATTATAAACCAATCATACTTGACTCCGACTCGACTTTTTAAGATGGGCCGTTTCCAATCTTTGGAGTGTCTGAGATGTCATACATCAGATGCAGATTTTATTCACATGATTTGGCAATGTCCAATTATAGCACACTATTGGAAAGAGGTGACATCATTATTAACCTTCCTGGCACAAATTCCTATTCCCCTTGAGCCGCTGGTTTGACTGTTTGGGGTGTGGGATGATGAGACATGGGGACATTATACGGGGATTTTCTTACGGGAGACATTGCTTATGGCACGGAAGGTACTGGCACTGCGGTGGATGGGGGGTTCGGATCCCTCCCTTGGGGCCTGGATTGAATTGGTGAACTCGATTATACCGTACGAACGTACGCTGTACCAAAACAGAGGGTGCCCTGGTAAATTTGAGAAGATATGGGAGAGGTGGAATTCCTCTCATCTCACGTTGTTGGACGGAGATATCCCATGATAAAGAGCTAATTATGTGGACACAGGCTGCAGATAGTTGTTGTTTTGTAGTAGTAGTAATGGTTTAGCGGTTTGACAGGCTTTATATTTTGAATAATAATATACAGACTAATGTAAGGCAATTGACAGTATGTTTTATTCTATACACAACTGGTATACATACACTGTTTGACATTAATGCTCTGTGTGTTATATGGTATTTTCATCATTGTCGGTTTGTATATTGTATTCCCTGTCTATGGTTCAATAAACAAATTTAAAAAAGAAAAGTGACTTCAAATGTGATGTGGTGCCTAAAAAAAATGGTTTTGTAAATTTTGTTGTAAAAATGAGAAATCGCTGGTCAACTTTTAACCCTTATAACTTCCTAACAAAAAAAGTTTTGGTTCCAAAATTGTGCTGATGTAAAGTAGACATGTGGGAAATGCTATTTATTAAGTATTTTCTGTGACATATCTCTCTGATTTAAGGGCATAAGAATAAAAAGTTTGAAAATTGCTAAATTTTAAATTTTTTTTGCCATATTTCCATTTTTTTCCTAAATAAAACGCAAGTCATATCGAAGAAATTTTACCAGTAACATGAAGTACAATATGTCACGAAAAAGGAATCTCAGAATCAGCGGGATCAGTTGAAGTGTTCCAGAGTTATAAGCACAGTAAGATCGTTCTGGTTGCCTTTAGCCTCTGCAGAAGTAACTGGGGCCTCATTTATGAAAATTACTCACAGTAAGATCGTTTTAGTTTCCTATAGCAACAAGAGTGCAGCTTTCAGCATTGAGGCTGCTGAGGTAAAGTGAAAGCTGAGCTCTGATTGGTTGCAATGGACAATTAGAAAAGCTTGACTGTGAGGCAGTCACACATTTTCTGCTTGATATATATAAATTAACCTATTAGATCTCTGATCAGTGTGAGGTGATTACTAAGGATATAATACGAAGGACTGTTTTTTGTTTGTTTTTTTTAACATGCTGCCAAAAAAATGACCGTCTATTGGGCAAATTAATAAAGCAAAGCTGTCTCAAACAACTGAGATAAGTGAACAACTTGAGTCCCAGCTTGAAAGAAAAAAGGATGAGACAGGCTGAAACATCTGAAAAACAGGATGAATGTCGCCAGAAATGTCCGCATAGAACATATGCAACTTATGCAAAGATGTAGGCAGGTTGACTTGAGTTTGGAACCATTTCACTATGACCCAATTCAGGACTATAGGTCATATCTGAAAGTAATAATGCATAAAATGGAAGTAATATGCAAACATTGTCAAGCAAAAAAGTTAAAGTTGTTTGCCACTTTTAAATCAGCCTCCCAAACTACTACTTTCATACATGTCGAGAACAACTCCTGAGTCCAAGCATTTTCTGCAAAGTATCAGGAGATACAATTCATCTTTGCAGATGACATCCTTTGGTACGACAGCTGTACTTGAGGAAGCAGGATTTATGCCAGGGCCAAATACATCATAAAATGGGTTTCATGCTTCCTGAAGCAAATAAAGACCCCAAATTTTTACAAATTTACTTTTTGGGAGACGAGCACATGCAAGCTGGTCGATGTTGTGAAGCTATACCTGAGACAAAAAAAAGATATTGTTTTGAATTTGCAAACATTTTTCCATCAACACAATCCATTAGTAAACCTTTTTAAAACAGCCTAAGGGTCCCGTTTCACTTAGCGATGCACCAGCAATCCCGACATCGATACGACCTGGTAGGGATCGCTGGTGCGTCGCTAAATGATTGCTAGTAAGTTGCCAAACAGGCAGATCTCTTCAGCAACGCATCAACGATCAAGCGATCAAACACAGCGATGCATGTTGGCCAATGGGACGCCGACGACTAAAAAATGTCCCAAGACATTCCTGCACGACCAGCGATATCCAGCAGGGGGGCCGGTTGCTGCTGCATGTCACATGTAGCGAGATCGCAGGAGAGATCGCTGTTGCGTCACAAAATCGGTGACGCCTTAGCGATCTCGCTATGTGAGACGGGGCCTTTAGAATGTCAAGTGATGAATATCAGATTGTAATCAGAGCAGACAAGGCACTGGTTCGTGAGTCCAAAGAATTATTTAAGTCTCCCAGTGTTAATGAAGTAGCTATTGTAATAGTTGGACAGGACTTTAAGCCGTGATATAATTATTCAGCAAAAGGATGGTCAGAACAAGGTCCAACGTTGGGCAGCACGGTGGCTCAGTGGTTAGCCAGGGTCTTGTTCATGTGATAGTCTGTGAGTGGGTATTGTCTTAGGGAATAATTAAATTTTGCTACATAATTTGCCATTTCTACTGACATTTTAAGTAGAAATGTTAAAAAATGTACATTTCAAGAATATTTTATTCAAAATTAATTTTTGGTTTTATTCTTGGCAGATGAATGTACCAAGAGACCAGAGGGACAGCTGATATCTTCAATTTTTAAATCAGACGACCTTGAGATCACCCAGGATACATTTGAAGTGAATGTCATTACTCCAGATATACCATCATCCCTTCACAGCAAAGATTTATCATTTAATCCTTTGAAACAGTTCATATCTTCTGACTCATTAGAGACAACTAATAAATATAAAAGTCACAAAAGAGACAAAGAAAAACAAACTGATCATAAAGCAAAGAAGACATTTTCACATTCAGACTATGGAAATAGTTTTCCCCTCAAAATGTGTTATGTTGAACATCAAAAAGGTGACACAGAGGAGAAGAGATTTTCTTGTTCCAAGTGTGGAAAATATTTTAACAAGAAATCAATGCTTCTTACACATGAAAGAATTCATAATGGAGAGAAGCCATATTCATGTTCAGAATGTGGGAAATATTTTAACCAGAAATCAATTCTTGTTAGGCATGAGAAAATTCATACTGGGGAGAAACCTCATTCATGTTCAGAATGTGGGAAATATTTTAACCAGAAATCAGTTCTTGATAGGCATGAGAAAATTCATTCTGGGGAGAAACCTCATTCATGTTCGGAATGTGGAAAATGTTTTAGCCAGAAATCAATTCTTGTGAGGCATGAGAAAATTCATTCTGGGGTGAAGCCACATTCATGTTCAGAATGTGGAAAATGTTTTTTACATAAATCGCACCTTGTTACACATAAAAGAAGTCACACAGGGGAGAAGCCATATTCATGTTCAGAATGTGAGAAATGTTTTACAGAGAAATCAAATCTTATAGCACATCACAGAACTCACACGGGGGAGAAACTATATTTATGTTCAGAATGTGGGAAATATTTTATCTGCAAATCTCATCTTGTTAAGCACCAGAGAATTCATACAGGGGAGAAGCCTTTTTCATGTTCAGAATGTGGGAGATGTTTTACAGAGAAATCACATCTCATCTCACATCAGAAAACTCACACAGGGGAGAAACAATATTTATGTTCAGAATGTGGGAAATATTTTAATCGGAAATCGATTCTTGTTAGACACCAGAGAATTCACAGAGTGGAGAAGCTTTTTTGATTCTCAGAATGTGGGAAATATTTTAACCCCAAATGGTACCATTTTAAACATCTTAAATCCCACATGGGGAAAATTCATTATCATACCTAGAATGTAAGAAATTAGTTACTTGAAAATAATACTTTGTTGAATAAAAAATATATAGCATGGGGAAAAACTATATATTTTATTGACAAATTGTACAAAAAACATGTAAAAGACAGTTGTATAATTAATCCCTTCATGACTTGTGAAGTACATGTACCTCAAAAATCGTGTCCCTGTCTTTGATGCTGGCTTGCAGGCCTAGCCCACATCTTTCCCAGCACATGATGGCTGATTTATTTAGCCATCATGTTCCATTAGCAGCCATGGGTAGAGAGGAGCTTCACTATTTTGTATTAAAAAATGAAACAACGGAAATGCAATTGAAGTGTAGACATTCAGGTTTAATAAAAGGGGTTGAACAAAAATATCTTCTGAAACGTTTAGGAATTGCAACCATTTTTCTAAAAACCTCATTTAAGGGGCTCAAAAGTAATTTGACAAATTAAATGTATCAGAAATAAAATTATTATAATAAAAAGTTATTGGGTGAATCTAGAATGTTCTGATGAGGACTAACATATGAAAGACATGGGAATGTTACTCGGGTGTGTGGTAAGATAACACATTAACCGTTTCCATTTAAATGTCCAGGCTGGTTTATTGGTGCTTCATAAACCATGCCACGAGTAAAGGAAAATAAATAGACTTTCAGTACAGGCAAAACATAATAAAGTGTTCCAACAAAGTCATTTTAGAGAGTCCAGGACACAGGCTTAATACTATCAAGCATACCAGCTCAGTCTGGAGATGTCACACTGGAGGACTTCTTACCTCCACACACAGGCCATGTGTCAAACAAACAGACTCCATTTCATCATGTGAACCACACCCATAGGTGGAGTATGTGGTTCGCCAGACCCGCCCATCTCTCAGGCTGCCTCTAAACCTGACCCAGAAGCATAAAACAGGCCTCATAGTACTATGTGCAATAGAACATTACTTTAGGTTTACATCACAGAGGACAGCCACCTTTGTGATACATACATCACATCAACTATGTGTCTGGTAGTCCCCTTAAATCCTTCCCTCCTCTGACTAAAGCTGTGGTGCTTGACACCTTTTACCATTACACACGGGATTATCATGAGGGCATTGGCATTACCATATAACTTCCCGGCTCGATGTTCCACATCGAGTAAGGCATGGTCTGATAGCAGCTTAAATTTTCACCCTAACAGATAGTATTGTAATGTGTCCACCGCCCACTTTATGGACAAGCATTCCATCTCTAATATGGAAAAATTCTTCTCACATGCTCCTTCCTTTGTCCTGAGAAAGGACTGACTTCTGAGGCATCTTTCTGGAGCACAATTTCCTTCTTAAAGTTTGGGGCTATCAGAAACGGATGCTTAAACAGGACTACTTTCAGTTTTTGAAAGGCCGCCTCCGCAATCCATTTGGCCATATCTGATTTTGTCCATTTAAGGAGGTCAGTCAGGGGTGTGGCCATCATGGCAAAGTCTAAGAGGAATTTCCATGTAGTACCCCATGATTCAGAGAAAAGCTAACTTGCTTCTTTGAGAGTTGTCTAGGTCAGTTTTGAATTGCTCCCACTTTACTGATCTGGGTTTCATCTTGCCTCTACCTACTACATATCCAAGGTATTTTGCCTCTTCTTTGCCCATGGCACTTTTTTTGATAGAAAACCCCACCTGCCTGAGAGCATAAAACACCACCTGGACCTTTCACAGATTACTTCACCAATCCGGGTTAAAGACTATAATATCGTCTAGGTATGTCACGGCGTAATTCTTATGGTGTGCGAGGATCCAGTCCATGGCCTTCTGGAAGGTGGCTGGTGCTCTCTGCAGTCCTAACGGCATCCAGTTGTATTGGAATTATCTGTCAGACATAGAGAAAGCAGTTTTCTCCTTGGCTTCCTGTGACATGGGGTTTTGCCAATATTCCTTCGTTAAATCCAAGGTGGTTATGTACCTTGATGGCCCAAGTCTCTCAATAGATTAATTGACATGTAACGTTGAATATGTGTCAAACTTGGAGACTTCATTCAGCTTCCTGTAATTGTTACAGAACCTCAATTCGCCATCGGGTTTTGGAACCAGGACAATGGGCTAGACCACTTGCTCTTGGATTCCTCAATGACTCAGAGATTCAGCATACGCTTTAATTCCTTGGAGATCAGCTCTTGCTGGGCCTCGGGAATTCAATAGGGCTTCAAGCTCACCTACACATGGGATTTTGTCATAATCTCGTGTTCTCTTACCTTTGTACACTCTGGCAAATCTGAGAACAGGTCCCTGTTCTGCTGCAACTCCCGACCCTGCTGTTTTTGGACATTCAAAAGCATCTACGCATTTGCGACTCCTTCAACATCTGTTTCTGGCTTGACCAGCAAACATGGGAGTTTCAGTTGGCTCCCTGTCTTGTTACGGTTTACGGTTTAATAAGATTGCTGTGGTACACTTGGTACGGTTTTCGTCTTCCTGGTTGATGAACCTTGTAGTTCACTTCACCAAGCTTCTTCACCACCTTGTAGGAGACTTGCCATTTGGCCAAAAACTTACTCTCCACTGTGGGAATTAGTACAAGGATTTTGGTCCCCGGGGCTGAACTGCCTCATCCTGTCTGACTGGTTGTAGACCTTACAATTAGCATCACCTTCGCAATCCTCTTCCTCTTCTAAATCTCGGCAATATTCTCCATGACGTCTTGGTGGGGCGTGACTTTGGGTTCCCAAGTTTACTTCGCTACTTCAAGGCTGCCCCATAGATGTTGGTCATACAAAAGTTTAAAAAGAGAGAATCCAGTAGAGGCTTGTGGAACCTGCTGGATAGAAAACAATAAGAGAGGGTAGGAGACACTCACTGCTCTGCATGCCGGGGCTGTGTATGCAGAGACCAGTTAGTATTCATTGCTCTTCAGTAGCGAACACTGTCAACCGGAGCCTTCCTGCAGCTGCCGGCGGTCACATGTGCCTTTACTTAAGAGAAATGAATATTCTCCACTCTCCATGCCCAGAGAGGTGAATATTCATTTCTCTTAAGTAGAAGTACATGTGACTGCCGGCAGCAGCTGACAATGTGTGCGCTACTGAAGAGCAATAAATACTCGCTACTCTCTGAGCGCACAGTCCCGGCGTGGAGAGCATTGAGTATTTCAACAGCTGCTTTTCAGCTTGCAAGCAGCGCATGATGTCCCAAGGGCGCGCTGGGAAGGTAAGTGTAATGTTTTCTGATGGGGCCATGCATATCAGGACCGGTATTGGGGGCAATCATACCAAGACGCTATTAAAGAGAAATGTATATTCATTGCACTCCACGCCCATGGGTGTGGAATGCAGTGAATATTAATTTCTCTTTAGCAGCAGACACAGGAGTTGGCCTTGCCACCGGCTCCAGCCTCCTGTGAACCGCTGCTCCACCAATGCTGCTCCCCCACCTGCCCACCAGAGCTGGCTGGTACATTCCGACTATAAGACGCACCCCCATTTTCATCCTCATGTTTGAAGGAAAAAAGTGCGTCTTATAGTCTGAAAAATACGGTACCTTTATCCACACAATAATGAATACGGTAAGTAACATTACACTCTCAATTATAACGTAAGCAAATAAAAAAGCAAACAGAATAGAACATTGCATATTATGACAATTTCCATTATAAAGTATTGCACGCTCAATTAAATTAACAGGTTCTTTCTCAAAATTCCAAACACGTACCAGTTCGGGTCATAACAAAGCACACTCTTTTAGTTTACATACATCACACATCACATTCCACATTCTGAAAAAGACACACATCAGGGTTCGTAATGTGAGATAGATGAAGTCATGGCATTAGGGGATAAGTGCGTTAAGGGTGAGTCACACCATCTCTCCCATATCTTATGGAACTTCTGGGGACATCCTCTATTTTTATATAATATATTCTCATATGGTATGATATCATTCACTATTTTTTTCCACTGGTTAATTATGGAAAGTTCCCCACAATCCACCTTAGTGATATTGCTTTCCTAGCAATAAACAGAACCGCCCGGAGAAATATCCTGTCATAGTGCAACCACATTTCTTCATCCACAATACCCAATATATCTCTGGACAGCGTTCACCTGGTATCCCAGTTATCCATTCTAATGTAGTTATCACTTCACTCCAGTATTTTCGTATTATCCCACAATTCCAGATAAGATGCCAGAAGTCCACTCCCGATTCCCCATATCTATGGCATTCATCCGTTGCTAGTCTACCAAATCTATGTAGTCTAACTGGGGTCAGGTGAGATTGATGTAAGATATATACTTGAATTAACTTTTTATTTGCAGCTGGCGAAACCATCGTATGTGCCTCTAGGGCATCAGTCCACTGATCATCAGTGATAGAAGGGATTCATTGCCGCCATTTACTCTCAACAGCAAGTTGAGTAGAAGCAATCCTGGAGTTTAGTAGAAAGGTATATAGGGAGGATATTACGCCCATGGGTCCTTGAGTTGTTAGCGCTCCTATCAATGGATATTTGGATATTCGCATCCTAGGATATGGAAACTGGTGCATTATGGCATGTCTCATTTCCAAATATCTTTAAAAAAAAATCCCTATGACGGGTCCCAAACTTTATATGAACTTAATCAAATAATAAAATTTCATTTTCACAAATCTGATTGTGTCATCCCACTTCCAGGTCAGGTGACTCCTTCTCTTCCTGCCAGTGGCCATTACTAGTTTCTTTTTCACCCGGGAGAGACACACTTACCAGGCTGTGGAAGGCATCAGTTTTTTCACCACTCACACTTTGCTAAATCATCTTGCTGCATACCTTGCTGCACACATCTTGCTGTACCACCTGGGTTGTTATACCTGCATTTCTGGAGAAGTACTGCATTACCAATCATACGCTGTATGTCCAGATTTCCAATATACAAGTCTGGACTTCACAATATCTGGTGTGTATCATCTCTCCGGATGCATGAACAGCAAACCAGCAACAATGGTCCTGTCTGCTCTGCATCGAGGAAACGGAAGGTAGAATCTCTCCCAGCCCCACTCAACTACACCTCCTTTCGCATCATGTGGGGACAGAACAGTCAAAAAACTGCCTTGAAGCCCAGCAAAAATCACCCTTAGATCCTAATCCGCCTGCCCGCTCACATACTGCAGCCCTGCTCTGCTAAGAAACTCTGCGTCACCCGAGACAGCATTGTGCATAGAGACTGTATATTATACAACATTGCTGCAGATTGTCGGACTGCAAAACCCCACAATTCTCTAAAAACACATTGGGGATCTCGCCAGGACGTCTTAACTAAGCTGCACTGCGATTTCCAGCCCCCAATTCAAAAGTTCAGTCTCTTAAAGAGACAGTGCACCTTAAATCAAAATGGCCGAAAAAGACCCTGCACAGTCTCCCACTGCTGAAACAGAGCAAATACTACCCGATACTGTCCATTATGAAGAGGGGGAAACAGAGCCAGCTTCAGAAACAGACCAAGACGCTCTGTCAAACCAACCATAAAGGTCGTCGAAAACTATTACAGTACAAAGGATGAGTTTAATGACAACCTGGACGACCTATGGGAACGAGTCACCTCCCTCATGTCAAGCATCCGCCACAAAAATGATGCAGTGAGTCTACAGGACACTATAAAACGGCTACACACGGCCCATGGAAGATACAAGAGACTGTCCGCAAGGTACGTTGCCTTCCTAAAAGACTCTAATATTGATGAAGCCTCATCAGAATTAAGCAAAGTGGATTCCACAGAAAGAGAAAGGGACGCCGCTGTGCAAGACGCCAAAGATAAAGCGGAGCTCCGTATCGCTTATCTGCAAGAAGCTGGATCTCACAGGTCAGGCTTATCCAGACACTCTGCCCGGTCATACAAATCATCGTGCTCAAGAACTTCAGCCCTCAGCGACAGAATCCTAGAGGCCCGTTTAAACGCAGAACGATCCAAACTAAGACGCTCCTACACAGAAAAGAAAACAGAAGCAGAGGCAGAAGCCAAGAAAGCAGAAGCAGAGGCTCGGGCAAAGATTCTTCAAACAGAAATGGAGGAAAAAATCGCATTAGCTGAAGTGAAAATACTTGAGCAATCAAAGAATCAAAACCTCGACCCGATTTGCCTACCACCACTTGAAGAAGAGGACCCAGCTGTCCGTACCAGTGATTACGTGCAGAAACATCTCTGCAGCACACACCTTCTCCAGTGACGTTCAACCCAACAATGTGGAAACGTCCAAGTCAGCCCAACTTACGGTGCCAGTGTTACCCACAGCATCTGCAGAGACCCAAGACCAACGCCATAATGTGTCCCCTAAGGAGCAGCAATCACCACAAGACGACCACAAGATGCACTCCAGTCCATCTCCACAGTTCAAGCCGCAGTCATCGAAATATTCAGAGGTTAAACTACAGCTCAACCCTGCAGCAACATCATTTTACCCGGGAACAATTCACCCTTATACGCCACCCAGCTTATACACCGAGAGGCAACACAAGCTAACATGGTAACAAGGAGTGAAGGATCGGACATGTCCGAGTTAGCCAGGTTTATGGTGAGCAAGGATCTAATCAGCACCAGCCTCTCAAAGTTTGACGACTGTGCAGAGAACTACAGAGCCTGGAAAGCAACCTTCAAGGCCACCATTGCTGACCTCAACCTATCGGCAGAACGGGAGCTCGACATCATGGTAAAATGGTTGGGTCCTGACGCCACAAACCATATCAAGAGTCTTCGGACTGTCTACGTGGGGCAAGCTGAAGCAGGTCTCGCTGCTGCCTGGCTGAGACTCGAAAGAACCTATGGCAGCGCGGAAGCCATAGAAAAGTCCCTATTCGAGAGACTGCAGAACGTTCCAAGGATCAACCTTAAGGAAGCCCACAAGCTTCTGGACATAAGCGATCTGCTTATGGAGCTGGAACTTGCAAAAAGAGACCCGCCTCTGTCTGGATTGTGCTACCTGGACACCGCCCATGGGGTGAACCCAATCTTCTCAAAGCTGCCACATAGTCTGCAAGAGAAGTGGGCAGTGTGCGTTTCCAGGTACAAAAGGTCGCATGATGTCACCTTTCCTCTGTTTAATCAGTTCTGCAAGTTTGTCGACGAACAAGCCCAAATGTGGATCGACCCTAGCCTAGACTTCCTGGAGTCTAACACTACAGCTCCAGCAACACCGTGATTAAGGTATGAAAGCGTCTCACATAGACGCAAGGACTTGAGGAGCAGTATAAGTATCAGAAAGACTAACCTGCCACCACCTGCAGTAACTGCCGATAAACAGTACAATATTCCATCGAAAGATAAGACTTTCAATCGTGAGTGTCCCATTCACAAAAAACCGCACTCACTGAATAAATGTAGAGGCTTCAGGTCCAAAACCATGCACGAGCCCAAGAAAATCCTCAGCGAACTTGGTGTATGTTTCAAGTGCTGCGCCTCATTAGAACACATGGCCAAGGACTGTAAATTTGCCATTAAGTGTGAAGAGTGTCATAGTGACAAACACCCTTCAGCTTTGCATCCAACCTCCGCCACCAGCGATCCAGCAGTCGCAGTTACCTTTAGTCCGACTACAAGCCATGGCGGGGAGCCACAAAATAACACCAATTCTACCATGGCTGTCTCCTGCTCATGCTCAGAAGTATGTGGGGAGAGCCAATGTGATAAATGCTATGCCAGGATATGCCTAATCAAAGTTTATCCAGAAGGGCAACCAGAGAAGGCAGTAAAAATGTATGCCATCATTGACGATCAGAGCAATCGATCCCTGGCTGGACCGAAGTTCTTTGAAGCCTTTGGAATCAAGGGACCAGCAATGCCCTATACTCTGAATACTTGCTCAGGCCGCATAGAGACCAGCGGCAGGAGGGCACAAGGATTCATTGCTTCTCCTGTCAACGGAGGCGTAGAAATACCCTTACCTACGCTAATTGAATGCGATCAAATACCCGACCAAAGGGATGAGATCCCTACCCCAGAAGCTGCGTTCCACCAACCACACCTAAGGCACCTAGCCAGCGTTATCCCACCTATGGATTCAGATGCTGAAATTCTACTTCTGCTCGGCAGAGACAATTTAAGGATACATAAGGTCCGCCAACAGTGCAATGGTCCTGACTACGCCCCCTACGCACAGAGACTCGACTTGGGGTGGGTAATCATAGGAAATGTGTGCTTGGACCGAAGTCGATTCCTTTAAGACCTATGTATGCAGAGACGGACAAGCTACTTTCTGCAAACCATGCCCTCATCACTATGATGTGAAAGAGAAGCCTCCAGATCCAGAACAGCTGCCTGATGTCATTCCTTCTACCTATGCAGACGACTTGGGAAGATCGGTGTTTCAAACAACTAAGGATGACAACAATGTAGCCCCGTCAATGGAAGACAAGGAATTTGTCAGGATAATGGACAATGAGTTCCTTAAGGATGAGACCAGTCACTGGGTTTTTCCCCTACCCTTCCGAGCTACCAGGGTAAGACTCCCGAACAATCGTGAACAAGCCTTATCCAGATTCAACTCTCTCCAGCGCACACTTAGCAACAAACCGGAGATGAAAGAACACATTGTCACCTTTATGAGCAAGAAATTCCGGAATAACCATGCGGAGCCAGCTCCTCCCTTAAAGGAAAACGAGGAGTGCTGGTACCTACCCTTATTCGGAGTATATCACCCACGGAAACCTAAGCAAATTAGAGTTGTCTTTGATTCAAGCACCAAACATCAAGGTGTATCTCTCAACGATGTCCTCCTCACGGGTCCTAACCTTACAAACAACCTAGTAGGAGTGTTGATGAGGTTCCGGAAAGAGCCCATTGCCATCACCGCCGACATAGAACAGATGTTCCACTGTTTCATAGTCAGAGAGGACCATAGGAATTTCCTCAGGTTCCTGTGGTACAAGGACAATGACCCTAACAAAGAGATGGTGGAGTATCCCATGAGGGTGCCCGTTATTCGGGAACAGCCCTTCCCCAGCAGTGGCAACCTATGGCCTGCGGCGAACCGCTCAAGAAGGAGAGACCGAATATGGAACAGATGCCAAAGATTTTGTAGAGAAAGACTTCTATGTAGATGATGGACTAAAGTCTCTACCCACAGAACAAGCGCCTATCGATCCACTCAAGAGGACCCAAGGTATGCTGTACCAAGCTAAGCTTAGATTGCACAAAATTGCTTCAAACAGCACGGCTGTCATGAGAGCCTTTGATTCAAGTGACCACTCACCAGGATTCAAGGACATAGACCTGGGACCAGACTGTCCGCCTGTGCAGAGAAGCTTAGGCTTGAGGTGGAACCTGTCAGTCGACACCTTCAGTTTCCAAATAAACGGTGCAGACAAACCATTCACTAAATGTGGTGTCCTGTCAGTGGTGAATAGCTTATACGACCCACTGGGGTTCGTAGCACCAATTACTATACAAGGTAAATCCCTTCTGAGACAGCTTTCCGAAACCGTCAAGGACTGGGATGCCCCACTCCCTCCTGAGAAGGAACCAAAGTGGGAAACCTGGAAGCAGTCTTTGTGTGCCTTGGACAAGATCCACATACCGAGATGCTACGCCAGAACCTCACTTGCTGCTAACACTAGGAAGGAACTCGATGTGTTCTCGGACGCATCCACAGAAGCCATTGCAGCTGTCGCCTACTTGAAGGTGACGGGTCCCGACAATCAAGATCACGTTGGGTTCGTTTTCAGCAAGGCTAAGTTGGCTCCCAAGCCCGGTCACACTATTCCCAGGCTTGAACTCTGTGCAACCGTGCTTGCAGTAGAACTCGGAGACTTTATACAGCACGAGATGGACACCAACATAGATGACGTGCAATACTACAGTGACAGTAAGGTTGTCTTAGGTTACATCTACAACCAAACAAGACGCTTCTACGTGTACGTCAGTAACCGCATCGAGAGAATAAGGAGGTTTTCCAAGCCTGAACAATGGCACTATATCTCATCTGAACTTAATCCAGCTGACCATGCCACTAGACCTATGTCTATAAGGTCCTTTGCTAACTCTTCTTGGCTTTCAGGTCCTAAGTTTCTGTTGGAAAAGAAGGAAAGTGAACGTGTCCAGGAAGTCTTCAACATCCAGGATCTGGATGGCGATCCAGAAGTCCGCTCCGAGGTCAGTGCCTTGGCGATGAGCACTAAACCAGCCTCCAGCCTCGGTTGCCAGCGCATCAAACGCTTCTCCAATTGGATGAGACTCGTCAAGACTATCGCAAGGTTAGTCCACATTGCGAGATCTTATCACAACTCACGTGTAGACAAAGACTGTCACGGCTGGCATGTCTGCCATAACTTATTGCCAATTGAGGACGTTCCGGTAGGATGAACCACGAACAGATCACTGCCCTACTACTTCGTCCATTGGATTACCGTTGGGTCGGAGACAGTTTGGCCTACTGCAGCTTCTCCAATCCGAAGATGGGTACCATTGGATTGTCTCAGGAACTGATAGTCATCTACCTCGTTTTGAAGTTGTTATTATTGCATGCATATTTGTGTTTCCTTTCTAGGTTATTGAACTTTACTTAAACAAAAAACATTAATATAGTGAAATCCCTTACGGAATTTCAGACGGGGAGTGTGCTGTTCCATCTATGGTTATGATTGTGTGCTTATATAATTGTGTTATGTTACCTTTCTTTGTATTCAGTTTTGCATTTGGTCTGCTGCCACCTGCTGTCCTTTTCTGTATAGCAGACGGCAGCTAATTAATTCTAGTACATGCCTCCCACTTCCAGGTCAGGTGACTCCTCTACCTACCAGTGGCCATTACTAGTTTCTTTTTCACCCTGGGAGAGACATGCTTACCAGGCTGTGAAAGGCATCAGTTTTTTGACCACTCACAATTTGCTAAATTTGCTGAATCATCTTGCTGCACACATCTTGCTGTACCACCTGGGTTGTTACACCTGCATTTCTGGAGAAGTACTGCATTACCAATCATACGCTGTATGTCCAGATTTCTAATAAACAAGTCTGGACTTCACAATATCTGGTGTGTATCATCTCTCCGGATGCATGAACAGCAAACCAGCAACAATGGTCCTGTCTGCTCTGCATCGAGGAAACGGAAGGTAGGAATCTCTCCCAGCCCCACTCAACTACACCTCCATTCGCCTCATGTGGGGACAGAACAGCCAGCTAAATAATACAAAAGTAGGTCACGTACCGCATATCCACCCTGATTTTTGTGTCTCTGCAGAGATCCAATACTTGATTTGGGCCTTGATTAACCCCATATAAATGTTGCCATCATACCATACATTTTCCTAAAAAAACCCTTTGGGGACTTTAATTGATGAATGTTCCAACACATACAAACATTTTGGAAGAATTATCATTTTGAATAAGCCACAGATAGGAGAAGTTGAGACCAGTTCTCAAACCTTTTCTTCAGCATATCATATAAGGGGTATACGTTATCCTTAAGGTCCTTAATTGGGTTTTGATTAATTATAATGCCTAAATATTTGAACTTCTGTAAAACATTGGCTCAGCCATATTATCCATAAGTGGCATGACCACAAATTTGCTCCAATTAATTTTGAGGCCTGATAATTCCCCGAAAATATTAATGAGGTAAATTTCTCTCGGGAGAGATTGTTCCACTTTGTTTAGGAAGAGTAACAGGTCATCGGCATATAATCCCACCTTGTCTATTCTGGAATTTATATTAATGCCCTCTACCAAAGGGTCTTGTCTAATCTTAAGGGCAATAGGCTCTATCGCTAGAGCAAAGAACATCGGGGACAGAGGGCAGCCTTGTCTGGTTCCTCTACCTAGATCAAAGTATTCCGACAGTATTCCATTTACAAGAATATTAGCTCTTGGCATGCAGTAAAGTAATTTCATCCAACTACAAAATTTGTCAGAAAAAAAAAAAATTTCAGAAGCACACACTGTAAACATTTCCACTCCAAAGAATCGAAAGTTTCCACCGTGTCTAAAGAAGCTAATGCCCAAGGCTGCTGATACCTGTGACCTATCTGTGTGAACTCTCCTAATATTAGATGAGGTGGGTCTCCCAGATTGATCCTCATGTATAATGCTTAATATTACTGCTTTCAATCTGTTAGCTATAAGTTTCGTAAGTATTTTGTAATCTGTATTAAGTAAGGATATGGGGCGATAAGAACCACACTCCTCAGCTGGTTTATCTGGCTTGGGAATTACTACTACAGTGGCATCGTAGAAGGATTAAAGAAGCAAGTGCCTTGTAAGTGCTTCTGAAAGAGTCTGCCAGAGAACCAGGCCTATCTAATCTATATATCGCTAATATAATTCTATGGGCATGCCATCAGGCCCGGGAGCCTTCCCATTAGGGAGAGACATAGCTGCTTCTGAAGATCTTCCAGAGTAATATCCCCATCCAAGAAAGCCTGATCTTCACTAGAGAGTTTAGGAAATTCTATTTGGTTTAAATATTCAGCAATTTCTTATACGGTATGATCTAATTGGGAGCTATACAGCTCTCTAAAGTATTCTTCAAATCTACCTACAATCTAATCTGACTTAAGCAATGGGCTGCCCTCCCTTGTATTAATGGTCAAAAATGATGGGGACATTTGAGTTTGTTGAACTATATATGCCAAAAATGTACTCCATTGGTTACCTAATTCAAAATGTCTGTTTTATAGAAAAAGAGTTTTCTTTGTGCTTTTTCCTGTAAGTGGGTCAGGTATTCCCTCCCTTTCCCTAGCCAATTACTGCATGTAAAGTATTATTGGAGGGGTTATTAATATACTCAGCTTCTAGTAATTTACATTCCTCAGTAAGCTTCTGTTCCCCAGTAGAGGACTCCCTTTTAATATATGAGTTCGTGGATCTAACACATCCCCTCAGATATGCTGGGGATTCCCTAACAAACAGACAATTGCTGCATGTATTCAGGTTGTCTAGCAGCCACAAATCATGCAGCTGCAGGGACTCCGACATAATTTACGAGCACACCCAAGATACTCGGAGAACACCCGGGCATGCTCTGAAAACTCGAGTAACGAGCACACTCGCTCATCACTAGTGACTACCCCTCTAGAATAGGAAGTATGTGTGGCATGTCACTAGCCTAATATTTAGTTGTATAACCAACAGTTTTTTAGACCTGCTTCACATCTATGATGCATAAAGTCAACCAACTTCTGTCAACTGTTATTCCAGCCCAGGATGCTCGGACTACATCTCACAATTTTTGGGCATTTGTTGGCTTTGCTTCAGAAACATCATTTTTAATGGCACCCCACAAATGTTATATAAAATAAATAATGGCACAAGGGGACTTCGAAAGTAAGAGGTGGGGGCGGTTATTTGGCAGGTGGGACAGGACCTGCAATACGCTGACATCCAGGCCAATAGAACCTCTTCATGACCGTTCTTGAGTTTTATTGACCCTCCTGTTTACTCAAGACATGTGAATGGGCCATGTCAAACACCCTACATCTATAGGGTCCTGATACCAACAATTGTTCCACTATCTCCTCCTTCACCTTAGTAACCCAGTACAATAAATCCCCACTCAACATAAAATAGGGAAACCTGGTGTTAATCTCGGCTCCTGAGCTATTGTGTTTATGATGGTTACATTATTTAACACCTCCTTTACAGTTAGGTCCCTATGTTGAGCGGACCCAAAATTTTCACCAACCACCCCTTACTCTGGAATATCGGCCTCAGAGGACATTACCTCCTCATCCCCACAAGGACATAGAGCGGAAAGCTGTCAAACAGTGGGTGTGGTGACATTTCTTTAGGGTTTACCCATCTCTCATCTGAGCAACTGATCCCTGTTCCCTTCCCCCACAAGTCACAAAAAAACAAATGTCCCGGCCTAAGATTATGGGGTACAATAACTCCTGGACCACACTGACCTTGTGGGACTCAGTACCTTGCGCCACTTAAATGTCCACTCAGGCCACTGAATAGCCTTTAACATCCCCGTGTATGGAGCGGATGAAAACCTTCTTCACAGCTATCAGCTGGAAAGGAAGCATGGCCCTTATAAGGGTCACCCAACTTCGAGTCTAGCAGTCCAGTCACTTGCTGACGATTCACCTTTACGGGACAAGCCTGTAGTCCTTCTCTGGGTGGACAGTTCACGCTGCAGGCCTTGTACGCGTAGTATGATCAGTGGCCTCCCAGACTACAGTCAATCTGCTTGGATGTAAGGGGATAATGGGCGGCTATATGGCCAGGGCCATGACATTTCATCATATATCGCCAGCTGGGACCTTCGGCATTACCTCCCCAACCCCTTTGGACCCTGGATGCCCTACCCAATTTTGAGCCTCTTTCCCCTGTTGGGACACCCAGTAGGGAGTGTGTTCCCTCCCCAAGGAACCCTCGACCCCCTGATACCTTTCAACCAGTCCAACCAGGTCATTGGCTTCTGGTGATCACCCTGGACAAACCAAGTCTGTATTGGCTTCGGAAGGGAATGAACAAACTTGTGCATTACCACTTGCTCTACTATTTTCGCAGGGGTTGAGGACTCTGGCAGCAACCATTTTTGGGCCAGATCAAACATTTGGGAGCGAGGGGGGGTTTACATGATACGCCCAGTAGTCATACGATATGTGATATGTCCTGACAGTCATTGTCACCCCCAGGCATGCCAAAATTTCAGTTTTACATATTGGCGTCTTGTAAGGCTAAATCATAGTAGACCTTATAGGGCAACCCCATTAAATATGGCGCCAGCACTTTCACCCACTGCTCTTGCGGGAGTTTCTTCCTCTCGGTGACCGTGTCAAAAAGACTTCTATGTCATCACCCTTGGTCATTTTCTGCAGGGCTCGCAGTATCGCCATCCGGATGGAAAAATCATTAGCGAACCTTGAAGTCAGAGCTGATGCCAAGCCACGAACCGCAACTGTGAGCAAATCAAACTGCTGCTGCTGTATCTGTTGCATATTCGTCTCCTGCTGTGCCAGCTGTTGGTGCTGCTGCTGTTGTTGCTGGACTTGCATCAGTTATTTAACCCCTTCCCCCTTCCCGCCATGCACCGTACATTTACTGCTTTGCGATCACATTGTTCTGATGGTCTCCATGGAGACCCCCGGGCCCAAGATGGCCGCGAGGTCCTTCCGGGTCCTGCAGAGAAGGTAGCTTGTGAGAAAAGGCGCTGACATGCCTCCTTCCCTGCCTGTGAGATGCTGATGTGATACTCCCCAGTGCAGGAGCATTGCAGAGTATCAGATCAGTGATCTGATACTGTATAGTGATGTCCCATCCTGGGAAAATGTAAAAAAGTAAAAAAATAAATAATAAGTGTAAAAATATTTTTTTAAAAAATCCCCAAGGGCTAAAAAAAAAATTTTTCAAAGAAATACATTTTTTAAAGTAAAAAAATAAACAAAAAAGTACACATATTTGGTATCGCCGTGTCCGTAGCGACCCGCTATAAAACTGTCCCCTTCAGTGAACACCGTTAAAAAATTAATAAAAAACAAGGCAAAAAACATTGCTTTATCATACCATTGATTAAAAAATGCAATAAAACACAATCAGAAAGATGGATATAAATAAACATGGTACCGCTGAGAACGACATCTTGTCCCGCAAAAAACAAGCCGCCATACAGCTCCATCACTGGGAAAATAAAAAAGTAATAGCTCTCAGAATATAGCGATACAAAAATAATTATGTTTTTATAAGATAGTTTTTGTGTAAAAGTGCCAAAACATAAAAAAAAACATAAATTGGGTATCGCTGTAATCGTCGTGACCTGAAGAATAAAGCTGCATTATCAATTTTACCACATGCAGACGACATAAATAAATTTAAATAAAAAAACTTCCTGAAATGCTGGTTTTTGTTTATTCTGCGTCCCAAAAATCAGAATGGAAAGTGATTAAAAAAGTCATGTGCCTGAAAATGGAATCAATAAAAACATCAATTCGTCCTGCAAAAAACAAACCTTCACATGACACTGTCAGATGAAATATGGAAAAATTAGCTCTCAAAATATGGGGATGCAAAAGTTATGTTTTGCAATGCAATCATCTTTTATTGTGTGACAGCAGCCAAACATATAAACCCAACATAAATCTGGTATCGCTGTAATCGCACCGACCCGAAGAATAAAGTCACCTAATCACTTATACCGCACGAGGAACGGCGCAAAAAAGAAATAAAACCAATTCTTTACCTGCTGTTGATTTGTTCATTCTACATCCCAAAGTTTGCAGTAAGGCTCGGCGCACATTTATCCTGCACTCTGCGCTGAGCACTTACACCGGGATTTCCGTGTGGGTCTCTGAATTACATGATTCATACAGAACCTCTGGCAGAGGATTCCCTGTAATGAGGCTGGTGGAGGCACTGTGGATGCTGTCTGACCTGTGATCCAGCAGTGTCCGCCTTTATAGGATTGCATAAAACTGCTGTCGGCCACAGTTTTGTACCACTCTGAAAGGAAGGACACCGCTGAATGGAGACCAGATGGAGTCCAGAGTGACTCTGCTGCCTCATTAGAGTGACTGGATCCCTCGTGGGTTTCATCTGAATCATGTCACTCAGAGATTTAGATGGAAACCAAAAAGTAATTGCTCAGCATAGCGTGTTGGATAAATATGATCCCAAATATTATGTAAACTATTCCCAGCAAAAGCTTCAACTCAATCCATAAAAAGCAAGACCCGACTCAGGTCTGTCATCTGATAACGGAAATATAGGGGGTTTCCATGTTACTCGTAGCACAAAGGCTCTGGAAAAGTGAAATGGCTGCTCACCCTCCAAAAGAAATTCTGTGCTCTCAAATCCAAATGCCTCCCCTCCCTTCTGAGCCCAGTGTGTCTAAACCACATATCGCTCCCACATATTTGGCATTTCTGTAGTGATGAGAGCCTATCCAACTTACAGGTGTGTGTCTCCAGAAGCACGGCTGAGCATAACATACTGGTGAATACAACGTACTGGTCACTACAACGGCAGTTCGCAATTTTCAGTCAGCAACAGTCAATACTGGAGAACACCCATAGAGTCAAAATTGTCACTACACCTGTAGATTTATTTCTAAAAGGGGTATAATTTCCAAAATGGGGTCACGTGAGGGGGGAGTCTGCTTTTCTAGCTCTTAGGGTCTTTGTATCTGGAGTCCGCAAACTGTGAAAATCTGCGTTCTACGAGGCAAATAGCATTCTGTCTCTCCCGAGTCTCTCCTTATGACTAAGCAGTACTGTACAGCCACATATGGGGTCTACAGTCAGCAGAAATTGTGAGATAAATTTTGGTGCCATTTTTACCCACTTCCAAGTATGAAAATGTAAAACTTGGGGCTAACACACAGTCTTGGTGGTAAAAATGTAAATTATTTTTTCTTTATTGCCCAATGGTATATAAGTCTGTGACAGACCTGTGGTGTCAATATAATCACTGCACCCCTAGATGAATTCATTGAGAGGTTTAATTTGTAAAATGGGGTCACTTATGGGGAATTCTGCTGTTCTGGCACCTCAGGGCCTCTGTCAATGTAACATGGCACCCTCAAACAAGTGCAGCAAAATCTGCACTGTAATCTTCCCTTCTGAGCTTTGCACTGTACCTCAAAAGTAGTTTTCGATCTCATATGGGGTGTATCAGTGAACTCAGGAGAAAGTGCACAACAAATTTTGGGGTCTGTTTACTCCTGTTACCCTTGTGAAAAAAATACAAAATTTGAGGCTACAAAATATTTTTGCTGGAATTTTTTTTATTTTTTTTTTCACGGCATAACGTTATAAACTTCTGTGAAGCACCTGGGAGTTCAAGATGCTCAATACACATCTAGATAACATCCTAAAGGGGTCTAATTTCCAAAATGGTGTAACTTTTGGGGGGTTTCCACTGTTTAGGCACATCAGGGGCTCTTTATATGCAACATGGCATCCGCTAATTATTCCATCAAATTTTGCATTCAAAAGGTCAAATGGCGCTCCTTCCATTCCAAACCCTGCCGTGCACCCAAACAGTGGTTTTCCTCCACAAATTGGGTATCGGCGTACTCAGGAGAATTTGCACAACAAATTGTATGTTCATTTTTTCCTTCTACATTCCAAAAATTCCTATGAAGCACCTGAACTGTTAATATTCTTCTTGAATATGGTTTTGAGCACCTTGAGGGGTGCAGTTTTTAGAATGGTGTCACTTTTGGGTATTTTCTGTTATATAGAGCTCTCATTGTCATATCAAATGTGAGGTGGTCCCTAAAAAAATGGTTTTGCAAATTTTGTTGTAAAAATGGGAAATCGCTGGTCAACTTTTAACCCTTATAACTTCCTAACAAAAAACTATGTTAACAAAATTGTGCTGATGTAAAGTAGACATGTGGTAAATGTTATTTATTAACTATTTTGTGCGATATGACTCTCTGATTTAAGGACATAAAATTAAAAGTTTGAAAATTGTGAAATTTTCAAAATCTTCACCAAATTTGTTTTTTTTCCCCCCAAATAAACGCAAGTCATATCAAAGAAATTTTACCACTATCATGAAGCAGGGCTGTGGAGTCGGTAAGCCAAACCTGCGACTCCGACTCCTCAATTTCCCTTACACCGACTCCGACTCCGACTCCACGACTCCGACTCCCACACATATTGCTTATATTTAAGTGAAAAATTTATTGTAGCACAATGTGAACCTCAGACATTTAATCATTTTTATGATCCAATAATCAAGATATTTATATAGAACAGAATATATATTGGTGTACTACCCGGTTTTCATTCTTTTTGGTACAGATACGATATGGATAGACAGATATGGATAAATGGATAGATAGAGCAGATTTCTAATCTGCTTTTGCTATTGAAAACATTATCTATGAGCTCAAAAACCTTTCAGGTGATGCAGTTTTTTAAAAAGATGATCAGCTTTTGCAGCTGAAAAACGTATCCTCAAAAAACACAGGAAAAACGCTGTGTGTGAATGTAGCCTTAGATCAGGAATATAACAGCCATTTATAGGACATTTCATAACTTTCCCAAACTCCTATGAAAAAATATTCAGCACATCCTGCATTGAATTACTGTACCCAATTTATTATATATTTTAGGAGTCGGAGTCGGTCCATTTTATACCGACTCCAACTCCGACTCCGACTCCACCAAAATGAGCACCGACTCCGACTCCGACTCCACGACTCCGACTCCACAGCCCTGTCATGAAGTACAATATGTCATGAGTAAACAGTCTCAGAATCAGTGAAATCCATTGAAGCGTTCTAGAGTGATGACCTCATAAAGTGACAGTAGTCAGAATTGTAAAAATTGGCCCAGTCTGGAAGGTGAAAACAGGGTACGGGGCGAAGGGGTTAACCAGGTCCTCCATGCTGAGTGATGGTGCTTGCTGGCTCATGGCCACCTTCACCCTGGGCATCCAGGACCTCTGTGGCAGTCACACCTGTTGCCTGGGAACACAGCCTGCACCTCTAACACCAATTGTGGGAATACTCACTGGGTGCATGATGATGTAACATAAAGCATTTCTATTTTAATGTCCAGGCTGGTTTATTGGTGCATATACCAAATAGGGGAATACTCATAAGCTGAGAGTTCAAAACAAACTAGAAAACCAACAGAGAATGATCTACCCGAAGACACTGGGAGAGACTACTATCACCATGACCCAAATCTATAAGAGAGAGTGCCAGACCCCCGAGACTGAGCTCAGGTCAGAGAAATGGGCTCTAAGGGGGAAACTGGGTGTGCTAATGGGGGACACAGTAATATACACACGGCTCTGCTCCATACTCATCGTACACACACGGCTCCGCTCCATACTCATCGTACACACGCGACTCTGCTCTGTACACCTCATATACAGACACGGCTCTGCTCCGTACACCTCATATACAGACACGGCTCCGCTCCGTACACCTCGTACACACACAGTTCCACTTTGTACTCCTCATACACACACGGCTCTGCTACGCACACCTCGTATACACACGGCTCCGCTCCGTACACCTCGTACACACACGGCTCCGCTCTGTACACCTCGTACACACATGGCTCCGCTCCGTACACCTCGTACACACGTGGCTCCGCTCCGTACACCTCGTACACACGCGGCTCCGCTCCGTACACCTCGTACACACGCGGCTCCGCTCCGTACACCTCGTACACACGCGGCTCCGCTCCGTACACCTCGTACACACGCGGCTCCGCTCCGTACACCTCGTACACACGCGGCTCCGCTCCGTACACCTCGTACACACACAGTTCCACTTTGTACTCCTCATACACACACGGCTCTGCTACGCACACCTCGTATACACACGGCTTCACTCCGTACACCTCGTACACACACGGCTCCGCTCTGTACACCTCGTACACACACGGCTCCGCTCCGTACACCTCGTACACACACGGCTCCGCTCCGTACACCTCGTACACACGCGGCTCTGCTCCGTACACCTCGTACACACACGGCTCTGCTCCGTACACCTCGTACACACGCGGCTCTGCTCCGTACACCTCGTACACACGCGGCTCTGCTCCGTACACCTCGTACACACGCGGCTCCGCTCCGTACACCTCGTACACACACGGCTCTGCTCCGTACACCTCGTACACACGCGGCTCTGCTCCGTACACCTCGTACACACGCGGCTCTGCTCCGTACACCTCGTACACACGCGGCTCTGCTCCGTACACCTCGTACACACGCGGCTCTGCTCCGTACACCTCGTACACACGCGGCTCCGCTCCGTACACCTCGTACACACGCGGCTCTGCTCCGTACACCTCGTACACACGCGGCTCCGCTCCGTACACCTCGTACACACGCGGCTCTGCTCCGTACACCTCGTACACACGCGGCTCTGCTCCGTACACCTCGTACACACGCGGCTCCGCTCCGTACACCTCGTACACACGCGGCTCCGCTCCGTACACCTCGTACACACGCGGCTCTGCTCCGTACACCTCGTACACACGCGGCTCTGCTCCGTACACCTCGTACACACGCGGCTCTGCTCCGTACACCTCGTACACACGCGGCTCTGCTCCGTACACCTCGTACACACGCGGCTCTGCTCCGTACACCTCACACACACGTGGCTCCGCTCCGTACACCTCGTACACACACGGCTCTGCTCCGTACACCTCGTACACACGCGGCTCCGCTCCGTACACCTCGTACACACGCGGCTCTGCTCCGTACACCTCGTACACACGCGGCTCCGCTCCGTACACCTCGTACACACGCGGCTCCGCTCCGTACACCTCGTACACACGCGGCTCCGCTCCGTACACCTCGTACACACGCGGCTCCGCTCCGTACACCTCGTACACACGCGGCTCTGCTCCGTACACCTCGTACACACGCGGCTCTGCTCCGTACACCTCGTACACACGCGGCTCTGCTCCGTACACCTCACACACACGTGGCTCCGCTCCGTACACCTCGTACACACATGGCTCCGCTCCGTACACCTCGTACACACGGCTCCGCTCCGTACACCTCGTACACACACAGCTCTGCTACATCCCCCCTGTAAACCCCTCCTGACCCCACACAGAAACTTCCCCTCATCCAGCACCATGACAACCAGCACAGCAGAGTCCTGCATACACTGAGGCCCCTGATCATGTGACCCCTGACTCCTCCCCTCCTGTGACCTCATCCCAGGTCCTGTGCGCACAGAGCAGCCATATATGTGGAGTGCGGCTCTGCAGGTGGAGGTAGGTGCTGGAGATTCCCCATTACTGGGCTGCACAGGGGGCAGTAACCCCTTCAGTACTGGGCTGCACAGGGGGCAGTAACCCCTTCAGCGCTGACACTAGTTTGGTGTTGTTTTGCTCCTTTCCCTCTGGTAGATACAGACGACCCCTATTGCTCCCATAGTACATGGCCCCTCTCTTGCTCCCACACAGTATAATGTTCCCACCTCCTAAGTGCCTGTTTCACACTTCCGATTTTTGTCATCAGTCAAAATCCGCCAATTTTATAAAAAAAGATCTGCCAAAAAAGGGGCGGATCCATTTTTTTCCCCCTATAGACTTACATTAGCGGCGGATCTTGACTGACGGTCGTCCGTCCCACCCGTTTTTTGACAGATCCGCCAAGATTTTAGCGGCTTCCGGGCGGATGAGACGGACAATGCATCGTTATTTTCCCTTGACGGTCCGCTAATTTTAAGTGCGCATGCCCGGAAGCTTTACTTCGGGAAGCATTTTAACCATGAAATGCTGTTCCGTGAGCGGTGAAAAATTCTCTCTCCTCCAGGCCGCGCTCACTTTAAATTTGCTGTACTTTTCCTCTTCGGCGGATCCGACATAATTAGCGTCCGCTGACTTCCGTATGTCACATCCCGGAGGCGGATCCGTAATTTTCGTTTTTGGCGGATGTCAGCTGTCCGACAACAACGGGGGTGTGAAACAGGCCTTAGGCTTTGTGCACATGTCGCGTTAATGGATGCAGAAATTTCTGCCCCATTTCTTCATCTCTTGGCAGGAAAAAGGCAACTGAGAAAATGCCTGTTTTTGATGTGTTATTGAGTGAGTTCACAGGCAGCAGATTGTTTTCTGCACCAAATCTGCAAGTCAAAAATACTCAAATCTCATTCACTTTGCTGCCATCTGAGCATCAGGATTGTTTCAGGTTTTGTTAGCAAATCTGCGCAGCAAAAAAGCGCAGCAAGTCTGCAATGTGTGCACCAGCCCTTACAGGAGTGACCGAGGGACACATCAGGCTCTGAGTTATAATTTTTGGCCACGTCCCTGACCAGTGTGACCACACCCCTAGCAGGAGGAGTTGTCAGAGGGTCGGATGCAGTGAGGGCCATTCAGCAGAGTAGACAGTAGGGTCAGCTTTTAGCTGTCCAGTTATCCCCATTGAATAGGTGCTCTATGGACAATGCTCCCCGGTGGGCATCTTGTGAGATGTATGTATGCCTTGAACAGCCGTTTGAGGGTGAATATGTCTGCCATCGATGCAAGCGAGTTACCTGGAGATAAGTTTAGAGCTCACTGAGCTTGCGCTGGTTTGGGCCAGTGATATGGAGGAGGGTGGAGGTGGGGAAGATCAGGACAGAGAAGTACGCAGCTGGGTAAATGTTACATAGAAGGGGTAAGGGGGAAAAGTGCCCGGGAGCCCAGTCCTGACCTGGCACAACCTAGTAAATATGCCTGTTTGGCGGATATTAGGAATGCAAGCCCAGGACTGGGATCACTGCAGCAGGACGTTGCTCCTACCAACCAGGAAAATGATTGCTGTAGGAAGGAGGGAGATAGGAGTGCAGCAAAGGCCAAAAAGATATTGGTGGTAGGGGGCTCTATAATTAGGCGGACAGACAGGGTCGATTGCCGCTGAGACCGTGAATGACGAACAGTGTGTTGTCTGCCGGGTTCGACATATTGCGGATCGGATAGACAGATTGCTGGGTGGTGCTGGGGAAAACCCAGCGGTCATGGTACATATCGGTACCAATGAGGAAGGTGGAAGGTCCTTAAGAATGATTTTACGGACCTAGGAGAGAAGCTGAAGGCCAGGACCTCCAAGGTGATGTTTTCAGAAATACTGCTGGTGTCACGAGCATCACTAGAAAGACAGCGGGAGCTTAGGGAGATAAATAAGTGGCTTAGAAATTGGTGCAGGAAGGAAGGGTTTGCGTTCATGGAGAACTGGGCCGGCTTCTCTGTCGTCTACAGGCTCTACGGTAGGGACGGGCTGCACCTCAATGGGGAGGGTGCAGCTGTGCTGGGGGAGAAAATGGTAAGACGGATGGAGGAGATTTTAAACTAGGGACTGGGGGGAGGGTAGTTATTCTAATAAGGCGATAGATATAGTAGACAGAGAGAGGGAGGCAGTTGGGGTAAATGAGGATGTAGGGGGCTGGGATATGCAAGGAAAGCAGGGAACTGAATAGGAGTAACATGTGCTAATAATATTAAATGTCTGCTGGCAAATGCAAGAAGTCTTGCAAACAAAATGGATGAACTAGAGACTTTTATGACGGTCACAGAATACGATGTGGTGGGCTTTGCGGAAGCCTGGCTTCACAAGAGCCATGACTGGTAATAAACATAGAGAGGTGCACTACATTTAGAAAGGACAGGGAAGATAAAAAAGGTGGCGGGCTGTGCATCGTCATAAAATCCACATTAAGACCTGTGCTCAATGAAGACATTGGGGGGAGTTACAGCAATGTAGAGTCACTATGGGTAAATGTACATGGGGATGGTAAAAATGGAAAGCTGCTAATTGGAGTTTGCTACAAGCCTCCTAATATAACAAAACAGGTAGTGGATGAAATACTACAACAAATTAAAAAGTCAGCAAACAGTAACAGGGCTCTTATAATGGAGGATTTTAACTATTCAGACATTCAATGGGACATAGAATCTTCTGGTTTTGCTAAAAGCTACAGTTTCTTATCCACAATTCAGGACAATTACCTCTCTCAGCTGGTAGATAAACCGACCAGGGGAGGTAATCTGCTGGATCTGGTTCTGTCAAATAGACCAGATACAATTTCAGATCTACAGGTCAGAGAGCATTTGGGATGCAGTGACCATAATATGGTAAGTTTCAAAGTAATTTTCAATCAAACATTCAAAAGGGGAAATGCCAAAGCCTGGAACTTTAGGAAAGTTTATTTTAACAAATTAAAGGAAGAGCTTAATCGTATAGACTGGGACAAAGTCATGGTACCTGGGGAGATTGAACATAAATGGGGGATTTTTAAGGAAATACTACTAGAATCCTGCAAAAAACGTATACCCTCTGGTAATAAAATGTCAAGGAATAAAAAGAAACCATTGTAATACTTAGGGGAAAACTACGTTAGAGAGTGGACCCTCTGGATCGCGGATCCGGAGCCCCTGGGCCGAGCACGCCAGGTGAAGACCGACCCCTATACAGGGATCGTTTGGGGCAGGACCACAGAGGACGGAGGCGCGACAGCCGGAACCAAGAGGGACGGCTCCACGGACAAAAGGACAGGGGAGGCAACGGTGCGAAAAACGAGCAGGGACCAGTGGCGCAGGAAAGAAACAATACGGGAGACAGGCAAGTGGAAAGACCAAGGCGGACTGGAGACAGAGGACGGCACCGGGGATGGAAGGCAGCGCCCAGGCAGACTGGAAGGGAAGGGAGACACGAGACAGAGGGCGACAGGGCGAGTCAGGCAGAGAGCGGTTGAGCTACAGGAGAACTGTAGAGGCCAGAGGGTGCAGAAAAACTACACAATCATCAGGCGTCCTCCTAACAGCGAGGACGCCTGAAGTACAGCAACCCCCGGAAGTGCGTCACCCAGGCCCGCCCCTCAGCGCCGCCCACCGCAGGAGAGAGAGCGCGGGAGGCGGCGAGCGCGAACCAGGGGGCGGGAGCCAGGAGCCGCCGTGAGGACGAGTGGACGGCGGGCGCGTGACCGGGCGGGAGCGCGCAGGTGAGGAAACGCTGCAGCGCGCGCCGCAGCAGAAGGGGCATCGGCGGGCATAACCGCCAATGTCACAGTACCCCTCCCCTTACGCCCTCCCTTACTGAGATTGGCCAAAAACTTTTTCAGAATGCGAGGGGCGTTGATATTTTCCCGAGGCTCCCAGGACCTCTCCTCGGGGCCAAAACCCACCCAATCGATAAGAAAAAGGGTCTTACCCCGGGCTTTTTTCATAGCCAAGATGTCCTTGACCTCGAAGACGTTGTCCGAGATAGCAGGTGAGGGAGGGGCGATGGAAACTGGTTGGAACCGATTCAGGACTACGGGTTTCAAGAGCGAGACATGGAAAGCGTTGGGCACCCGGAGCGAAGCAGACAACCTCAGTTTGTAAGCCACGGCATTAATACGTCCAATCACTTCAAACGGTCCAATGTACCGAGGACTCAGCTTATAAGAGGGAACTCTCAGACGGATATGTCGAGTTGAAAGCCAGACCTTGTCACCTGGATGGTACGGGGGCACATCCTTCCGTCTCTTGTCTGCATGTTTCTTGATTTGGTCGTTGGCACTTTTGAGCGCATCCCTGGTCTCTCTCCAAATCTGCGAGAATTCTTTAGCAAGAGAATCGGCTGCGGGTACTCCTGTAGAGGTGGAGAAAGGCAACGGAATACCTGGGTTTTGACCGGTTACCACAAAAAAAGGTGACCTGGTGGTAGATTGACTGGGATGATTATTGTGCGAGAATTCAGCCCAAGGTAAGAGCGCAACCCAGTCGTCCTGATGAGCGTTGGTGAAGTGACGTAGGAAGGTGGTTAACCCCTGATTAATTCGCTCCACTTGCCCGTTGGTCTGAGGATGATATGCGGAGGAGAAGTCGAGAGATGTACCCATAAGCCGGCAGAGTGCCCTCCAGAAGCGGGAGGTGAACTGGACCCCCCGATCCGACAGAATCCGCTGAGGAAGACCATGCAGCCTGAAGACCTGGTGGATGAAGATCTCAGCTAACTTCGGGGCGGACGGTAGTCCCGGTAAGGGAATGAAATGGGCCATTTTGGAAAAACGATCTGCCACGACTAAGATGGTGGTACATCCGGCTGAGCGGGGTAAGTCAGTCACAAAGTCCATGGCGATCTGCTGCCAGGGGGCCTCAGGAACTGGCAACGGGTGAAGAAGACCGGCGGGCAAAGTCCTAGCCACCTTATTCTGGGCACAGATTGTGCAAGAGGCCACGTAGTCCATCACATCCTGGCGAAGCGTGGGCCACCAGTAATACCGGGAAAGCAGTAAGAGAGTCTTCTTTGTCCCAACGTGTCCAGCAATTTTGGAGGAATGTCCCCAGCCCAACACCTCTATACGTCTGCTTGGAGGGACGAAGGTCTTACCGGGCGGAGGGATAGCAAAATTCACAGGAGCCACGGTGATCATCCTAGTAGGCTCGATGATATAGGATGGGACTTCATCCCTCTCTGAAGACTGCAACGACCTGGAAAGGGCATCGGCCTTGATGTTCCTATTACCCGGTCGGAAGTGAAGTTGGAAGTCAAAGCGGGAGAAATACAGGGCCCACCTGGCTTGCCGGGCATTGAGCCTTTGGGCAGACTGCAGATAGGCCAGGTTCTTGTGGTCCGTGAGGATGGTAAAGGGATGTACAGCCCCCTCGAGTAAATACCGCCATTCAGCCAAGGCCATCTTAATGGCCAGTAATTCTCGGTCTCCAATGGAGTAGTTGCACTCCGCCGGTGAAAAGACTTTAGAAAAGAAGCCGCAAGGAACCAGCCGTCCGGACGAAGCCTGCTGGGACAGGACCGCCCCCGCTCCAGTGGAGGAGGCATCCACTTCCAGGACAAAGGGTCTGCTGGTCACAGGCCGATGCAAAATGGGTGCTGACGCAAAAGAACGTTTCAGAGTTTGGAAAGCGTTTTCCGCTTCAGGGGACCAGCTGTTGGGCTTCGTTCCCTTACGGGTCAGGTCCGTGATGGGTTTGGTAACCGTAGAAAAGTGAGGCACAAACTGACGGTAATAGTTTGCGAACCCAAGAAACCGCTGGATGGCCTTAATCCCCACTGGACGGGGCCACTTGAGTACCGCACCGAGTTTTTCGGGATCCATCCTTAGACCGGAGTCGGTGACGACATATCCCAAGAAGGGTAGTGACGACTGCTCAAAAAGGCATTTCTCGATCTTGGCGTAGAGTTGATTCTCTCGAAGGCGGTGCAAGACCAAGCGTACACTTTTGAGATGAGAGGGCAGATCGGGGGAGAAAACGAGAATGTCGTCCAGGTAGATGACAACACAAGAATAGAGTAGATCCCGGAATACCTCATTGATAAATTCTTGGAACACAGCGGGGGCATTGCAAAGGCCGAATGGCATGACTAGGTATTCATAATGCCCGTCACGGGTATTGAAGGCCGTCTTCCACTCGTCCCCAGCACGGATTCGGACCAAATTGTAGGCTCCCCGCAGGTCTAACTTCGTGAAGATCCGGGCTCCTCTCAGCCGGTCAAAAAGCTCCGGAATCAACGGAAGGGGGTAACGATTTTTGATGGTGATTTTCTTCAGACCCCGGTAATCAATGCAAGGCCGCAGTGATCCATCTTTCTTCCGGACGAAGAAAAAACCCGCGCCTGCGGGAGAGGAGGACTTTCGGATAAACCCCTTGGACAGATTTTCGTGGATATATTCCGTCATGGCAGCGGTCTCGGCTGGAGAGAGAGGGTATGTTCTACCTCTGGGAGGAACCGCTCCAGGAATCAGGTCGATGGGGCAGTCATAAGGCCGGTGCGGAGGCAGGGAATCCGCCTCTTTCTTGCAGAAAACATCAGCATAGGCGTGGTATGGCACAGGAAGACCAGGGAGGTCTGTAGGCTTGAGCTGAGGATGGGAACGGACCAGGGTACGTAAACAGCTTACATGGCAGGCGTGCCCCCAGCGCAGGATCTCTCCGGAGCGCCAGTCGATAACTGGCTCATGCCGCCTAAGCCAAGGTAGCCCCAAGAGAATGGCGTGGGATAATTGAGGCAGGACATAAAAGGCAATCTTCTCAGAATGAAGTGCGCCAATTTGCAGGTTTACTTCAGTGGTTACCGTGGTGATGAGCCCAGGAAGAGGTTTGCCATCAACGGCGGTGATTGCTCGAGGGTTACTTAGGACGACCACGGGAATCTGGAGTCTGTCAACCTCCTCCTGGTGCATGAAGTTGCCTGCCGCGCCCGAGTCCACATACGCCTCCACAGAGCTATGCCCCCGACCTGAAATAAGTAGAGCTGAAACAGTAAGTGGAAGAGAGGGGGTCGGATCACCTAGGGGGCCCTCTCCTACCTGGCCTAGGCGGATGCGTTTCCCGGTCTCTCAGGACAAGTGCGTATGAAGTGATTGACCCCTCCACAATAGAGACAGAGTCCCTTGGTCATCCTCTCCTTACGCCGTTGTTCAGACAGCTTGATGCGATCTACTTGCATAGGCTCAGGGGCAGTGTTACTAGGGAGAGCAACGGTGCGCGGAATGGGAGCTTGGTATAACCTAAAGGGCCTCCTCTCCCTGGCTGACTCTCTGGCGCGTTCCTGAAAACGCAGGTCAATACGAGTAGCCAGGGAGATGAGATCTTCCAGGGTGGTGGGAAGGTCACGCCCGGCCAACTCGTCTTTGATTTTACCAGAAAGGCCTCTCCAAAACGCACCAACCAGGGCTTCGTTATTCCACCCCAGCTCCGAGGACAAGGTCCGAAAACGGATGGCGTATTGCCCTACCGTAAGGGACCCCTGGCTGAGGTTAAAAAGGGCCTCTGTAGAGGAAGCAAGGCGTCCAGGTTCATCAAAAACCTTACGGAATGTCTCCAAAAAACACTGGATGTTGGTCACCACCGGGTCATCCCTCTCCCATAACGGATTCACCCAAGCCAACGCCTCCCCCTCTAGATGGGAGATTATAAAGGCCACCTTAGCACGGTCCGTAGGATACTGTTGGGGCAACAGATCAAAGTGCAATCTGCACTGATTTAAAAATCCCCTACACAATTTTGGGTCCCCACAGTACCTGGGCGGTTTACCGAGACGGGGGGGAGGAAAAGAGACGGTGTCCCGGGCTTGGGTGGAAGCGGCCGCAGAGGACTGCAAAGACAGCAGCCGATCATCCACGGACGCCATATACCCCAAAATGTGAGACTGAGCATCGCGCTGTTGTGCGAGCTCCTGCTGGAGACTGACTAAGAGAGGTGCGTGTGCTGGGTCTGCGGTTTGAAGAGCGGAGAGCCGGGTGTCCATGGACTTCATGAACGACATGATACGGGTCTGATTCTCTCTAAGGAAAAGCAGTTCCTTTTGAGTGGCAGCCGCGGCACCGGCGGGGTCCATGGCCTGATGATACTGTAATACTTAGGGGAAAACTACGTTAGAGAGTGGACCCTCTGGATCGCGGATCCGGAGCCCCTGGGCCGAGCACGCCAGGTGAAGACCGACCCCTATACAGGGATCGTTTTGGGCAGGACCACAGAGGACGGAGGCGCGACAGCCGGAACCAAGAGGGACGGCTCCACGGACAAAAGGACAGGGGAGGCAACGGTGCGAAAAACGAGCAGGGACCAGTGGCGCAGGAAAGAAACAATACGGGAGACAGGCAAGTGGAAAGACCAAGGCGGACTGGAGACAGAGGACGGCACCGGGGATGGAAGGCAGCGCCCAGGCAGACTGGAAGGGAAGGGAGACACGAGACAGAGGGCGACAGGGCGAGTCAGGCGGAGAGCGGTTGAGCTACAGGAGAACTGTAGAGGCCAGAGGGTGCAGAAAAACTACACAATCATCAGGCGTCCTCCTAACAGCGAGGACGCCTGAAGTACAGCAACCCCCGGAAGTGCGTCACCCAGGCCCGCCCCTCAGCGCCGCCCACCGCAGAAGAGAGAGCGCGGGAGGCGGCGAGCGTGAACCAGGGGGCGGGAGCCAGGAGCCGCCGTGAGGACGAGTGGACGGCGGGCGCGTGACCGGGCGGGAGCGCGCAGGTGAGGAAACGCTGCAGCGCGCGCCGCAGCAGAAGGGGCATCGGCGGGCATAACCGCCGATGTCACAACCATTATGGATGAGTAAGACAGTACAAAGTTTAATAAGACAAAAACAAAGGGCATTCATAATCTTGAAAGCCGAGAATATTGAAATATTATTTCAGGAGTATAAAGATCTAAATAAGAAATGTAAAAAAGAAATCAAGCTGGCTAAGTTATCTACAGAGAAACAAATCCCCAATGACATTAAAATAAATCCCAACATTTTTTATAAATACATGAATGTCAAAAAGAAAAAAAATATGGTATCGACCCCTTAAAAGATGACAATAGCAAGATAATCACAGAGGACAAAAGAAAGGTCAAGATATTAAACAGGCACTTTTCATCCATGTTCACCAATGAACTGTTACAGTGATCATTCAACAAGGCAAAAATCCAAATTCACAACCTCATATAACTAAACTGTTGTGAACACTTTTGACCTGGCTTCTGAGTTTGGGCTCCCTCTGGTGGTTGCTGCTGGTAATGGAGCTGGTCTGGCTGACAGAAGTCAATCACCTGAGGAGGATGATTGGAGGTCAGGTGTTACAGACTGGAGAGATTTAAGTGAACAACCTTCCCTGAGTTGTTGCCGGTGATTTGGTTTTCTTCCTGAGCATTTTGTAAGTCTGTTTGCCTCCTGCCCCGTCCTCCATCTTTCAAATAAGTTTTTTGTCTGCTTTAATCGTTTTGCATTTGATCCATTTTTTGCTTTTCTCTGATTTATGCTTTGCTGGTGTGAGTTCAGCCTTGTTCCCTGCTGGGACCTGTGCTGGACTCTGTTCCATATGCCACAGCTCATGTCAGTCTTTTCAGTATTTCTAATACCCTGTTATATCAGTATCCTTTTTTTTTTGCGTCCAGTTCACACCAGAGTTCTGATTTAATGGGGGAGAGATTGTGTGGACTCAGTATTTTTGCATATCAGACATGTTGAATTTTTTTCTTAGGGTTTTTTGAGTGATTGCAGACAGTATCCTTTCCTGTCCTGTTCTATCTAGACAGTTTGAGCCCCATTATTTGCTTACTCTATTTTCTGCCTGTGTATTGTGCCTCATCTTGCCTCACCGGCAATATATATTTGGGGGCTATCTATTCCTTTAGGGTTCTACTCCGGGGCAGTTCAGCTTTCCCCTTTCTCTCTTTAGGCTTAGTTAATTCTTTGGCTGTGCCGAGGCATCTAGGGCATCGTAGGTACGTCCCGCGGCTAATTCTAGTGGTGTTGTCAGTTTAGGGGTCTGCAAGTTACCAACCTCTCTGGTTATCTGGTTGCCTAGCCTATTCCCCTGCTATCCTCCTCGGCTACCTAATCATAACACTAAACTAGTTTAACACAAAAAGAAGTGCATTTACGTCTGAGCAAATTAAACATTGACAAATCCCCTGGCCCAGATGGTATTCATCCATGGATACTGAGGAAAATGAGCTCAGTAATTGACAGACCGCTGTATCTTGTAACAAGGGTGGTGCCACAAAATTGGAGGATGGCTCACGTGGTACCAATATTTAAGAAAGGTAAGAAGGTGGATCCGGGCAACTACTGTCCAGTAAGCCTGACATCGGTAGTGTGCAAAATTTTTGAGGACATTATAAGAGATGACCTGCAGAAATATATTGCAGAGAGTAATATAATAACTGACAACCAGCATGGGTTCATGAAGAATAAGTTGTATCTAACATGTTGAGTTTCTATGAGGATGGGAGTGCAGCTGATGTGATTTATCTGGACTTTGCAAAGGCATTTGATACAGTTCCACATAAGACTTATACTTAAGCTACAGAGGGGAAGCTATATGCAGAGGGGTAAGGAATGGCTAAATGACCAGAAACAAAGAGTTGTCATAAATGGTACGTTCTCTAAATGGAATATAGTCAGCAGTGGGGACCGCAGGAATCTGTGCTAGGACCAATTCTTTTTAACCTTTTTATTAATGACCTTGTGGATGGGATTGAGAGTAAAGTGTCAGTCTTTGCTGATGACACCAAACTATGCAGGATACTAAAATCTGACCTTGACAGTACAATATTGCAAAACGATCTGAATAAAATGATTGAATGGGCAAACACTTAGCAAATGAGATTTAATATAGATAAATGTAATGCACCTAGGACGGAGTAAACCACAGATAGATTGTAGTCTTACACATAAGGCACTTTAACAAACATTTATAAAACTTGAGTGTAGTCGTTTCATACAAAGCATTAGCATCCGAAAAGAAAATGTACACAGAAACCAGTTTTACAAAGAAAAACATGCAAACTTTATTTAGATAATATACATAGACAAATTTTAAAAAGACAAGACTCATGAAAAAGTGGGAGACCACAAAAATGATCCTCGACTCTGTGCTCTCTTTCAAACCACATATCCAAGCCTTCGCCTCCTCCTGCCGCCTCAAACTCAAAAATATTTCCCGGATCCGCTCATTCCTCAACCACGAAACCACAAAAACACTAGTGCATGCTCTTATCATCTCCCGCCTCGACTACTGCAACCTCCTACTCTCTGGCTTCCCCTCTAGCACTCTGGCTCCGCTCCAGTCCATCATACACTCTGCTGCCCGACTAATCCACCTGTCTCCCCGCTATTCCCCAGCCTCGCCCCTATGCCAGGCCCTTCACTGGCTTCCTGTTGCCCAGAGGCTCCAATTCAAAACCCTAACCATGACATACAAAGCCATCCACAAACTGTCCCCTCCATACATCTGTCTCTAGGTACCTACCCGCACGCAACCTTCGATCATCTCAAGATCTCCTTCTCTACTCCCCCCTATCTCTTCTTCCCACAACCGCATACAAGACTTCTCCCGTGCTTCTACTCTGGAACTCTCTGTCGCAACACATCAGACTCTCACCATCAACGGAAACCTTCAAGAAGAACCTGAAGACCCACCTGTTCCGACAAGCCTACAGCCTGCAATGATCCTCTGTCTACTGAACCAACGAACGACCTGCTCTACCCTCTCCTACTGTATCCTCACCGATCCCTGCATATACATTAAATGAGAGAATACTCGGGACTACAGATCAGGAGAAGGACTTGGGTATTCTCGTTACAAGTAAGCTGAGCAGCAGCACTCAATGTCAAGCAGCAGCTACAAAAGCAAACAAGATTTTAGAATGTCTAAAAAGAGACATAAAATCCCACGATCCCAACATATTATTAATTCTTTATAAACCACTTGTGAGGCCACATATAGAATATGGGATCCAGTTTTGGGCTCCACATTTTAATAAGCATATTCAGAAGTTAGAATCAGTTCAACGACATGCAACTAGATTATTACATGGGATGGAAGGCCTCTCATAAGATGAGAGGTTGGAAAAGTTGGGCTTGTATAGCTTAGAAAAAAGACACCTCAGAGGGGATCTCATTTACATCTCTAAATATATGTTGTGACGGGGTATACGACAGAGCAAGAAGGGACAACAGGCCGAGGGACGATCCAACGAGATTTATTAAGGCAGGGAGCATACAACATCAAATATCCATAATGTCCTTGGAGTCCGTGAGAAGTCCACAATAAGTCCAAACAATGGAAACAAATCCGGGCACCTCACGATAGTCCTTGTGCCAAATACGATAACAATGATCCTTGCAATAGTCCACAGGATTCCACACAATCCCACGGACGTCACGAGCTGGCCTCAACTCAGTACGTGACTCCTTCCACATCCGCACTCAAATCACAACTGATCTTAAAAGAAGAATGTATTGTCAGGGCTCCTGGGATTAGCCCATCTGAAGGGGGGTAGGGGTCACACCTACTATTCAATGGTTTGGTCCATCAGAAGATTCTAGAAATGTAAGGGCTCCACTGAGTCTACAGGATGTGTATTGTAGGTTATTTTCTGCTTAGGAAAACAATAGCCACAGTTCCACTAGCTGTTGACACAAGCCTAAATTAGATTATGGTCCAGGTACATCACAAGACATTGCAAAGTATTGGGGGAAGGAGACATGGTTAATTTACAGCAAATACAACCAGAGGAAAGTTAAATGACATATTATACAAAATACAGGACAGGGCAAAACTACAAATCATGACAATCCCTTCCCCTCCCAGTTTGTGTACGTACTAGGGACCTCTACAGGTCGCTTGTTAAGTACACACAGGCATGGCTGACCAGACTCAGGGCTCCTCCTGCCTGGACAGTCCATCTGCATTTTGGTGTTGGCTGCCTCTTCTATACTGTATGGTAAAGTTATAGGGCTGCAGAGCCAGGCTCCATCGTAGTAAGCGTCCATTGTCCCCAGAGACTCGGTTCAGCCAGGTGAGGGGATTGTGATCAGTAATTACAGTGAATTCTCGTCCATACAGATACGGCCTTAGTTTCCTAAGGGCCCACACTACAGCCAGACATTCTTTTTCAACAGTTGCATAGGCCACTTCTCGGTCCAGCAGTTTCCTGCTAAGGTAGGCGATGGGGTGTTCGTCCCCAGCTGCATTCACCTGGCTGAGGACAGCTCCCAGTCCATAAGCAGAGGCGTCCGTCTGCACAATGAATCTCCTCTTGTAATCTGGAGCGACCCGCAGACCAGGGCGTCCTTCAGCCGGTTAAAAGCCTCATCACCAGCCGGGGCATCGTTTTCTTGGTCAGGTCGGTAAGAGGCTTGGCCACAGTGCCGAAGTGAGAAACAAATTTTCGGTAATAACTGGCAGTGCCCAAAAAAGCCATAACTTGTTTCTTAGTTTGGGGTACAGGCCAGTCTCTAATAGCCTGGATTTTGGCAGGTTCAGGACGGAGCTTCCCTCCTCCTACTCTATGCCCTAGGTACTGGACTTCACCCATCCCCAATTGGCATTTATCGGGTCGAATGGTTAGGCCGGCTGCAAGAATCAGGTGAAGAATAATGGCTACTTTATTCAGATGTTCCTCCCACGTCTGGCTGAAGATGGCGATATCATCCAAGTTGGCACAAGCAATGTCACCACATCCCCGGAGGATCTGGTCCACCATTCTCTGGAAGGTTGCCGGGGCATTCTTCATTCCAAAAGGCATGCTTAGAAATTCATACAGACCAAAGGGGGTTATAAAAGCGGACCGTTCTCTCCCTTCCTCCGTGAGAGGGATTTGCCAGTATCCCTTACTGAGATCCAAGGTAGTGACATATCGGGACTCAGCTAGTCTGTCTAGAAGTTCGTCAATACGGGGCATTAGGTAAGGATCGCTGACGGTATTGTCGTTTAGTCGTCGATAGTCCACACAAAATCAAGTACTCCCGTCCTTCTTGGGTACTAACACCACAGGAGAGGCCCAAGGGCTATGGGAGGCCTGGATTACCCCAAGCTGTAACATCTCCAGTTCGTGCTGCATGGTGTTTCGAACAGATTCAGTTACCCGGTAAGGAGCCTGTTGTATGGGACGGATACCCTGAGTGTCCACATGATGTTGGGTGACGGTGGTTCGACCTGGTTGGGATGAGAAAGCAGCCCGTCTCTGTTGAAGCACTCCCAGCATCTGTTTTTTCTGCAAGGAATCCAGGTGATCTCCCAGAGGAACCTGTTCCACAGTGGATGGGGCTCTCGCTGCTTCCACAAGATCAGGTAGGGAGTCCTCATCCTCTTGACCGTCTTCTGAAGCTAGCCGACAGCTTGCTATCATTGGAAGGTTCCGGTCATGGTACTCCTTAATCATATTCACATGGACAGTCTTTTGTCTTAGCCCCTGATCATCTAAAGCAAGAAGATAATTGGTATCATTTAGTTTTCTGAGAACCCGGAAGGGACCCTCCCATGTTGTCTGCAGTTTATTCTGCCAATGGGGAACAATCATTAAGACCTGTTGTCCTTCTACAAACTCCCGATAGCGTGCTTTATGGTCATACCATGCCTTCTGTCTGGTTTGTGCCATACGCACATGACTCTGGGCTAAACTAGCGAGTTTAGCCAGGGACATAAGGGACAACAGGGGCTCCTGTATCTTCAACTTGTCCCTCCCAATATTCTTTTTTTTGAATCAGATCTTTTTTATTAAACATTCAGGAATCAATACAGAAAGAATATGACATCTTATATAGCTAGTAAAATTTACATTGAGAGCAAATATTATTTAAAGGGTAAAACTCTTCCTGTGTAAGAATAAATAAAAAGAAGAAATCTCAAAACACAGATATTTGCATAAAATTGAGCCTATAAACAACATGGCTCCACAAATAAACAAAAATCAAAATTATACATCAGTGCCTCATTTCAGCGGGAAAACCATCCCCGCCAGCCGCGCCACTCCGCATCATATTTCGCCCCCCCCCCGCCCCCCACGGATATCAGGTCCAATCCACCCCAGCTCCCTCCCACCGCGCCACTCAAAATCTACTTCGCCACAAAGGGCACTAGACTTTATTTTCACCCCCCAAGCATCCCCTCATCGCAAGCACAACAGCAACTGGTCCAACATCGCATCCCGTACCAGTGCGCCCGAGGGGAGACCCGGTGACTCCATCCATGGCTGCCAAATTTTGTAAAACTTTCTTAATGCATTTCTTTTTAAATAAGCCCCCCTTTCCAATCTGATGACATTATTTAGTTTATTTTTAAGCTCTGACAATGTTGGTGGCATAGGATCCAACCAATGATATGCAAGTATCTTTCTTGCCTGATACAGGATGCGTGCTATTCCCAGGGCCACTGCAGAGTCCGGGTCAACCCCCTCCTCCCACAAATTCAACAAACATAGACGAGGTGACGGTCGTATTGTGATATGGTATACTTGGGCTATGAGTCCCAGGGTCTGCCTCCAGAAATCCCCAATGTGCCCGCACTCCCACATAACATGCATCAAGTGGGCATCATCCTGCCCACACCTAACACATTGTGTATTGGGCCTAAGTCCCATTTTAAATAATAAGCTGGGTGTTTTATATACCCTGTGAATGAGATATATTTGCGAAAGCCGCTGGCACTCAGAAACCGCCATTTTAGGGACCTGTTCTAGAATATCGGACCACTGGTCCTCCGTCAGGGGGCCAACGTCCCGTTCCCACTTATTCTTAGCAGCAGTCAGTGGATATGTCTCCAGATGGGCAGGTAATAATCTTTTATATAATTCAGAGATAAGTCCCCTAGAAGACTCAGATGTAAGTAGCATATGTAGTGTTTGATTATGTGTCACTATCACCGGATTTGTCCTTCTCTGTTTTTCCAATGCATGTCTTAGCTGTAAGTACTGATAAAAGAAGACGTGCGGGAGGTGAAATTCTGTTCTCAATTGTTCAAAACTCTTAAGAGTATTATTTTGCAAAATTTGTGACACCAGATAAATCCCTTTATCTTCCCATCTTCCGAACCCCACCAGCTTTTTGATCTCTTGCAAATCCGGATTTCGCCACAATGGCCACAATTCCGTATGCCCATTTATCTTCAAAAGAGACTTACCCCTATCCCACACCTTGAAAATCATAGCCAACATGGGGTATCGTGCCCCATTTATCTGCCGTCTTCCCACCTCCAACCGGCACCCTGGATATTTCCATACCGATCCTTCCCTCACAATATCACCACCATTGTCACACGCCCCGTCTCTACCCCAACCCTTAAGATGTTGCATCTGGGAGGCTATAAAGTATATGAATGGGTTTGGCACCGCCAATCCTCCCTCCTCCTTCCCTCGCTGCAGTATCTCCAAGCGAATCCTAGCCTGTTTTTTCTTCCAAATTAATTCCCGGAATAATGTATTTATTTTTGCAAAAAAGTCCCTACAGATCCACACCGGAGAATTATGTATCAAATATAATAATTGTGGCATCATTACCATTTTGATTAAGTTAGATCTACCAATATTCGACAACGGCAGGCGACACCAAGTATGTACTTTTGCTCTAAATCGCTGCAACAGGGGCTCCAGATTCAGAGCCCGAAAATCCTTCGGGGCAGGACTAACAATTATACCCAGATACCTAAACCTCCGAACTACAGGGACCGGTATCTGCAAATCTGAGAAATCCGCCGGGAGAGGGTCTATCGGCATTAAAGCTGATTTGGACCAATTAATCCGAAGACCAGACCTCAGCCCAAATTCTCGAATGACCTCCATTGCCGGCAAAATCGAGGAATGTACCTTATCTAAATATAGAAGTAAATCATCCGCGTACAATGATATCCTCAACTCCACAGTTCCACATCTGAATCCCATTATTTCTCTGGACTTCCGAATTGCAACTGCCAATGGCTCCACCGCAGTAGCAAATAGCAAGGGCGAGAGCGGGCACCCCTGTCTAGTACCTCTCCCAAGAGGAAAAGACTCAGAGACCCTGCCATTAGCCCCAACCTTCGCCACCGGCGAGCCATACAACAGCCTCACCCAATTTATAAATCTGTGTCCAAAGCCCATTTTCCGAAGTACCGCCCACAAAAAAACCCACTCCAAACTATCGAACGCCTTAGCGGCGTCTAAGGACAAAATTGCTCTTCCCCCCAACTCCCCAGAACTATGTTGAATCCCCAAGTATAGTTTCCTAAGGTTCATAGATGTGGCTCTGCCTGGGATAAATCCCGTCTGATCCTTCTGTATAACAGATGAGATAACTCGGGACATCCTATTGGCGAGTACCTTGGCCAATAATTTAACATCTGTTGATAATAGGGAAATCGGGCGATATGAATCCGGAACCTCTGGATCCTTTCCGGGCTTTAATATTAAAACTATCAAAGCTTCCCTCATAGATGGCGGGAGGACCCTCTGCCTTTCAGCCTCTTCAAATACCTTAAGTAGCTTAGGTAGCAGTAAGGGTGCATAGGTTTTGTAAAACTCGCCAGGCAGGCCATCCATTCCTGGAGCCTTTTCATTTTGCATCTGACCAAGCGCCTCCTCCAACTCCTCCAACAGGATGTCCCGATCCAATGAATCCCTATCGCTATCAGCCAATGCAGGGAGAGAGAGCGCATCCAGGTACTGCTCAATCTCAGTCTCCGTGAGACTGCAATCTGATGTGTATAGTCGCATATAATACCTCCTTATCTCACTCACTATGTCCGCACTGTCTGTCACAGGACCACCCGAGTCCGTTTTTAGCCTATTGATATTTGAAGATCCGTCCTGTGCTCTAATGACCGTGGCCAATAAATGTCCTACTCCCTCCCCCTCTATAAAATATTTTTGTTTGAGGAAATAACGTTTATTTGCTGCCGCCGACATGAGGTTTTCCCTGAGCGACCCCTGTGCCTTCTCCAAAGCTTTTTTAGTTTCCTCTGTCGGGTTGAGTATCACCGCAGCCTCCGCAACAGACACCTCCTGGATCAGACTCTGGGTGTAGCGTCTATTTTGGCTTTTCCGTGTGCATATTTCTCTAATATATAAGCCCCTGACATAGGCTTTCATGGAATCCCAGACTATGTGTGATGATGCAGAGTACTCATTAAGTTGAAAATATTCTAGAATGGCATCATGCAAAGATCCCCCTATAAGCTGGATCCAGAAGGGATTAAGCTTCCAGATAGGTCTAGATAGGGTGAGGGGGTGTCCCCATGAAAGTGTGACATGTAGCGGCGAGTGATCAGATACACTTCTAGGCAGGTAGGCCACCCCTCGTACATATGGGGTCATGAGTGTATTCCCAATGGCCAGGTCTATCCGTGACATAGCGTGGTGGGAGCTAGAGTAGCAGGAAAACTGTCTGGCTGTGGGGTTTCGGACACGCCAAAGATCTACCATACCCAGCTCCACTAACGTTCTAGCAAATGAGGTTGAGGCTGCATCCTCTGATATGTTTCCCGAATGCAACTTATCCAAATAGGGATGCAAATATGTATTAAAATCTCCTATTAGAAGAGTCGGCGCAGGGGGAAAGGAACCCAAAATAGACAAGATTCTTTTTACTGGTTCGACTGAATAGGGCGGGGGGATGTATATGGCAACCAAAATAAATTGTGTACCGTATAACGTGCAAAGCAAACATACAAATCTGCCCCCAGGGTCAACCACTGATTTAGTACATGAGAAGGGGATGGACCTGTGCACCAGCACACTGACACCCCGCGCATGGGTCGAGTACGTGGAATGATATTCATGTGAAACCCATCCCTTTCCTAGCCAATGAATATTATCTTTCACCATGTGGGTCTCAGACATACACAGGATAGCCGGGAGAAATTTCTGCATATTAGTAAATATAGCACATCTCTTATTTGCATCCCCGAGCCCCCTAACATTCCACGCTACAATATTAAGTGATATCGCCATAAGAGCAGACTAAAAAATGAGAAATCGGAACATACTCCACTCCCGAGGGAGAGAGGCAATCTCCACCATCCCTCAGTACAATGAATTGGGCGACACGGCTGACGCACTTCACATCCCACAGAACAATTAGGGAATACAACAACAAACGAAAAAAACAAAGGAGGGAGAGGGAGCACTGCACACCAGTGCACAGCGCCCCTACCCCCAAACACAAGTGTAACTTGCACATTTCTCTCAAATAGAGAGAATCAGGGCTAGAAAACTCGCCCAGAGTCCATGCAGGGAGAAGGGTCCACAGCTTGTCACTGTAACGAGTGTCCACAGCAATCCGGTCAGCTCCCGCCCTGAATCCGAAATGGAATGAACAGTAGTAATTATACCAGCATAGCGTCCTAGACAAAAAGGAGTAACAACACCTGGTGGCGAAAAAAGGGAGAACTTCAAGTATTCTTCCTCCTCATGGACCTCTCATTAATATCCAGCCAGGACAGCGCCATTCCCGCCGTATCAAAAAAGTGCGTTTCTCCATTCACATCAATCCGCAGTCTAGCAGGGTACATCATGGAATATGTCACCTGTAAGTCACGTAGGCGTTTTTTAATCTCAATAAATTGCGCCCTTTTACGCTGCACCTCCAGGGAAAAATCAGGGAAAATGGAGACTTTCCTCCCATTAATAGCAAGTTCCTTAATGTCTCTGGATCTGCGCAGGATAGCATCTCTATCTTTAAAGTGTAGGAGCTTAAGCAAGATGGGACGCGGGGGTGCTCCCGGCGGGGGGGCACGCGTAGGGACCCTGTGTGCTCTCTCAATAGTAAAGAATGGGGACAAAACATCTTTACCAAAGGTGTCCATTAGCCATTTTTCAAAAAAGCCAAGTGAGTCAGTCCCCTCCGTCCTCTCCGGAACCCCCACCAGTCGCAGATTACTTCTACGGGAGCGGTTCTCTAAATCATCCACCTTGTTCAGCAGTATTGTAATATTTTGCGTGGCTTTTCCCAGCTCCCGTGTTATTGGTGGCAATTTATCCTCCGTCGCACCAACACGCTCCTCCAGTTCCCCCACCCTGGCAGTCACCCCTCGCAGCTCTTGTTTAATACAGGCCATGTCCTTGGTGACAATCTCCATTTGATTACTTAGAGTGGCCAGTGTGGTATTGCAGGAGTTAATTGCTGCGAGGATTTCTCCCAGTGTGGGCTCAGCAGTCACAGACTCCGGCTGCTCCCCATCCCCCACTCCTTCCTCCTCCAGCACAGGCCCCTGTGTCTGCACGTGTTGGGCTGAAGGGGGGCCCAGTTTACTCACTGTTCCCTCCCTGGAGAGATGATCCTCCAGCTCCACGCTGCATCCAGCGTCTGCCTCAGTCTGTGCACTGGGCAATCGAGCAGCAGCAGGAGGCACCCTTGCATATCGTTCCAGCCTGCCAGCAGCTCCCATCGCTCCACTACCAGCCGACTTGTTGTTTGCTGGTGCCATCCTGGATGTAGCAGAGGCGCGCCCCGGCGTCTCCTTATCTTTTTTACTGCTGCGGTTCGACATGGCCCAAGGATCCTCCGCTGTCTAAACGCCCAGGGAGATATTGCAGCCCTCCAGGTCAGTGGGACTCGTCAGCAGTGCCGGTAATCAGGATTTATCCCTCCCAATATTCTTTTAGCAGGGTTAAGGGTCCTCGGACCTTTCTTCCATAGAGTAGTTCAAAGGGGGAAAACCCGGTGGACTCCTGGAGAACTTCCCGATAGGCAAACAAGAGATGGGGTAGGTACTTCTCCCAGTTTGAATCTCTGTCAGTGAAGGCCCTCAGCATATTCTTCAGAGTGCCATTGAATCGTTCACAAAGTCCATTTGTTTGGGGATGATACGGGGTCGTTCGGATCGCTCGTACTCCACAGGAGCGCCACAGACACTGGACCAGCTCCGACATGAACTGGGAGCCTTGGTCTGACAAGATCTCACTGGGGGAATCCTACTCTGGTGAAAATGGTAACCAGGGCCTCGGCCACCTTGGCTGCAGAAATACTTGACAAGGCCACAGCTTCTGGATATCGGGTGGCATAGTCCACAACAGTGAGAATGTACTGCTTTCCAGATTTACTTGGTTTAGCCAGAGGTCCAATGATATCGACAGCTACTCTTTGAAAGGGTTCTTCTATTATAGGGAGCGGTTGCAGGGGTGCCTTTGGGTGATCTCCGGGTCGCCCTCTACGCTGACATATGTCGCAAGTTCGGCAGAAAGGCACTACGGCTTGGGAAATCCCAGGCCAATAGAAAGATTGAGTCAATCGTCTCTCAGTGTGGGTTTTGCCTTGATGGCCAGCAGTAGGAATGTCATGAGCAAGGTGTAATGGGGGAATTCTGTATTTCTGAGGAACAATCAGCTGTTTGCTATAAGTCCAGGGCTTATCTAGGGAGTCAGCATTGGTAACCCGATACAGAAGTCCATTTTCTCTGATAATTCTTTCCCCGTTCTCCCCCAACTGCCCTATCTCAGCTCGAGCTCTAAAACTAGCTTGGGTGGGGTCAGTATCTACCTCTTGTCTAAACTGAACTTTATCCCAAGTAACACTCACATTGTCCCCACAAGAAGAATCTCTCACCAGCTGTGACGGCAGTTCTGGTGGCCTCATTTCCATGGATGGGTTGTACACGTCCACATTTGCTGCTCTCTTGGCTTGACTTCTGGTTACCGCACCGACAAAGTGGCAATGAAGATTTCCCACATCATTTCCTAGAAGAACGTCTGCAGGGACTGAATCCAGCTCTTCTCCTGGTGAGGGGGTCTGTAGATAATGAACAGGCAAAGGCGCTCTGTAGCTGTCCTGCCTCCGAACACCTGGACATTGGAATTGCAGATGCCCAGGCTGCCCACATCTATAACACCTGCGCTCTGGGATTCTTCCTCCACGTCGTAGTCCCGAAGGTAGAGCAGGAGTAATGCGAGGCACAAGCACACAAAGGTCACCATGAGTTGATGGTCTAGTGGGATGGTGAATATTGGAGGCCGAAGGACCAGGGGCCGCCAGCGTTGGGGGGCTGGTAGTTTTTTTCTCACTGAGTAGTAGTTTTTTCCACTGAGGCTTGATGGTGAGAGCCTCATCAGCTAGAGCTGCAGCTTCCTCCACAGTGGCTGGTCTCCCTTCACGCACCCATTCCCGGATCTCAGCGGGGCACTTGAAGTAAAACTGCTCTTTTAGGATGACTTGGAGGAAGGTCTCCCAAGTTAAGGCCTCCTCTCCCTCCAGCCAGCGATGACATATTTGTTTGAGTCTGTGGGCATACATCTTGAAGGACACTTCCTCATCACAGGCTAAAGTACGGAACTGGGTCCTGTAAGTGTCTGGGGTCACAGCATAATGTTCTAGAATAGTCTGTTTAATCTCCGCATACTCACAGTTCCACCGAGGGTCCATAGCTCTATAGGCTGTGGCAGCTCCACCCTCTAAGAGCCCCACCAGATGTCGGACTCGCTCCCTTTCCGGGACTTCCATTAATCGACACTGATGCTCAAAGTCCTGGAAGAAGCCCTCAATGTCACCTGAAGCCTCATTAAACGGCTTGAAGTCTTTGCGGGACACTCTGGGGAGTTCCCTCATGGTGGGTGCTGGGGTTACAGTCTGTCTGGAGCTTCTAGCTGCTTCCACAGTGAGCTGCCTCTCCAGCAATGCCCTCTCTTGAGCTCTATGAATGGCCTCCCTCTTATCTTCTATGGTAGCCTCTTCTCCCAGCAATGCCAACTCCTCCTCGTACCACACAACCCACTGACTTTTTTGGTTATTTACCTCCAGCTGCAGTCTTTCCTCCGTTTGCTGTGGGGATCCTTCCTCAGCGTCATCTTGCAGGCGAACTCCTTCCAAAGCCTCAATCAGCTGCTCCTTGGAGAGTCCCTTGTAGCTGACTCCCAGTTCACGGGCCTTTGTTTGTAGGTTCACTGCAGTCCAGTTCTTGTACTCTGCGGTGCTGGTTCCAGATGTTGATGGGCCGTTGTCCTCCATTCCTTCTGCTTTGATCCCAGAGCTGCCAACCAGTTTGTGACGAGGTATACAACAGAGCAAGAAGGGACATAAGGCCGAGGGACGATCCAACGAGATTTATTAAGGCAGGGAGCATACAACATCAAATATCCATAATGTCCTTGGAGTCCATGAGAAGTCCACAATAAGTCCACACAATGGAAACAAATCCGGGCACCTCACGATAGTCCTGGTGCCAGATACGATAACAATAATCCTTGCAATAGTCCACAGGATTCCACACAATCCCACGGACGTCACGAGCTGGCCTCAACTCAGTTCGTGACTCCTTCCACATCCGCACTCAAATCACAACTGATCTTAAAAGAAGAATGTATTGTCAGGGCTCCTGGGATCAGCCCATCTGAAAGGGGGTAGGGGTCACACCTACTATTCAACGGTTTGGTCCATCAGAAGATTCTAGAAATGTAAGGGCTCCACTGAGTCTACAGGATGTGTATTGTAGGTTATCTTCTGCTTAGGAAAACAATAGCCACAGTTCCACTAGCTGTTGACACAAGCCTAAATTAGATTATGGTCCAGGTACATCACAAGACATTGCAAAGTATTGGGGGAAGGAGACATGGTTAATTTACAGCAAATACAACCAGAGGAAAGTTAAATGACATATTATACAAAATACAGGACAGGGCAAAACTACAAATCATGACATATGTGGCCAGTACAAAACAGTGGCACATGACTTGTTCCTTCCAAGGACCGTGCTGAGGACTAGGGGGCACTCATTATGGGTAGAAGAAAAGCGATTCCGATGGCTAAAGGATTCTTTACAGTTAGCAGTCAGACTGTGGAATGCCAAATCACAGGAGGTAGTAATGTCAGACACTAACAGCTTTTAAAATAGGGCTGGACGATTTCCTTGATATACATAACATTGCGGATTATAGTTAGATTAGGTTACAAAATGTACAGTTGGTGGAGAAAGGTTGAACAGGATAGACCTAGGTCTTTATTCAACCTGTGTTACTATGTAGCAGCATCTTTAGTCCCTAAATGGTCATAAATTTTCATGAAATCACATCCTTTTGTTTGGACAATTAAACACAGCAGGTGTACTAAACAAAACCGCGTATATTGTTCCCCATTACCGCCATCCCCCCACACACACAGTATAATGTTCCCACAGTACCACCATCCTACCACACACAGTATAATGTTCCCTTAGTACTGTCATCCTCTCACAATATAATATTCCCACAGTACCGCCTATCATCTCCCCCACACACAGTATAATGTTCCCACAGTACCGCCATCCCCCACATACAGTATAATGTTCCCACAGTACCGTCATCCCCCACACACAATATAATGTTCCCCCAGTACCGCCATCCCCCACACAGTATAATGTTCCCACAGTACCGCCATCCCCCCACATACAGTATAATGTTCCCACAGTACCTACATTCCCCACACACAGCATAATGTTTATATAGCTCCATCTCCCAACACAGTATAATGTTCCCACCACACCATCATTTCCCCACACACAGTATATCCCCACAGTACCGCCATCCCCCACACACAGTATAATGTTCCCACAGTACCGCCATCCCCCCACACACAGTATAATGTTCCCCCAGTACCGCCATCCCCCCACAAAGTATAATGTTCCCACAGTATGACCATCCCCCCACACAGTATAATTTTCCCACAATACCGACATCACCCCATACACTATATGATAGTGCAAGTTGCCCCCCACAATATTGTACCACCTACTCCACTGGCCAATAAATAAATCCTCACTTATTCCCATTCTTCATGCAGATAAACATAAATCCAGCACATACCCGCGACCTCCTGGATCAGTTCCATAAGGCTGTAAATTATGGATCTGGGATGGTTGGCAGGTGCTATACATTTGAGGGGCTATATCTCTCCATCTTTCTTTCTGCTTCAAATAAAATAATACTCTTTTTCAGTTACCTGAAATATATAGATGATGTCTTCTCTCTGTGTTCATCAATAATGGAAAATGTTCTATTTCTCTCTTGCTAAAACTGTTATCTTTATTTTTCACTTCAAAATGTTTCTAGATTTTTTTTCTCACCAGTCCTCATTAGTGCGATCACACAACATACAAGCCTCTGATTGCTGCGGTGATGCCCTGTACTACTGTAGTGCGGGGTATTATGACCCCGCACTATTAGTGACCCCCCCCTACGAACCTATCAATTACAGTAAATGACTGCCCACTCTCCCCAGTCCCACAAGCTCGCTGCCTCGGAGTAATCCTTGACGCTGATCTCTCCTTCAAACCACATATCCAAACCCTTTCCACTTCCTGCCGACTTCAACTCAAAAATATTTCACGCATCCGTTCATTCCTCAGCCAAGAATCTGCAAAAACCCTAGTCCATGCCCTCATCATCTCTCGCCTTGACTACTGCAACCTCATGCTCTGTGGCCTCCCCTCAAACACTCTCGCACCCCTCCAATCTATTCTAAACTCTGCTGCCCGACTAATCCACCTGTCCCCCCGCTATTCCCCAGCTTCTCCCCTCTGTCAATCCCTTCACTGGCTCCCAATTGCCCAGAGACTCCATTACAAAACCCTAACCATGACATACAAAGCCATCCACAACTTGTCTCCTCCATACATCTGTGACCTCGTCTCCCGGTACTTTCCTGCACGCAACCTCCGATCCTCACAAGATCTCCTTCTCTACTCCCGTCTTATCTCCTCTTCCCACAATCGCATACAAGATTTCTCTCGCGCATCACCCCTACTCTGGAACTCTCTACCACAACATATCAGACTCTCACCTACCATCGAAACCTTCAAAAAGAGCCTGAAGACCCACCTCTTCCGACAAGCCTATAACCTGCAGTAACCACCGATCGACCAAACCGCTGCACGACCAGCTCTACCCTCGCCTACTGTATTATCACCCATCCCTTGAAGATTGTGAGCCCTCGCGGGCAGGTCCTCTCTCCTCCTGTACCAGTTATGACTTGTATTGTTTAAGATTATTGTACTTGTTTTTATGTATACCGCTCCTCACATGTAAAGCGCCATGGAATAAATGGCGCTAGAACAATAAATAATAATAATAATAATAATATTATCCCTGCCTGTCAGTGTGATACTAATGGCCCCACACACATGATATAGCTTTAGGATGAACAAACATTCTGCTGGTTATCTCTCCCGACTCCCCCACACACCACTGTTCTTCTGGGCCAATCTTTTCTGTGGTGAGAGTCTTTGGCAGATTTATCTAGCTGAGGATTAACTCCAGAGATGACAAACTTCTGAGATTCAGCATGCCAGATTATTTTTTCACCCGCTATCATCTGTCGGGAGGACTCTATATATGTTACATAATTAACCAGTTCCCAAAGAAATTGCAATTTATAAAGACAATCAGTTGTCAAACTAATTGCCAACATAGCCAGTGATTGGGAGCATGGAGGTGTTTTATTCAGCAATTCAACTTATCTTCCAGTCCATGCGAGACAAGAGAGAATACAACATCAACATGTTCTATCTCCTGATTAGTTTCCCCTTATTTTCTCCAGTAATTGTATTAGTACATGGGATCTTTATGAGGTTTCATTGGCTCATCTTCTTCCCTTTCAGATTCCTACAATATCAGATCCTCTAAGTGGAGATCTTCTATATTAAGATCATTTTTCTGATTTATCCTTCAAGGTTGGATATGGACAAGAACAAGATGGTGGAGAGGATATTACACCTCACCCTAGAGATTGTCTTCCGGCTTACTGGAGAGGTGAGAGATTCTGATGACGTCACATTACATCATTCTTATCTATGGGAATAACAGATGGACAGAACTGGAGAGGTGAGGGCTCTGGAAATGTCTGTAGTGAGATTTATTAATGTGTCTCTCCATAACCAGGATTACACAGTAGTGAAGAAGACCTCTAGTGAGCGCTGTCAGGACCCTGTGTCTGGGGGATGGGGAACACCACTGTACCCAATCACAGGGCCTCCACCTAAACCCCTGATATATGAGGACATCAATGACCAGAATATCCTAGAACTTGCCTACAAGATGATTGAGCTGCTGACTGGAGAGGTGACACTGCGAATCCTGGGACATTGTACAGTAATGCTATTAGGGGATTGGGAGGATGACGGTATTGTTGCATGTGTCAGGTTCCTATAAGGTGTCAGGATGTTGCCGTCTATTTCTCCATGGAGGAGTGGGAGTATTTCAAAGGACACAAAGATCTGTACAAGGACGTCATGATGGAGGTTCCCCAGCCCCTCACATCACCAGGTAATAGGACTAAATACACATGGTCTATAATTATCTGTATGTAGAGAATGAATTCAGTCCCTGTATGTGTTTCCTCCAGGTCTATCCAGTAAGAGGCCAACACCAGAGAGATGTCACCGTCCTCTTCTTCCACAGCACTGTAAACAAGAAGATCCCAATGTTCCTCAGGATCATCAGGTAGATGGAGAGAAGGTGTCATGAGATCTCCCCTATGATGTGTAGACGGCTGTGAAGGTCTTGTGCTTAGTCTTGTTTTATCCACCAGTATTATATGTTTTATACTTGTATAATGAGAACGGTGGAGATGGCAGGAATAGAGCTGATCATAGATGTGACTTTTCCATCTGTCTGTGACTTTTGCAATTTTATTTCAGGGTGAAGATCTGACCCATATTAATACTACAGAGACATATGTGAGGGGTGATGAGCGGTGTAAAGAGGAGATTCCTACATATGATCACCCAGGTGAGTAGTAACCACTTAATACAGAGAAGTCACTGATTTTTACGAGTCACTGGCTGTGGTGGTGGTGGTGGTGAAGTCCGGACATCTCACAATCATGTGATCACTATTTTGCCTCCCCCAAAATTGTGTAAATATTTTTCTTCATTGAAAGCCCTTCTTCTATAAAACTTACACCCTTGAGGATCCACCTCTCCCCTGGAGTTAGAAGATGCTGATTCTAATCTTCCCAGATTTTTAAACTAGAAAGCTAAAAGACAGCGTTCGTAGAATGTGCTGGCAAGTTAGAAAATCACAAGAAAACAATTATTATGATGGGCCTCTAAGAGAAAGTGGAGGGTAGTTATGCTGTTAAATTTCTAGAATCCTGATATCTTATTAGATGAGGCTACTTTCTCTCCATTCTATGCTGCTGAATGTCTCATATGGTCCCTATGTGAGGGCCAAGTGTGAATTTCTGTACAATAACAACAGATTTTCCCTTTGCCCTGACTTTTCAGTTTCTTTTAAAACTGACTAACCTCACTTGCGATTAAGTACAAATAAAACATTACACCTGTGCCATGATCTGTCTCTTAGCTGTGTGTGGCCGATGGCTGTAATATACATTTATTCACGTTTGCAGGGGATGTGTTGGCGTGGCTCGAGCCCTGGTTTCATGGATTACTGCACAATCTATCCTGTAATGTGGAGCACTAATACCTTCTCTACTTTTTTAGTCAAAACTCATAGACACTCCAATGCTCCATCATAAATGAGTGCAACTTCCATTTAGTGTTAGAGATCTCTCTTCTTTTATCCTATGTCTCCTTTCTGTATGATCCGTGTGATTGGGGTGGGATGGGCCTGCCTAGTCTTTAAAAAAAAAAAGTCTCCGTTTCCTCTGCCAAAATCTCGACATCTAAAACACCTGAGTTCTGCCCTATTGTAAAAAGTTCTCTTTAAATGTATAATATTTCTTCAAAAAACTCATCTGTCAGAATATATTGTCCCCTGAGATTTGCTCCTTAATCAGATAGTGATAGCAGAAAAAATAGTTAATAATTGTCTATATTTCTACTTTAGGCAGCTTTTTTTCAACATGCCGTTTTATTGTTTCAGCATTCTTTTATTTTTTTTTACGGTGATACAAGGATTACAGGTTTAGCAACAAGTTTTATATGTTCACAATAGGATCAACTACACAGAACTGAACCTGAGGAGAGCAAGGCTGGATCTGGCAGCTTCCAACAATATGCGTTGAGCTTTAGAAGTCTGTGGTGCTTTCCAATTACCTGAAACAGGGAGCTGATTATTACAACTGGACTGCACACACACACACCCATACTGCCCGATTGGCTGGGACTACTGGTCCCGGTCACCCTATTTCTAGTGGCTGGACAGAGCCTGTGCCGCCCAGAGCTTCTTGTTACAATGTCTCAACAGCGCCACCTGCAGAAGGAATGATTGCAGCAGATCCCAAAGGAGATGTGACACACCATTTGCAGAAGCCCTTATTTTACACAATGGCAGAAAACTAGAGCAGAAGAAAACCCCCATGAAGTGATTCCATTTTAGAAATTATAAACATCATTGAAATTAATCTATAGGAGTAGTGATTATTTTGACACCTAAGTGGGGGCTTGTTTTTTACTGGAATGAGTAAAAGTTTTTATTAGTATCATTTTACTAAATATCTTCTCATTTCCATTGACATATTGAGTTGAAATGTTCAAAAATGTACATTTCAAGGATATTTTATTCAAAAATAATAATTGGTTTTATTCTTTGCAGATGACGGTAACAGGAGATCAGAGGAACAACTGACAGCTTCAATTTTTAAACCAGACGACCTTGAAATTGAAATGAATGCCATTACTCCAGATATACCATCCTATCCTCACAACAAAGATTTGTCATCTCCTTTGAAACAGGCCCTATCTTCCGATTCATTGTGTGAAAATAATTTTAACCAGAAATCATTTCTTGTTAGACATGAGAAAATTCATACTGGGGAGAAGCCACATTCATGTTCAGAATGTGGAAAATGTTTTAACGAGAAATCACATCTTGTTACACAGCAGAGAACTCGTGGAGTGGAGAAGCCTTTTTCATGTTTGGAATGTGGGAAATGTTTTAACTGGAAATCAGTTCTAGTTAGTCACCAGAGAACTCACACAGGAGAGAAGCCATATTTATGTTCAGAATGTGGAAAATGTTTTATGAAGAAATCACATCTTGTTATACACCAGAGAACTCACACAGGGGAGAAGCCATATTTATGTTCAGAATGTGGAAAATGTTTTAGCAAAAACTCACATCTTGTTACACACCAAAGAACTCACACTGGGGAAATGCCTTTTTCATGTTCAGAATGTGGAAAATGTTTTAAACAGAAATCAAACTTCGTTAGACACCACAGAAGTCACACAGGGGAGAAGCCATATTCATGCTCAGAATGTGGGAAAGGTTTTACAAATAAATCATGTCTTGTTAAACACCAGAGAATACACACTAAGGAGAAGCTATAATTAACTTCAGAAAGTGGAAAATGGTTTGTACAGATATCGTTTTTTTTAAGTCACCAGAAAATTCTCAAAAGGCCCATAATACTGTATGGAGGACTATATGGTGCCCATAATACTATATGGAGGACTATGTAGTTCTCATAACACTGTATTGGGTACTATATGGTGCCCATAATACTGTATGGAGGACTACAGTATGTAGTGCTTATACTACTGTATGGAGGACTATACTGCCTGGTATAAATTGAAAAGTCTGCAGTCACTCTGTGTAACTGCAGACTTTTGAATACCGATGGAGCACGTACGGACGGATTTGCTGGTTTCTGAGCTACTGTAGAATTTACAGTAGATACAGTGAAGGAAATAATTATTTGATCTCTTGCTGATTTTGTAAGTTTGCCCACAGACAAAGACATGAACAGTCTATAATTTTAAGAGTAGGTTAATTTTAACATTGCGAGAATATAAAAAATAAAATCCAGAAAATCACGTTGTATAAATTATATAAACTTATTTGCATTTTGCAGTGAAAAATAAGTGTTTAATCCCCTACCAACCATTAGGAGTTCTGTCTCCTGCAGACCAGTTAGACACTCCTAATCAATTTGTTACTTGTGTTAAAGACAGCTGTGTTACATAGTCACCTTTATAAAAGACACCTGTCCACAGACTCAATTTATCAGTCAGACTCTAAACTCTACAACATGGGCAAGACCAAAGAGCTTTATAACGATGTCAGGGACAAGATGATAGAACTTGATAAAGCTGGAATGTGCTACAAAACCATAAGACGCTGGGTGAGACAGAGACAACTATTGGTGCAATAGTAAGAAAATGGAAGAAATACAAAATGACTGTCAATCGACTTGGGGCACCATGCAAAATCTCACCTCGTGGGGTATACTTCATCTTGAGGAAGGTGAGAGATCAGCCTAAATCTACAGGGGGTACTTGTTAATTATCTCAAAGCAGTTGGGAGCACAGTCACCAAGAAAACCATTGGTAACACAGTACACTGTAAAGGTTTAAAATCCAGCAGTGCCCACAAGGTCCTCCTGCTCAAGAAGGCACATGTGCAGGTCCGTCTGAAGTTTGCCAATGAACACCTGGATGATTCTGTGAGTGATTGGGAGAAGGTGCTGTGGTCAGATGAGAAAAAAAATGAGCTCTTTGGCATTAACTCAACTCGCTGTGCTTGAAGGAAGAAAAATGCTGCCTATGACCCAAAGAACACCATTCCCACTGTCAAGCATGGAGGTGGAAACATTATGTTTTGGGGGTGTTTCTCTGCTAAGGGAACAGGACTACTTCACCTCATCAATGGGAGAATGGATGGAGCCATGTACCATAAAATCCTGAGTGACTACCTCCTTCCGCCAGGACATTAAAAATGGGTGGTGGTTGGGTCTTCCAGCAAGACATTGACCCAAAACAGATAGCCAAGGCAACATATGAGTGGCTCAAAAAGAATCACATTGAGGTCATGGAGTGGACTATCCAGTCTACAGCCCTTAACCCTATAGAAAACTTATGGAGGGAGTTGAAAATCCGAGCTGCCAAGCGACAGCCTCAAAATCTTAATGATTAAGGCTAGTTTCACACTAGCGTTCGTGGGCGCAGGGCCGCTGCTAAGCCCCGCCCCCGGCCGCACCCCCTCCAGTCAGTTCCTCCTCTGATCGCATGAGGCTGCATGCGATCAGCGTATCTTATATTTAGCGTTGGATACGCTGACCGTGCGCTGGTCTGGTTTTGCTGGCGCTGCGCCCAGCGCACAAAAACGCGCTTTGTTGTGAATGGAACAAAGGAGCTCAAAGTCATTTGCCTGCCTTTCTGCTCATTCTGAGGATAAAGGTGATAAGTTATCTGTACCGACTATAAATCTGTCACCTCCCCTATTGTTCTACAAGTTGGGATTGGAATTCCTGTCTGTGATCCATCCCATGCCCAACTTTAATGTCCAGGTTGGTTTATTGGCGCATATACCAAAGAAAATAAGGGAATACTCAAAATTTGAGAGTTCAAAACAAACTAAAAAACCAACAGAGAATGATCTACCCGAAGACACTGGGAGAGACTTCTATCACCATGAGCCAAATCTATAAGCGAGAGTGCCAGACCCCCGGGACTGAGCTCAGGCAGAGAAATGGGCTCTAAGGGGGAAACTGGGTGTGCTAATGGGGGACACAGTAATATACACACGGCTCTGCTCCATACACCTCATACACACACGGCTCCGCTCCGTACACCTCATACACACACGGCTCCGCTCCGTACACCTCGTACACACGGCTCCGCTCCGTACACGGCTCTGCTCTGTACACCTCATACGCACAGCTCTGCTCCGTACACTTCGTATACATGCAGCTCCGCTCCGTATGCCTCGTACACACGCGGCTCTGCTCTGTACACACGGCTCCGCTCCATACACCTCGTACACACACGGCTCTGCTCCATACACCTCGTACACACACGGCTCTGCTCCATACACCTCGTACACACACGTCTCCGCTCCGTACACCTTGTACACACACGGCTTTGCTCTGTACACCTCATACGCACAGCTCTGCTCCGTACACTTCGTATACATGCAGCTCCGCTCCGTATGCCTCGTACACACGCAGCTCTGCTCTGTACACCTCGTACATACGGCTCCACTCCATACACCTCGTACATACACGGCTCTGCTCCATACACCTCGTACACACACAGCTCTGCTCCATACACCTCGTACACACACGGCTCTGCTCCATACACCTCGTACACACACACGGCTTTGCTCTGTACACCTCATACGCACAGCTCTGCTCCGTACACTTCACATACATGCGGCTCCGCTCCGTATGCCTCGTACACACGCGGCTCTGCTCCACACACACACAGCTCTGCTCCGTACACCTCGTACACACACGGCTCAGCACCGTACACCTCGTACACACGCGGCTCCGCTCCGTACACCTCGCGCACACGCGGCTCCGCTCCGTACACCTCGCGCACACGCGGCTCCGCTCCGTACACCTCGCGCACACGCGGCTCCGCTCCGTACACCTCGCGCACACGCGGCTCCGCTCCGTACACCTCGCGCACACGCGGCTCCGCTCCGTACACCTCGCGCACACGCGGCTCCGCTCCGTACACCTCGCGCACACGCGGCTCCGCTCCGTACACCTCGCGCACACGCGGCTCCGCTCCGTACACCTCGTACACACGGCTCCGCTCCGTACACCTCATACGCACAGCTCTGCTCCGTACACTTCGTATACATGCAGCTCCGCTCCGTATGCCTCGTACACACGCGGCTCTGCTCTGTACACCTCGTACATACGGCTCCACTCCATACACCTCGTACATACACGGCTCTGCTCCATACACCTCGTACACACACAGCTCTGCTCCATACACCTCGTACACACACGGCTCTGCTCCATACACCTCGTACACACACACGGCTTTGCTCTGTACACCTCATACGCACAGCTCTGCTCCGTACACTTCACATACATGCGGCTCCGCTCCGTATGCCTCGTACACACGCGGCTCTGCTCCACACACACACAGCTCTGCTCCATACACCTCGTACACACACGGCTCTGCTCCATACACCTCGTACACACACACGGCTTTGCTCTGTACACCTCATACGCACAGCTCTGCTCCGTACACTTCACATACATGCGGCTCCGCTCCGTATGCCTCGTACACACGCGGCTCTGCTCCACACACACACAGCTCCGCTCCGTACACCTCGTACACACACGGCTCCGCTCCGTACCTCGCACACACACAGCTCTGCTCCGTACACCTCGTACACACACGGCTCAGCACCGTACACCTCGTACACACACGGTGTGATGTACAATGTCTGCAAGATATGTTTTCTGTTGGAATGTGCTACAAATCCTCCATCCTAGGACATTGTAAACTGTCAGTAGTAGGAATTCCTTCCCCCCAGGTTTTATCAACCCTGCCACTTCCTCTGGAAGAGCAGGAATGTTAATTAGCTAGACCATCTTCCTCACACCATTTGCCTTCTCTCCTCTTCAGAGCGGGAAAAACTTCTTTGTTTGAAACGAATAAAACTATGAGAGACTATACCATAAGAACCAAATACCCTAGAGATATGAAAATCATATTTTTGTAACCTGAGCGGTCCCAGCTTCGAGACCGCGTATGTTTCGAAGTTCTACCCTGTCCAGAACATGAGATAGGATTTGCGCCCAAATGGACGGTCATATCGCATAGATGTTTGATGTTTTCTTGATAGGCTCATTACGCTGGGTAACATGATACCACTGATGAGTCCATACCAGCTTCTCCCATAAAGTTATAGCTAATCTAAGTTTTGTAGCCAAAACATAACTCGGATAAGAGAGGTGGGATCAACCCAGAATGCACCTCTCTGTGATGTCACATAGGAAAGTCTATAAGGCATTTCCTGGGCAAACCAGCTCAGAACAGCTGCAGAGTCCGTGCTGACAAGAACTCAGATGAGCGGAGAAGTGCAGCTCCGCCTCCACCCACCTTAAAGCCACATGGTCTGCCTAAGGAACAATATGGAACTGTGAGTGTAATCTCTTTGTTTTCTCCACTTTTATTTTATACCTGTACTGTACATATTTTATGTCTCAATTTTATAGCAACTTTTATCTGTAATCACTGTCCTCTTTCGGAAAATAAATGAAATTATTTAGATCTGTCTCCATGCTCTAAGAATCGAACTATACGCCTTTGTTAGATAATCGCTACTAATTCAAGGGGTTTGCCACGGACCCTCTTAATTTAACACTGTGAATTAAGTAACCGTGACTGGTGGCAGCGCGTTGTGCACGGCTATTACGGCTTGCTGGCAGTACAGAAGGGTCTTATATTGCTGAATAAGGGTCTGCGGCCACAGCATTGATAATTCCCTTACTGCAGAAGCCTAATTGCCGGTTCACAACAGGCAGCCCGTCCGGCGACCAATTATCCTAGGTGCAGTTCCCTGACTGACCTGAGGGTAAGGGGGCGCCGGAGAGCTGCGAGTTCCAAGGTGGAACTGAGAAAGTGGGATATACATAAATCCCCGCAGTACTTGGAAGATTGATAGCAGTGGTGGGGCATCCAAATTAAACTCCCCCTGCGGCAAATTGTAGAGCGAGATTAGCTTGCTGGATATTTTTGTCACATGGTGCCGGTGGTGGGATAACTAAGATAAGCCCCAACGGTGCCTGTGATAGCCGTGTGCCGGCATTGTGTCACGTCCCTCCGTCCGCTGATACACCCGTGTCAGTGGTGGGATTGTGACAGTGGTGACACAGGGTCCGCTGTCCGTCGCGTTTTGGTGGCAGCGGGATCCCCGTTAGTGTCGCCCGTAAGTAGACGAACGGCGGTGGGCTGTTCGTCACATATTGGTGGCAGAGCGGTGGGATAATCCTAGAGCATTAGTGATTTGGTTTGAGCAATCATTCCTCTCACTAAAGACCTGCACGGTTCCTGCGGGAATCCTGCATCATAGGTTTTGGAGAACAGACTCAGTGGTTACTAGTCCTGAGACATTAGTGTGTACTTGCAAGTATCCCCCTCCCGTTTCTTCGTTTTTCTTTTTCTATCTTTTATTTGGCAACCATGGCGGCAAAAGGAGAACCTTGGTACAACCGGCAGACAAAGGAAGTTCTTGCTGGGTTATGCACGTACCAAGGCCTTGACGCCACGAACAAAAACAGAGCTCAAATGATCGCGGCTCTAATGCAGCTGGACAACGACCAGAATCCAGCGAGCGCAGAAGTTGGCCCAAGTGGCAATGGGGCTGCAGCAGAGGCTCCACTCCTGAGCGCTGGCCCCACATTCAGCCAGAACGGGGTGGACCCCTATCTGCAAATGGCCTTGGACGAACTCCCCGCCGAAGACAGTGATGGGCGGGTGAGGCTGATCCAGCAATATCGGCAGGAGGCCCAAGCCGAACGTGAGCGCCAAGCTGAGGCTGAGAGGGCCGAGCGTCAAGCCCAGGCTGAGAGAGCTGAGCGCCGAGCAGAGGCTGAGAGAGCCGAGCGCCAGGAGCAGAGGGCCCATGAACTGGAGGTACTCCAGCGGGGTGGGAATGCCCCCACAGCCCGAAGCGGTGAGCCCAGCAGCATCCAGACTCCTAAACCCCGGCCAGAGCATTTTCCCGTGATGGAAAAGGACGGGGACTTGGACACGTTTCTGCGAGCCTTTGAGAAAGCCTGCAGACAGTACCAGCTGCCCAGAGACCAATGGGCAAGGTACTTGACCCCAGGGCTAAAAGGCAAAGCCCTGGAGGCATTTGCTTCTCTTCCGCCAGAAGCCGATGATGACTATGTCGCCATAAAGCAGGCGCTGATCGCCAAATACCGGCTGACACCTGAGGTATACCGAAAGAAGTTCCGGCACCTCCAACGTGGCCCACATGATAGCTACAGTGATGTGGTGCAAGGACTCAGGACCCACTTTGACCAGTGGATCCATGGACTGTCCGTTGAAACCTTTGAGCAGCTACGGGACCTGATGATCAAAGACCAGTTCCTGCATCTCTGCCCAGCTGAGGTCCGACAGTTCATCCTGGACCGCGAACCAACGAACGCGGACAAAGCGGCGCAGATCGCCGACAACCACGAGGCCAACCGGAAGCCCGAGACGCGGAGGCCAGTCGCCACCAGCTGGAAAGGGGGTAAGCCAGCAACCAACCCCAATGCCCCAGCTAGCCGTCCCTCCGGAGGCCCAGTCCCTGTTGCCAACAGCAGGCCGGCTACTGACAGTCGCCTGTGTCACCACTGCCAGCGGCCTGGTCACTTCTTTTACACCTGTCCGAATAGGCCGAAGAACCCCCCAGCCAAGGCCCCCGGGCCCAACGCCTCTGTTCTTTTGGTGGGAGGTGTGGTTGGGAGGGCTGACGACAACGTTCAACCTGTTCAGGTGGGGGCCCGTCTTGCTACAGGCCTCAAGGACACCGGGGCTGAACGAACCCTCATCCGTCCTGGACTGGCGGCCCCTGAAGAGTTTGTTGAGGGGAAAACCCTGACTGTCACCGGGATTGGAGGCACCCGTTGTCCCTTGCCAGTGGCACGAGTTTTTCTTGACTGGGGTGCCGGGAGCGGGTTGAGGGAGGTGGGAGTGTCTGAAAACCTGCCCACTGATGTTTTATTGGGGACTGACTTGGGGCGGATGGTTGCATACTACGTCCCTGACACCCTTCCCCAAACTGATAATAAGGGTAACGTTAACCCTGATGATGATGATGATGACGGGAAACTGAATGTGTTACCTGCTAATGCCTTGATGAGTAATGATGCAACTAACAACCATTCTTTCCCCAGGTACGATGCTGATGCTGATGTGAATGTACCAAAGCAAACTGATAACCATTCTTCTCCTAGGAAGGATGATGATGATGTTGATGTATCTGTGCCGACTGAACCCGTTAACCCTTTCTTTGAAGCGGTAGATGTGTCCACAGGTACCGAAGTGCTCAGCCCCATCACTCTGCGGAGTGAGACGGCTGAGGAACCCCTGGCAGGAGTAAGCAACGGTGCTCAAGGAAATGGGGAGGTGCATAGGGACCATGAGGAAGGTAATGCCATGCAGCTGACCAGTGCCACCGAGGAAGGTAACTGGCCCATAAGTAGCACTGCTCCTGAAGTGTTGGGGGTGGATGGGGAGGTAGAGCCCAGGGCAGCACCAGCTGGTGGGTCTGAAGAAATCCCCAGGGAGACAGCATACATAGCAGCTGTCACACGCAGTCAGAGTGCCCAGATCGCAGGTAACGCACTGTCTTCTGGACCCTCTGCTGCTACAGGAGAGACTGAACCAGAGGTGAACCCAGAGCCGGTTCCAGAGGGTCCCAGTAAAGAGGGGACCCTGACGTCACTTCTGGCAGCCTCCAGCATGGAGTTCCAGGCTGCTCTGCACTCAGATGCCAGCCTGGAGAAATTGAGAGGTCTCGCCGAGACGCCCACCTCCAAGTCTGATAAGGAGAGGGTGTTCTGGGAACGAGGAAGGTTGTACCGGGAGACAGTACCCGGAGATCCTAAAAAGGAGTGGTTGAGGGAAAGACAGCTGGTCGTCCCCTATCACTTCAGAACTGAGTTGTTGCGGATTGCCCATGAGATTCCACTCGCTGGACACTTGGGGATCAGCAAAACAAAGGCACGGCTGTCTCAACACTTTTATTGGCCCAAGATGGGGACAGATGTAACACACTACTGCCGCTCCTGTGCCACCTGTCAAAAAGTGGGTAAGGCGGGGCCTGCTCTTAAGGCTCCCCTTATTCCTTTGCCGGTGATAGAGGAGCCTTTCCAGAGAATCGCGGTGGACATTGTAGGGCCGCTGTCCGTCCCCAGCAGCTCCGGAAAGCGATACATTCTCACCGTGGTAGACTACGCTACCCGGTACCCGGAGGCAGTAGCTCTGTCTTCAACCAGGGCAGATAAGGTGGCTGACGCACTGGTGACCATCTTTTCAAGAGTAGGATTTCCCAGGGAGATGCTTACCGATCAAGGGCCCCAATTCATGTCTCGCCTAATGGAGGCTCTCTGTGAGAAAATGCAGGTGACGCAGCTGGTATCGAGTCCGTATCACCCACAGACTAATGGTTTGTGTGAACGCTTCAACAGTACCCTCAAACAGATGCTCCGCATACTGGTTGAGACCCAAGGGCGCGACTGGGAGCGGTACCTCCCACACCTGCTGTTCGCTTACAGAGAAGTTCCGCAGGCCTCGACCGGGTTCTCCCCCTTCGAGCTCCTGTATGGCAGGCGAGTCCGGGGACCCCTTGGGTTGATAAGAGAATCGTGGGAAGATGAGCCAAACCCCACAGAAGTGTCCATCGTGGATTATGTCATGCGCTTCCGTGACAAGATGCAGACCTTGACGCAGTTGGTGCATGACAACATGACGCAGGCTCAGGCTGACCAGAAGCACTGGTATGACCAGAACGCCCGGGAGCGGACCTACCAGGTGGGTCAAAAGGTGTGGGCGCTGGTCCCTGTACCAACAGATAAGCTTCAGGCAGCCTGGGAAGGCCCGTACGTCGTCCACCGTGTCCCAGCGGTTGCAGTTGATGGCCACCCTGGAACTCTTCCGGCCCGTGTTCACCAACCGTCCTGGGAGGACGGAGTTAGCGGTTCATGAGGTGGACACCGGGAATCATGCCCCATTACGGCGAACACCTTATCGGATCTCTGAAACGGTGCAACAAGTCATGCGCCAAGAGGTCGATGAGATGTTAAGGCTGGGAGTGATTCGACGGTCAAAAGGTGTGTGGGCTTCACCTGTAGTCCTCGTGCCTAAAAAGGATCGAACCACCCGGTTCTGCGTGGACTACAGGGGGCTCAACGCCATCACAACCTCTGATGCCCACCCGATGCCGCGCATCGAGGATCTGCTCGAGCGATTGACAAACGCCAACTACATATCCATCATGGATTTGAGTCGGGGATACTGGCAGATTCCCCTGAGCCCTGAGGCGCAGGAGAAATCCGCCTTTATCACCCCCTTTGGACTGTACGAGTCCACGGTCATGCCCTTCGGCATGAAGAATGCCCCTGCCACTTTCCAGCGGATGGTCAACCACCTGCTTCGGGGACTGGAGGAGTACGCAGTGGCGTACTTAGACGATATTGCCGTCTTCAGTTCCACCTGGGAGGAACACCTTCAGCACCTCCAGGAGGTGCTCAAGCGTCTTCACAAGGCAGGCCTGACCATCTAGCCGGGGAAGTGCCAGATAGGCATGCACAAGGTCCACTACCTGGGGCACCGGGTAGGCGGGGGTTCCATGAGTCCGGAGCCAGAAAAAGTGGACGCAATTGTGTCCTGGCCCACCCCCAGGACCAAGAAACAGGTGAAGTCCTTCTTGGGCACTGCAGGGTACTATAGGCGGTTTGTACAGGACTATAGCACCCTTGCCAAACCCTTGACTGACCTCACCAAGCAGAGGCTACCCCAAACAGTCAACTGGACAGATGACTGTGAGGCGGCTTTCCAAGCTTTGAAAGTGTTCAAAGTGTTGTTCCAGTGTTGAGAGCAGTCAACAGCAGTCGCCCGTTTCTGGTACAGACCGACGCCAGCGAGTTTGGCCTCGGTGCTGTGCTTAGCCAGGTCGACTCGGGAGACCAAGAACACCCCGTGCTGTACCTAAGCCGGAAACTTTTGCCGAGGGAAGTGGCATACTCGACCATCGAGAAGGAGTGTCTGGCCATGGTGTGGGCACTGCAACGTTTGCAGCCGTACCTGTACGGGCGCGCCTTCACGGTGGTAACTGACCACAACCCTCTGAGCTGGTTGCACACAGTGTCGGGAACCAATGGAAGATTGCTCCGCTGGAGCCTTGCCCTTCAGCAGTATGACTTCACTGTAAAACACAGGAAGGGCAGTGAAAACGGCAATGCCGATGGGTTGTCCCGCCGGGGCGAACCCGCTGAGGTGCGCATGGCCGATTACCGAGAGGTAATGCCTCCTTAGCGCCCTCTTAAGGGGGGAGGTGTGATGTACAATGTCTGCAAGATATGTTTTCTGTTGGAATGTGCTACAAATCCTCCATCCTAGGACATTGTAAACTGTCAGTAGTAGGAATTCCTTCCCCCCAGGTTTTATCAACCCTGCCACTTCCTCTGGAAGAGCAGGAATGTTAATTAGCTAGACCATCTTCCTCACACCATTTGCCTTCTCTCCTCTTCAGAGCGGGAAAAACTTCTTTGTTTGAAACGAATAAAACTATGAGAGACTATACCATAAGAACCAAATACCCTAGAGATATGAAAATCATATTTTTGTAACCTGAGCGGTCCCAGCTTCGAGACCGCGTATGTTTCGAAGTTCTACCCTGTCCAGAACATGAGATAGGATTTGCGCCCAAATGGACGGTCATATCGCATAGATGTTTGATGTTTTCTTGATAGGCTCATTACGCTGGGTAACATGATACCACTGATGAGTCCATACCAGCTTCTCCCATAAAGTTATAGCTAATCTAAGTTTTGTAGCCAAAACATAACTCGGATAAGAGAGGTGGGATCAACCCAGAATGCACCTCTCTGTGATGTCACATAGGAAAGTCTATAAGGCATTTCCTGGGCAAACCAGCTCAGAACAGCTGCAGAGTCCGTGCTGACAAGAACTCAGATGAGCGGAGAAGTGCAGCTCCGCCTCCACCCACCTTAAAGCCACATGGTCTGCCTAAGGAACAATATGGAACTGTGAGTGTAATCTCTTTGTTTTCTCCACTTTTATTTTATACCTGTACTGTACATATTTTATGTCTCAATTTTATAGCAACTTTTATCTGTAATCACTGTCCTCTTTCGGAAAATAAATGAAATTATTTAGATCTGTCTCCATGCTCTAAGAATCGAACTATACGCCTTTGTTAGATAATCGCTACTAATTTGCCACGGACCCTCTTAATTTAACACTGTGAATTAAGTAACCGTGACTGGTGGCAGCGCGTTGTGCACGGCTATTACGGCTTGCTGGCAGTACAGAAGGGTCTTATATTGCTGAATAAGGGTCTGCGGCCACAGCATTGATAATTCCCTTACTGCAGAAGCCTAATTGCCGGTTCACAACAGGCAGCCCGTCCGGCGACCAATTATCCTAGGTGCAGTTCCCTGACTGACCTGAGGGTAAGGGGGCGCCGGAGAGCTGCGAGTTCCAAGGTGGAACTGAGAAAGTGGGATATACATAAATCCCCGCAGTACTTGGAAGATTGATAGCAGTGGTGGGGCATCCAAATTAAACTCCCCCTGCGGCAAATTGTAGAGCGAGATTAGCTTGCTGGATATTTTTGTCACATGGTGCCGGTGGTGGGATAACTAAGATAAGCCCCAACGGTGCCTGTGATAGCCGTGTGCCGGCATTGTGTCACGTCCCTCCGTCCGCTGATACACCCGTGTCAGTGGTGGGATTGTGACATAGTGGTGACACAGGGTCCGCTGTCCGTCGCGTTTTGGTGGCAGCGGGATCCCCGTTAGTGTCGCCCGTAAGTAGGCGGTGGGCTGTTCGTCACACACGGCTCCGCTCCGTACACCTCGTACACACGCGGCTCCGCTCTGTACACCTCGTACACACGCGGCTCCGCTCCGTACACCTCGTACACACGCGGCTCCGCTCCTTACACCTCGTACACACGCGGCTCCGCTCCGTACACCTCGTACACACGCGGCTCCGCTCCGTACACCTCGTACACACGCGGCTCCGCTCCGTACACCTCGTGCACACGCGGCTCCGCTCCGTACATCTCGTGCACACGCGGCTCCGCTCCGTACACCTCGTACACACGCGGCTCCGCTCCGTACACCTCGTACACACGCGGCTCCGCTCCGTACCCCTCGCACACACATGGCTCCGCTCCGTACACCTCGTACACACACGGCTCCGCTCCGTACACCTCGCGCACACGCGGCTCCGCTCCGTACATCTCGCGCACACGCGGCTCCGCTCCGTACACCTCGTACACACGCGGCTCCGCTCCGTACACCTCGTACACACGCGGCTCCGCTCCGTACACCTCGTGCACACGCGGCTCCGCTCTGTACACCTCGTGCACACGCGGCTCCGCTCTGTACACCTCGTACACACACGGCTCTGCTCCGTACACCTCGTACACACGCGGCTCCGCTCCGTACACCTCGTACACACACGGCTCTGCTACATCCACCCTGTAAACCCCTCCTGACCCCACACAGAAACTTCCCCTCATCCAGCACCATGACAACCAGCACAGCAGAGTCCTGCATACACTGAGGCCCCTGATCATGTGACCCCTGACTCCTCCCCTCCTGTGACCTCATCCCAGGTCCTGTGCGCACAGAGCAGCCATATATGTGGAGTGCGGCTCTGCAGGTGGAGGTAGGTGCTGGAGATTCCCCATTACTGGGCTGCACAGGGGGCAGTAACCCCTTCAGTGCTGAGACTATTCTGGTGCTTCTTTTTTATGACTGCTGACATTTTGCTCCTTTCCCTCTGATAGATGCAGACCACCCCTCTTGCCCCCACACAGTATAACGTTCCCACCTCATAATTAGGCTTTGTGCACACATTGAGTAAATGGATGCATAAATTTCTTGGCAGGAAAAACGCAACTTAAGAATGCACATTTCTTATGTATTTCTGACAGATGTGAGTTCATTGGTGAAAACGCGCAGAGAATTGACAAGTAGCAAGTCTGCAAGTCAAAAATATTCCAATCTCCTTCCCGTTGCTGCCATCAGGATTGCTGCAGGTTTTGTAGCAAATCTGCAACGTGTGCACAAGCCCTTACAGGAATGACTGAGGGCTGCACTATAATTTTGGCCGCGCCCCTGACCACACCCCTTTGCCACCCATTTCTTCAGTCGCCGAGCCTTGGCTTAGGTGCAATCACACCTGTGAGGCGGTGTTCACAAGTAGCATAAATGCTGCAGTTTTCTGCAGGTGTTTGCACCAAACTGCACAATAACACTCTTCTCAGGTTATTGCATTAATAAGGCATTGTATGTATGTGCTTTCCCCATTACTTGATGCATTTTTGGTGCAGATTTGAAGCTGTGGAGTTGATGTATTTTTTTATAACACAGAAAAGCTTTGATTCTGCAACTAAAAAGTAACAGTGTTTTCTCCTTCGCCTCCTTGGGGAACACAGGACCTTGGGTGTATGGTGCTGCCACTAGTAGGCTGCCACCAGGGGTGGATTATGGGTAGCCAGGGCCCCGGGCTGTTCAGACTCTGTGAGCCCCCCCGGTCATGTGACGAGGTCATCATTAAAATTATTATTATTATCCGCTACCTACATAGGAATTACAAGGCAGAAAGTACTTAGAGGTGAACTTCAACCCCCAGGACTAGTGAGCAGCACCTGTGCTCTGCTGACTCTCCCCTGTCACTTACTGATGGTTTATCCCAAGTCCTAAGGAAAGCGAGTTCTCTGATCTCTCCCGCATTCCATCCCTGGCAGTGCTCAGGTGACACGCTCGTGCCCTTGACCAGAGTGGGCGTGGCAAGAGTAAAAAGTTGTAACTTTACAAGAGCCAATCAGGAATTCCGGTCTCCAAGGTAGAGAGAGGGCGCTGCAGCCGAGGACAGCAGACCAACAGGTAGCCCCACCCTCTGCGTGACGTCACATGAAAACTAGTAGGCTGGAGAAGAGCGTTTTGGCTTCAGTTGGCGGGCAGAGTTTGGCCTGCTTGCTACACTTACGGGGAGGGGTCTGTTCTCCGATGTCTGTCAACTCCATGGAGCTATGGAGCCCCGGTCTCTCAATGGAAGCAAGGGAGGGAGTTCCCGCCTTGCCGGGCGAAGATGACGAATACGAGAGCTTACCGGAGGGAGTCTCTCTGCTGACGCACATGACGGCCGGGGCTGTGGCTGGGATTCTAGAGCACACAGTCATGTATCCGGTGGACTCTGTCAAGGTGAGAGCCCGGCAGGGGGCGGGGTCGGGTGACAGGTGTCATGGAGCATGGCTGTGACAGGACGACAGTGATGCACCATCACCTACTGTGTGTGCTCTCAGGGGCCCCCACATGGTGACCAGTGACAGCAAGAGTCCCACAGTGATAACTCAGAGCAAACTTTACACAGCAACAAGACAACTCTGCAGTGAAGCAGAAAGTTGAAACAAAGCTAAAACCAGCCATTCTGAGAAAGGAGAAGTGGCAGCTTCCCCCAGCGCCATTACCGGCACATTCAGCGCTGCAGTCACTCAGGTGCCAAATGACTCAAACAAATATTAAATCCCCAGCTGCGCTGTCCTCCTGCCAAACCCTCTGCAAACAAAGCTAACTCGGGCGCCAGGGCACACAGGACGACGGGAAAGGTAGTTCTGTTTCCTGGTCTGTTCGTGCAACCGCAGCACTGAGACAGAAGGGAGAGACTACAGCTCCCATCAGCCCTTTCGGACAGTACGTTGACTGTTTATTCCAAAAACTATAACTCATCTCCCCAAAGACAAGCCCGCATGTAACAGTATGTCAAATTACCGCTCTTGGAAGAAAGCTAAATTAACATATAAAACTTTAAGTTGGTTGTCACCATAAAGTTAAATGAAAACCTCATACCACAAAAAACTAAAGTAGAAAATGAGTGCATCCACAAGGCTGATGACAGTTAGGCTAAGTGCACACCTAGTTTGGAGAGCTGCGGATTTGTCCCCGTGGATTTGCAAAAATCCGCAGGTAAATCTGCAGGTCAAAAGTCGTGCAGTTTACCTGCGGATTAGCCTGCAGTTTAGCCCTGCGGTTTCACACCTCTACAATGGATAAGGTGTGAAACCGCAGCGGAATCCGCACAAAGAACTGACGCACAGAAAAATCTGCAGCATGTGTACAGCGTTTTTGGTTTGACCATTGCAAAGAATGGTACTGTACAACGCAGCAGAAACTGCTGCGGACCCACAGGGCCAGAAACGCTGCGGATCCGCAGCAGAATCCACGCCTTGTGCACATAGCCTTAGGCTTCCCTTGTAGTACAGGTCGGCTGCATTGGAGGAATTTAGCACGGGTTGTGCCATCGTAGAGCAGCCCAAAGTGTAATGGAGCTGCCACAGGACAGGCACGGGATGAGGTAATGTTGGGGGCTCTGAGCTCAGCAGCCCCGGGACTGAGGCAGGACAGGCACGGCGTGAGGTAATGTTGGGGGCTCCGAGCTCAGCAGCCCCGGGACTGAGGCAGGACAGGCACAGTGTGAGGTAAAGTCGGCGGCTCTGAGCTCAGCTACCCCGGGACTGAGGCAGGATAAGAACAGTGTGAGGTACGCTGGCAGTACATAACAGGACCCTGATGAGACCCGCACTTCTAACACTGCAGCTGTGTATGGCAGCCGCTCTCCCGCGCACCGACCACAACTATCTGCACCGACATCCCTGGTCACACCGAGTGTAATGCAGTCACCACTCCTGGCGGCTCCCACACTCCTATGGGACTTACCTGACCTGCGGAGCTCTACCAGGTGCTCCCCTGAGCGTCCCCCGGCGGGGTGCAATGGTGCCCGGCTCCACTGTCTATGGTACCGGTGCTGTCAGCAGTGTCAGGAGATCTCAGGGTCATTGGCAGTTACAGGGGCTACGTCGGGGGTCCACGTCACCGCATCCTCATCCCGGTGCTGCGGCAGCTGGAAGGACGGGGTCTGCGGCAGATTACTTCCTGGAAAGCAGATGAGCGATCACCCCCCAATATATACACACACACGTTTCTAGTCATTACATATGCAACCATGTCGCTGACACCCGAGTCCCGGTCCTCGCTGCCTCCTGTACCAGACTCCGATAAGCCCCCACTCCCAGCAAATGCTATGTCTCCCCAGACTCATCACTGGTGATCGGAAGGTGAGGCAGTACACTCCCGGGCGGGTGCTTGGCAGCACACCCGCAACTCCTGCTTGCGACTTGTACCTGCATTCTTAGGCCGGGGTCACACTGGCGAGGAATACAGACGAGTGAGAGGCGCAAAAAGCACGCATTAGACACGGACCAATGATTCTCTATGGGGTCCCTCGCACCAGCCGTATATTTCTCATCCGTATTCTACGGTCTGTGCCAATCGCAGCATGCTGCGATTGTCAGCGTACTACGGCCGTAGTACGCCACGCCAATGCAAGTCTATGGGTGCGCAAAAAATACTGATTACACACGGAACACACGTGTGACCTGCGAGCAATACGCAGGTCTTTTGGCTGGTGACAGGAAATGGGCCAATCCATCATCAGGAAGCTTAGACATGCAAATGAGCTCAAAAAGCGCTCCAGACATCCAGGAAGTACGCCTCCACGGAGTACAGCAGCATCATGGCATCCATTTACCTTAATGTGGAAATGTTAATAGTCCTGGTGCAGGATCGTCCCGAACTCTGGGACCAACGTGATGCCCATTATGCCAACCGGGCAAAAAAGGAGGAGTGATGGAGGCGTATATGTAGGCAGATGGTCCATGACTTTGGTGATCGGCCACGTGAGGAGCAGCATAAAATTCGTAAGTACAAGCCAAAACATGAGTAACCTTAGCGCACAACAAAAAAGGAATATAGAATCAGCACCCCCCTTCCTGTGCTTGTACTTTTTTCCTCATGAGGCCGTTAGATTTGGATGTGACACGTGGATTCACACAGCCATAATTTGGGTTTAGGCCACAAGCTCCTCATCCTCCTAGACAAACCAATTATTAAGTGTAGCTATTTGATACATCAACTAAAGAGACCCTGTGTATCTGCCCAATTAGATATGCCACCATGGGTAGAAAGCACACACCAGAAGGTCCCATGCCTAGACTACTGGTAGCAAATGTGACCTATCAAATATGTGATTTTGACAATATTTCCTGTCACATTGCAGTGGAAGATGTGATGAGACGCTGGCGAAGCATCCGGGACCAATACCGCCGGGAACGCCAGCAGCGTTCCAGGAGTGGGGATGCTGGCTACGTTAAAAGAAAATATATACAGTCATGGCCAAAAGTATTGACACCACTGCAATTCTGTCAGATAATATTCAGTTTCTTCCTGAAAATGATTGCAAACACAAATTCTTTGGTATTATTATCTTCATTTAATTTGTCTTAAATGAAAAAACACAAAAGAGAATGAAGCAAAAAGCAAAACATTGATCATTTCACACAAAACTCCAAAAATGGGTCGGACAAAAGTATTGGCACCCTCAGCCTAATACTTGGTTGCACAACCTTTAGCCAAAATAACTGCGACCAACCGCTTCCGGTAACCATCAATGAGTTTCTTACAATGCTCTGCTGGAATTTTAGACCATTCTTCTTTGGCAAACTACTCCAGGTCCCTGATATTTGAAGGGTGCCTTCTCCAAACTGCTATTTTTAGATCTCTCCACAGGTGTTCTATGGGATTCAGGTCTGGACTCATTGCTGGCCACCTTAGAAGTCTCCAGTGCTTTCTCTCAAACCATTTTCTAGTGCTTTTTGAAGTGTGTTTTGGGTTATTGTCCTGCTGGAAGACCCATGACCTCTAAGGTAGACCCAGCTTTCTCACAGTGGGCCCTAAATTATGCTGCAAAATTTGTTGGCAGTCTTCTGACTTCATAATGCCATGCACATGGTCAAGCAGTCCAGTGCCAGAGGCAGCAAAGCAACCCCAAAACATCAGGGAACCTCCGCCATGTTTGACTGTAGGGACCGTGTATTTTTCTTTGAATGCCTCTTGTTTCTCCTGTAAACTCTATGTTGATGCTTTTGCCCTAAAAGCTCTACTTTTGTCTCATCTGACCAAAGAACATTCTTCCAAAACGTTTTAGGCTTTTTCAGGTAAGTTTTGGCAAACTCCAGCCTGGCTTTTTTATGTCTCGGGGTAAGAAGTGGAGTCTTCCTGGGTCTCCTACCATACAGTCCCTTTTCATTCAGACGCCGACGGATAGTACGGGTTGACACTGTTGTACCCTCGGACTGCAGGGCAGCTTGAACTTGTTTGGATGTTAGTGGAGGTTCTTTATCCAACATCCGCACAATCTTGCGTTGAAATCTCTTGTCAATTTTTATTTTCCGTCCATATCTAGGGAGGTTAGCTACAGTGCCATGGGCTTTAAACTTCTTGATGACACTGCGCACGGTAGACACAGGAACATTCAGGTCTTTGGAGATGGACTTGTAGCCTTGAGATTGCTCATGCTTCCTCACAATTTGGTTTCTCAAGTCCTCAGACAGTTCTTTGGTCTTCTTTCTTTTCTCCATGCTCAATGTGGTACACACAAGGACACAGGACAGAGGTTGAGTCAACTTTAATCCATGTCAACTGGCTGCAAGTGTGATTTAGTTATTGCCAACACCTGTTAGGTGCCACAGGTAAGTTACAGGTGCTGTTAATTACACAAATTAGAGAAGTATCACATGATTTTTCGCACAGTGCCAATACTTTTGTCCACCCTCTTTTTTATGTTTGGTGTGGAATTATATCCAATTTGGCTTTAGGACAATTCTTTTTGTGTTTTTTCATTTAAGACAAATTAAATGAAGATAATAATACCAAAGAATTTGTGTTTGCAATCATTTTCAGGAAGAAACTGAGTATTATCTGACAGAATTGCAGGGGTGTCAATACTTTTGGCCATGACTGTATATTACGACCACCTCTCCTTCCTCGCCCCAATTCTGGATCTGAGACCGTAAGTAGATACCTCACACCACATTACACAGATACTTTACAGGGCCAAAAATAGGTATTTATTTTTGGCTCTGTTCTATTTCTTCACAGAACGCAGTCCAACCTTACGGACAGAGGTACTGGCTCGGATACAGAGCCCATAATTGATCCTGGGTCTGCAGGGGAAGAGGTGGCTGGCCCATCTTCTCCCCCTACTAGGAGCAGGGGTGAAGACTTGAGTCAGGATGTGCCATTGCCTGCGCCCCAAAGCCCACCACCAGGACCATCTGGTGCTGCTGCTGCATCAGCACCAGCAAAGGATCAGGGCAATATCAGCAGCAGCCCAACTGGCCACATCCGGGGCTCCCCTCAGCCTGCTGCCACATCCCGGCGAGGAAGAAGCCGAAGACGGCAAATACCTTCCCCTGATACCCGCACTAATGTGGACACTGGGGTTCTGAATTATTTAGCCAGAGTTAACACTGATGATGGGGAGGAGGCATACTCTCGCAGCCTGGCCAATTATCTCTGTGCCCTTTCCCGTGAGGTCTGGCTCCGTATTAGTGGATGCTTTCAGATCCTGCTTGATGCCTGCACATACCCCAATACGCCCTACGAACTATTTGAATACATTGAGAGGTGGCAGCTTTCACCACGAAATCTCATGCGCCTTAGGCACCCCCCACAAATGCAAGCTCAAGCAGGATCTGAGGATCCTCAAATACGTGGGCCTACACCTCACCCCCTTCCTCCCACTACCCAACCTTCTATTCAGCAGTCACAAATGTCAGCCTCTAGCCAACCCCACCAATATGGCCACTTGTACCCACCCAGTGTTGGAGGCTGGTCCCAACCTGGTTGGGGACGATATGGCTATCTTGGTGGGTATGAGCCACGTGCCTACTACAGCCAACAAGATACCCCTCCCCATCATTACTCTGGCAAGTACCCCCAACATTCCCAGGAGGCAGGACAATTCCCACATCATGGGCAACAGTATGGCCCCCCACAGGCTGCTCTTCCACGTTCCCCTTCCCCAACCTATGAGGATTTATAAGTCTGATGGCCGTAGATGTCCAGTGCGGTTTCACTGGTGCTCCAAATACAAAGGAAAAAACAGGTGGTCTCCATCACCAAACTTTGTTTAAAAATGTAACATTCAAATTTTTTAACAATGTTTTCCAATCATATTAAGAATCCATCATGACAGGCAAGGCTACCTCACGCCTTTCAGACAGATATTACATATTTAACCACGCTATACTGTAAAGTCAAAGGATGAAAATACAATACTCACTTGCTAATGCCTAGGAAAGGCGTGCTGGCCTTAGTGAAGTAGTCACCTTTTTTGCTAGCAATCTATAGTAACAAATCAAGGCGACCAGCCTTCAGAATATCACGCTCTCTCTATGTCTTAACAAGTGAGTTTTGTTTTTTCATCCTTTCAAGTATAGCATGGTTAAATATTCTCTGTTCTACAGACAGGTAATATCTGTCTGAAAGCCGTGAGGTAGCCTTGCCTGTCATGGTGGAATATTTCTATGATTGGAAAACATTCTGAAGAAATGTGAGTGTTATCTTTTAGCATTAATTTTGTTTATGGAGATCACCTATTTTTTGCCTTTGTATTTAAATATTCTCATGCAGCAATGTTGTTATTGCCTAATGTTTTTTTGGGTTATGTTATATAATGTTACTTTTCAAAAAAGTTTAATAGTGCAAAAAGGGCAATTTTGCCCATTGCCAAAATTTTCATATGGCAATATTATGTTTGCCTTTAAGATTAAAAAAAAAAGCAAAAAGGCAAAACTAAAAATTTGTCTACTACAGTTAACGTCTCTGTGTGATTTCTCAAAAACCCTGTCAATATACTAACATACACTAACCAATGCAATGAAACAGTCATAGAATCATAAGGGGTTGAGTAATATATATTTAGACACACTTAAAGAAACACATTATAACTTAGACACAGCATGGTCTTGCCAAGAAGTTGCCCCCTCAGGTGAGATAAAGTAATTAGTGAAAATATCACGCACTTTGAGGCCAGAGAGCGGTCTACGTTGAGGGTTCATAGGTGGTCTCACCCTGCGCACATTGTCTGGCCTACGCACAACACCAGCAGAGGAGGAACAATCATGTATCCTGGTGAAGTTATGAAGAGCCACACAGGCTTTCACAACTTCATTAACATTCTGTTCACTCAACTGAATAGCAGACTGGAGTACCCGCCATTTGGCACAAAGAATGCCAAAGGAACACTCCACCAGTCGCCTAGCACGTGATAGGCGCAAGTTAAAAATTCTGCGCCTGTGGTCAAGGTTGCGCCGGGGATATGGCCTCATGACATTGCGCGATAACTGAAACGCCTCATCTGCCACAAGGACATAAGGGACTGATTCTTCAGTGGAGCCTGGTAGCTGGTGTGGTGGTAGATCCAACTGGTTGGTGCGTAGCCGCCGAGCCATTATGGAAGTTTTGAAGACTCTAGAGTCTCCCATCCTTCCATAGGCCCCAATGTCACCAATTCTAAACTTGTATTGAGGGTCTACCAGAGCCAACAATACAACAGAAAAGTATTGTTTATAATTGAAGAATTGGGAGCCAGAGTTCGGTGGCTTACGCACCCGGATATGTTTGCCATCCAGGGCCCCAATACAATTAGGAAACTAGCAGTCCTCCTCAAAGTCCCTTGATATCCTCAACCAGTCTTCCATCCTGGGCTCGGGCATGACCACTTGATGGAGTCTTGTCCAGATTTCTGTACATGTAGACCTCACTATGCCTGAAATGGTTGATCTTCCAATGAGAAACTCATGGTGGAGGGCGGCATAAGACAGGCCAGTGGACAGGAAGCTGTAGAACAACAGAAATTGATAATTTTAGAATGCATAAAGTCCAAAAACATCAGTTACATGCCGACCAAACTTGGTAGGAATTGAGATAGAATAACACACACATATTTTTTTGCACAATGACTAAGTGATATGCAGTACATATTAGAGCTAACATTCTGGTGTGTAAGTTGAACCATATTTTGAGTAAGATGAGGGCATTAAACTTAGTCCAAGAAGGCAAAAAAACATACTTTAGCCCACACTTTATGAACATAGAGAATGTGGTTGTGTAGTAAATACCGTATTGTGAGTAGAAGTCGCTCCTCTGCAGATATAGCTTTGCGCATCCTTGTGTCCTGAAAGGTTATCCCAGGGCGCACTGTCTCCAAGAGACGATCAAATCTGGAAATGCTCATGCGACAGTATTGGTAAAATTTCAGTGGATGCTCCCACAGAGAAGAATAGAGGCGGTGAAAATGACCTCTTGTGAGTCGTTGCCTCAAAAGTGAATGTACCCACATGCGTCTCCTCCTCCGCGGATCCACTATCACTGGGTATGGTTGCCCAAAGCGCTGTGACAAAAGCCAGTTGAAGAGAACCTGCTTAGTTGTATTGAAACTCAGACCCTCTGCCATGTTGCACATACAACACCAACACACCTAGTGAAGGCAAGGTCACAAATGGACAGAATGGAGGCAGCCACCTGTTCCTGAGCCAATAAATAGGGTGGAGGCTAATGAATTAAATTGTTAGCAGGCCTCAAAACCGTTAAATGTCCATTTTGCAAGGCTGCGAGAAAATCTCGCCATACGGATTGCATACGGATGCCATACGGATTACATACGGATGCTCACATGCGCAAAATATGCGACCGCACCTTGCTTACGGATGACCTACGGACCACTATTTAGAGGTCATTCATCCGTATTACGCCTGTAAACTACGGACCGTATTTTGCGCAGGTTAGTGTGACCCCGGCCTTATAGGAGATTGCAGCAGTATGGAACTAGATCGTGCATGTGACTTCCCATATAGTTGTTTTTTTTTAACATTAACAACTTTATGTGCATGTCACAGACGATCGCCTGGGCATCTGCGATTCCTGTCGGTGGCTTCCCATATGTAATGGGATTAATAATGACATCGCAGAAGTATGTACAGTTCCTGAATTTCTCCAATATGTAACAATCGTATCGGTTATACACCAGGCTTGCCTGCCTCCCAGGTAATGGACTAATATCGCATGTCACAGACAAGCAGCAGATCGCATCGGCACATGCAGTTTGTGCAACCTTCCATATACCTAGTGTCGGAGGGCTCGCAGGCTCCTCGCCCAGCGCGGTCACCTAGCAGCTGGCAGGACAGAGCAGCATCCCCGGCTGTCTAACAACAGACATGCAGCCTGCGTACCTCACACAACCCCCGCCCTATACAGCAGAGGGCTCATACGTACACGCAGAGCACCTCCTCGCTCAGTGCCCGGGCTCCATGGCTCCTTGCAGCAGTAACATGGCTTTGTGTGCACGTAGTGATTTCACCTCGTGACCTCCGCATTCCCAGTGATGTGTGGAGCTGCTGCCTCCCTCCCCCGTCTGTGATCTCCTCCGCTGTCTCTCCCTCCCCATATCTGGTAAACAGTGGCGGATTATAATGAGGTCAATTCACAGGGCTGGTGGGCCCCCCCACACCACTGGGCCCTGGGCTACCGCCCAGATTGACCTCATTATAATCCGCCACTGGCTGCCACTAAGAAAAACACAAAAATATTAGCTCCTCCTCTGCAGTATACACCCCACACACTGGCTCCAGCCCAAACCAGTTCATGCTTAGTGTCTGTAGTAGGCACATTGGTCTGGTCTTCAGACGACAATTTTTTATTTTCATTTTTACTTTTTATTTTTTATTCTTATTCCTTTTTCATGGATTACAAGGGGCGACGGATCCCTTCAGGATTCCGATCTCCCCAAACCAACAACAGGCGGGAACATGGAGTGTCGCCTCCACGTGTCCCCTCCTGCACCATTGAAAGGTATACCTGAGTTCTCTTCAGGGCACCGATCTCCCCAAACCAACAACAGGTGGGAACATCAAGTGTCGCCTCCAGAAGGGGCTGCAGCCAGGCTCACTACAGCCGGACTAACAACCCTGTTCCATCCTGGGGGAGTGAACCCCTAGGATGTCCTGAGGCGATTATCGCATCCGTGCAGCCCCCACTGCATCACCACTGACAAACAGCAGCGATGGAAGGAGGCGGACAGTCCCTCTCCACCTCGTGGACAACGGGGTGGTGGGTGGAGGGTCCACTGCATCTTCCACATTGCAGCACCTGTAGGCCTGAAATGCAACACCGTCCACGCTGAAGCAGTCTCCCGTGGCGGCTCTGTGCCGGGACGTGCACCGCCGGTAATAGATTCCACGCCGGCGGTGGGCTCTTACTGCAGGATTCTCGGCACCCCCCATGGCGTCCCACTCCCCTGCTCCTGCTGGCCACAGAAATCTAGACCCCGGCTTGGGCCTATTCACAGAGTAATCTGAGGTTCCACCCACCGGATGTTGTTACGCCTGTAGCCCCACCCCCGAACTGGCACTTCTTGCTCACTGCGAGTCTTCCGCCTCTGCAACTCCTGGTGGCCATCTTTATACACCCAGCCGGCTCTCAGAAGAAATGGGAAGAATCCTCAATACTGGTGCGGCGCCAAGCAGATACCAGGGTGTTATGTGCTACAGAACCACTCAGCACCCAGAATATGTTGTGCAGTTATATGTATGTATAATAGGTTCTATGTGAGATGCATGTCCCTAATGCATCAGCCCACAGGCTGCGCCCCTGGGCAGAGGGGACACAATATTCTCCTTTTGTCCGCCCTCCCCCCACCTTTGTAATTCCCACAGTAAACATCGGCAGGCTCCGGCCACCTGCGGCTTTTGTAATGCATGTCTGGCCTGCCGTTTTTCTATTGGCCTGCCCTCTGTATCTGTGTGATATATTCTGTGTCCTGTGAGTAAAGTGTTGTCAGACTGGAAATACGTGGAGAAGCAGTGATCTTTTATATGCGCCCATGTAACCAAGGAATTCCAGCCAGCGTCATTCATTCAGACTCCAGCCAATGCAGAGCGGACCTCCGAAAACACGGGGTGGTACTGAAAGAGGTACTCCAGCTTGGTAGACCCCGTTACACTGGTGGCAGCAGCGGGATATGATACCCCTTCTACAGGAGGAAAGGAATAAATGGAAAATAACTACCAGAAGTTAAAGAGGACTACATTAAAAGATCTGGTGGAAGCCCGAGGGTTGATCGCCAGCAACAAAACAAAAGTGGATTTGAGAGCAGCCATCATGGAACACGACAGTGCAGCGCCCCCCAATGTGAATGTGGAGACCGAATTCCAGAGGGAGGTAAAGAACAGACTGGCGTTCTATGGCCTAAACCCTGCAGTAAAGATCATACGAGAGGTGATGGCTGATGTGCCTACTGATCTGAAGGAAAAGATGGCCGAGCGGACCAGGATAGAGCTAGCCAAGATGGAGATGGCAGAGCGGACCAAAGTGCAGCTGGCCAAGATGGAGATGGCAGAGCGGAGAGAAGAGAGTCAGCGAGCAGGGGGAGCTCTGTACTTCGACCATGTACCTTCAACAGTAAGCCACAAAAAGATCCAGTATAATGCCTTCCGACAGTTGGGGGAGGCAGAGGAAGACATTGATGGCTTTCTGCAGGACTTTGAGCGGCAGTGTGCCCTTCATCAAGTGAAGCTGGAGGAACGGGTTCAGATTCTGGCCAGCAATCTGACAGGCCGGGCAGCGGATGCCTATCGCACGGTACCTGATGAGGACTGTATGGACTATGAGTGGATCAAAGAAGTGATCTTGGCCCGATATGCGCTGACACCAGAGGCATACCGCCAAAAGTTCCGCGGACTTATAAAACGCGTAACCGATACCCACGCTGAATGGGCCTGTAAATTACGGCGGTCACTGCTACAGTGGGTACAAGGGAGCCAAGCAACCACTAAGGAGGACGTCCTCCAGCTCTTCCTGTTAGAACGATTCTTTAATGGACTAAACCCCGAGACACAGGAATGGCTTCGGGACAGGCGGCCAACGACTCTTGAGGAAGCCGCTCGTCTGGCCGATGAACATCATGATCCCAGGAGGCCGCAGTTGTCCGGATCAAAGGTGGTCACTAGGGGCCCGCCCATGGACCTGGAGGGCCCCAAACCACCGAAGATTGTAGGGGAACCAGCTAGAAACCTGGCCTACCACAGTCCCCCTGGGGCGCGATGCCACACCTGTCGTCAGCTGGGCCACCTGCAAAGACAATGTCCCAACCGAACTCAGCATACCCAGTGGCCAAAGGCGGGAACAGCTACCTTCAGCCGGGCTACTGTACACTGCTACCAAGGCGAAGCTGACCCGGCATTGAGGGCTACGACTAACCAAGGGGTGGAAGAGATGGAGGAAGAGCTGCATGAAGTAGACCCTGGGCAGATCGACAACAGTATCGACAGGTCGTGTGGGTTAATGGGAAACGTATTCAGGGACTAAGAGATTCTGGGGAAACTTTGACCCTTGTGAAGCCTCATCTCGTCCGGGACCAAGAGAAGTCGGACCGGACAGTGGCAGTCCGTGTAGCAGGGGGAGCTATACATCGACTGCCCACTGCCAGGATTCACCTGAACTGGGGAGTCAGGGATGGCCTTGTTGAGGTCGGCTTGATGGAGGATTTGCCTGCAGACGACTTGCTGGGAAATGACTTGGGGCCCATGTTGTCTGCATTCTCGGTGGCTCCTCTGGCTGAGACCTATCCTGTGACCACCCGGAGACAAGCTCGAGCTGCGGAGGCGGAATCACACTCAGAGGAGGCTCAGGTAAGACATCCCAGCCCTACACGTATTCCCATAGCCAGACACACTTCTTGGGCCACCCCAGATGAATTTAAGAGGGAGTTACTTGAGGATCCTTCATTAGAGGGATATCGTGGGAAGGCACAGGAGGGGAGAGGGGTACTGGAAGGGGAACAGTTTGTATGGAAGCAGGGACTCCTCTACCGGATCACAGAGCAGCACCACACAGGGTCGAGCCCCACTATAACACAACAGCTGGTAGTTCCCAAGAAGTATAGGCAGAAGTTACTGCAAATCTCTCATGATATACCCTTGGCCAGGCACTTCGGCGTCAGTCGCACCAGGCATCGTCTGACACAAAACTTCTTTTGGCCGGGTGTAACCTATGATGTTCGTCAGTACTGCCAGACCTGTGACGGTTGTCAGCGCATTGGCAAGAGGGGGGATCGATGCAAGGCCAAATTACGCCCCCTCCACATTGTGGAGGAACCATTTAGCCGAGTAGCGGTCGATCTGATAGGGCCGTTAGCCAAACCCAGTTCGTCCGGGAAAAGGTATATATTGACAGTGGTAGATTATGCCACACGGTATCCAGAGGCGGTTGCGTTACCTAACATACTGGCAGAGACGGTGGCGGCCGCCCTGCTCCAGGTTTTCTCACGGGTTGGATTTCCCCGGGAGATTTACTCGGACCAGGGTACCCAGTTTACAGCAGAGGTGACCAACCAACTGTGGAAGCTGTGCGGCGTAAAGTCCATTAGAAGCGCCCCCTACCACCCGCAAACAAATGGGTTGTGTGAACGCTTTAATGGGACATTAAAACAGCTCATTGGGACTTTTACCAGGACATACAGGGACTGGGAGAAATTCTTGCCACACCTCCTGTTTGCCTATCGGGAGGTGCCCCAAGAATCCACGGGGTTCTCGTTCGAGCTGGTATACGGGAGACGAGTAAGGGGACCCCTAGATTTAGTGCTGGAACACTGGGAGGGGGAGGGCCTCATAGAAGGGGTACCTATTGTACCCTATGTGCTGGAATTCCGGGACCGCCTACAGGAGCTGACCCAGGTTGTACGTGAGAACCTGCAGGCGACCCAGCAGCGCCAGCGCGTATGGTACAATTGGAGGGCCAGAGAGCGGACTTTGGAAATAGGACAGAAGGACCTGGTGTTAGAGCCCACTAAGCAGAATAAGTTTCAAGCTGCATGGCAGGGGCCCTACCAGGTAGTGGGGAAAATAGCCGACACAACCTATAATGTCGCCGATTGTGACGACCCCAGGGTTATCCGCATGTTCCACGTGAATATGCTGAATCCCTACCGGGAGCGCCCTGAAGAGGTAGTGGCCATCTGTGCACCTGAAGCAGAGGATTTAGCCGGACTTCCCTTGCCGGATGTCTTAGGGGAAAGGACTCAGTTTAAAACATGGGACCAGGTACACTTGGGCGAAGACCTAGGCCCCTGGGAGAGACAGCAGGCGGAGGCGTTGTTGAGGCTGCGACAGAGGATATTTTCAGAGAGAACATGGTACACTCGCCTGGCACAACACAAGGTTGAGACCCAGGATCAGACCCCCCTACAAAACCCCTTCCGCTTCCCTGAGTCTGTACGAGAGGGGATGCGACAAGAGATACAAGAGATGCTGCGTTTAGGGGTCATTGAAGAGTCAGTCCCTGGGCATCCCCCGTAGTGTTAGTGCCCAAGAAGGATGGGACTGCACGGTTTTGTGTAGACTATCGTAAGCTCAATGAGAAAACAGTGACGGATGCATACCCCATGCCGCGTATGGATGAGTTGTTAGACCGGCTGGCGGGGGCAAAGTATTTGACCACCATCGATCTATGCAAAGGCTACTGGCAGATTCCCCTTTAATCCTGACGCTATTCCCAAGTCGGCATTTGTCACCCCGTTCGGCTTATTCCAGTTTCGAGTTATGCCATTCGGGATGAAGAATGCCCCGGCGACCTTCCAAAGGCTGGCTGACCGGCTTCTGGATGGTCTCCAGGACTATGCTTGTGCCTACCTGGATGACATCGCCATCTACAATGCAACATGGGAAGAGCATCTAAATCACCTAGAGACAGTATTGGACAGGATCCACCAGGCCGGAATCACCCTGAACCCAAACAAGTGTCACGTGGGCAAAGCAGAGGTTCAGTATTTAGGGCATTGGGTGGGAAGTGGGAAACAGCGACCAGAACCAGCCAAGATTGAGGCCATAGCCAAATGGCCCATCCCACGCACTTAAACCCAGGTCATGGCGTTTCTAGGGACAGCGGGGTATTACAGGAAATTGGTTCCCAATTACAGCAGCGTAGCCAAGCCCCTCACTGATCTGACCCGTAAGAACCAACTCCGCCAGGTAACCTGGACCTCAGAGTGTGAGGAAGCCTTCCGCCAACTAAAAGATGCCCTCACCAATACCCCTGTATTGGCCCCACCCGATCCAACTAAACATTTCCTGGTCATCCCAAACCGATCCATTGAGGATCAGACTGTGTATGCCGATCGCGTCGCTGAAAAGGGGGAGCCGTGTTACGTGCTACAGAACCACTCAGCACCCAGAATATGTATGTTGTGCAGTTATATGTATGTATAATAGGTTCTATGTGAGATGCATGTCCCTAATGCATCAGCCCACAGGCTGCGCCCCTGGGCAGAGGGAACACGATATTCTCCTTTTGTCTGCCCTCCCCACACCTTTGTAATTCCCACAGTAAACATTGGCAGGCTCCGGCCACCTGCGGCTTTTGTAATGCATGTCTGGCCTGCCGTTTTTCTATTGGCCTGCCCTCTGTATCTGTGTGATATATTCTGTGTCCTGTGAGTAAAGTGTTGCCAGACTGGAAATACGTGGAGATGCAGTGATCTTTTATATGCGCCCATGTAACCAAGAAATTCCAGCCAGCGTCATTCATTCAGACTCCAGCCAACGCAGAGTGGACCTCCGAAAACACGGGGTGGTACTGAAAGAGGTACTCCAGCTTGGTAGACCCCTTTTACATGGTATTTTTAAAGGGACACAATGGATCTGCAACACTCACGAGCAACAGGACCTGGGTAAAAGATCTGGTGGAAGCCCGAGGGTTGATCGCCAGCAACAAAACAAAAGTGGATTTGATAGCAGCCATCATGGAACACGACAGTGCAGCGCCCCCCAATGTGAATGTGGAGACCGAATTCCAGAGGGAGGTAAAGAACAGACTGGCGTTCTATGGCCTAAACCCTGCAGTAAAGATCATACGAGAGGTGATGGCTGATGTGCCTACTGATCTGAAGGAAAAGATGGCCGAGCGGACCAGGATAGAGCTAGCCAAGATGGAGATGGCAGAGCGGACCAAAGTGGAGCTGGCCAAGATGGAGATGGCAGAGCGGAGAGAAGAGAGTCAGCAAGCAGGGGGAGCTCTGTACTTCGACCATGTACCTTCAACAGTAAGCCACAAAAAGATCCAGTATAATGCCTTCCGACAGTTGGGGGAGGCAGAGGAAGACATGGATGGCTTTCTGCAGGACTTTGAGCGGCAGTGTGCCCTTCATCAAGTGAAGCTGGAGGAACGGGTTCAGATTCTGGCCAGCAATCTGACAGGCCGGGCAGCGGATGCCTATCGCACGGTACCTGATGAGGACTGTATGGACTATGAGCGGATCAAAGAAGTGATCTTGGCCCGGTATGCGCTGACACCAGAGGCATACCGCCAAAAGTTCCGCGGACTTATAAAACGCGTAACCGATACCCACGCTGAATGGGCCTGTAAATTACGGCGGTCACTGCTACAGTGGGTACAAGGGAGCCAAGCAACCACTAAGGAGGACGTCCTCCAGCTCTTCCTGTTAGAACGATTCTTTAATGGACTAAACCCCGAGACACAGGAATGGCTTCGGGACAGGCGGCCAATGACTCTTGAGGAAGCCGCTCGTCTGGCCGATGAACATCATGATCCCAGGAGGCCGCAGTTGTCCGGATCAAAGGTGGTCACTAGGGGCCCGCCCATGGACCTGGAGGGCCCCAAACCACCGAAGATTGTAGGGGAACCAGCTAGAAACCTGGCCTACCACAGTCCCCCTGGGGCGCGATGCCACACCTGTCGTCAGCTGGGCCACCTGCAAAGACAATGTCCCAACCGGACTCAGCATACCCAGTGGCCAAAGGCGGGAACAGCTACCTTCAGCCGGGCTGCTGTACACTGCTACCAAGGCGAAGCTGACCCGGCATTGAGGGCTACGACTAACCAAGGGGTGGAAGAGATGGAGGAAGAGCTGCATGAAGTAGACCCTGGGCAGATCGACAACAGTATCGACAGGTCGTGTGGGTTAATGGGAAACGTATTCAGGGACTAAGAGATTCTGGGGAAACTTTGACCCTTGTGAAGCCTCATCTCGTCCGGGACCAAGAGAAGTCGGACCGGACAGTGGCAGTCCGTGTAGCAGGGGGAGCTATACATCGACTGCCCACTGCCAGGATTCACCTGAACTGGGGAGTCAGGGATGGCCTTGTTGAGGTCGGCTTGATGGAGGATTTGCCTGCAGACGTCTTGCTGGGAAATGACTTGGGGCCCATGTTGTCTGCATTCTCGGTGGCTCCTCTGGCTGAGACCTATCCTGTGACCACCCGGAGACAAGCTCGAGCTGCGGAGGCGGAATCACACTCAGAGGAGGCTCAGGTAAGACATCCCAGCCCTACACGTATTCCCATAGCCAGACACACTTCTTGGGCCACCCCAGATGAATTTAAGAGGGAGTTGCTTGAGGATCCTTCATTAGAGGGATATCGTGGGAAGGCACAGGAGGGGAGAGGGGTACTGGAAGGGGAACAGTTTGTATGGAAGCAGGGACTCCTCTACCGGATCACAGAGCAGCACCACACAGGGTCGAGCCCCACTATAACACAACAGCTGGTAGTTCCCAAGAAGTATAGGCAGAAGTTACTGCAAATCTCTCATGATATACCCTTGGCCAGGCACTTCGGCGTCAGTCGCACCAGGCATCGTCTGACACAAAACTTCTTTTGGCCGGGTGTAACCTATGATGTTCGTCAGTACTGCCAGACCTGTGACGGTTGTCAGCGCATTGGCAAGAGGGGGGATCGATGCAAGTCCAAATTACGCCCCCTCCACATTGTGGAGGAACCATTTAGCCGAGTAGCGGTCGATCTGATAGGGCCGTTAGCCAAACCCAGTTCGTCCGGGAAAAGGTATATATTGACAGTGGTAGATTATGCCACACGGTATCCAGAGGCGGTTGCGTTACCTAACATACTGGCAGAGACGGTGGCGGCCGCCCTGCTCCAGGTTTTCTCACGGGTTGGATTTCCCCGGGAGATTTACTCGGACCAGGGTACCCAGTTTACAGCAGAGGTGACCAACCAACTGTGGAAGCTGTGCGGCGTAAAGTCCATTAGAAGCGCCCCCTACCACCCGCAAACAAATGGGTTGTGTGAACGCTTTAATGGGACATTAAAACAGCTCATTGGGACTTTTACCAGGACATACGGGGACTGGGAGAAATTCTTGCCACACCTCCTGTTTGCCTATCGGGAGGTGCCCCAAGAATCCACGGGGTTCTCCTCGTTCGAGCTGGTATACGGGAGACGAGTAAGGGGACCCCTAGATTTAGTGCTGGAACACTGGGAGGGGGAGGGCCTCATAGAAGGGGTACCTAGTGTACCCTATGTGCTGGAATTCCGGGACCACCTACAGGAGCTGACCCAGGTTGTACGTGAGAACCTGCCGGCGACCCAGCAGCGCCAGCGCGTATTTGTACAATTGGAGGGCCAGAGAGCGGACTTTGGAAATAGGACAGAAGGACCTGGTGTTAGAGCCCACTAAGCAGAATAAGTTTCAAGCTGCATGGCAGGGGCCCTACCAGGTAGTGGGGAAAATAGCCGACACAACCTATAATGTCGCCGATTGTGACGACCCCAGGGTTATCCGCATGTTCCACGTGAATATGCTGAATCCCTACCGGGAGCGCCCTGAAGAGGTAATGGCCATCTGTGCACCTGAAGCAGAGGATTTAGCCGGACTTCCCTTGCCGGATGTCTTAGGGGAAAGGACTCAGTTTAAAACATGGGACCAGGTACACTTGGGCGAAGACCTAGGCCCCTGGGAGAGACAGCAGGCGGAGGCGTTGTTGAGGCTGCGACAGAGGATATTTTCAGAGAGAACATGGTACACTCGCCTGGCACAACACAAGGTTGAGACCCAGGATCAGACCCCCCTACAAAACCCCTTCCGCGTCCCTGAGTCTGTACGAGAGGGGATGCGACAAGAGATACAAGAGATGCTGCGTTTAGGGGTCATTGAAGAGTCAGTCCCTGGGCATCCCCCGTAGTGTTAGTGCCCAAGAAGGATGGGACTACACGGTTTTGTGTAGACTATCGTAAGCTCAATGAGAAAACAGTGACGGATGCATACCCCATGCCGCGTATGGATGAGTTGTTAGACCGGCTGGCGGGGGCAAAGTATTTGACCACCATCGATCTATGCAAAGGCTACTGGCAGATTCCCCTTTAATCCTGACGCTATTCCCAAGTCGGCATTTGTCACCCCGTTCGGCTTATTCCAGTTTCGAGTTATGCCATTCGGGATGAAGAATGCCCCGGCGACCTTCCAAAGGCTGGCTGACCGGCTTCTGGATGGTCTCCAGGACTATGCTTGTGCCTACCTGGATGACATCACCATCTACAATGCAACATGGGAAGAGCATCTAAATCACCTAGAGACAGTATTGGACAGGATCCACCAGGCCGGAATCACCCTGAACCCAAACAAGTGTCACGTGGGCAAAGCAGAGGTTCAGTATTTAGGGCATTGGGTGGGAAGTGGGAAACAGCGACCAGAACCAGCCAAGATTGAGGCCATAGCCAAATGGCCCATCCCACGCACTTAAACCCAGGTCATGGCGTTTCTAGGGACAGCGGGGTATTACAGGAAATTCGTTCCCAATTACAGCAGCGTAGCCAAGCCCCTCACTGATCTGACCCGTAAGAACCAACTCCGCCAGGTAACCTGGACCTCAGAGTGTGAGGAAGCCTTCCGCCAACTAAAAGACGCCCTCACCAATACCCCTGTATTGGCCCCACCCGATCCAACTAAACATTTCCTGGTCATCCCCAAACCGATCCATTGAGGATCAGACTGTGTATGCCGATCGCGTCGCTGAAAAGGGGGAGCCGTGTTACGTGCTACAGAACCACTCAGCACCCAGAATATGTATGTTGTGCAGTTATATGTATGTATAATAGGTTCTATGTGAGATGCATGTCCCTAATGCATCAGCCCACAGGCTGCGCCCCTGGGCAGAGGGAACACGATATTCTCCTTTTGTCTGCCCTCCCCACACCTTTGTAATTCCCACAGTAAACATTGGCAGGCTCCGGCCACCTGCGGCTTTTGTAATGCATGTCTGGCCTGCCGTTTTTCTATTGGCCTGCCCTCTGTATCTGTGTGATATATTCTGTGTCCTGTGAGTAAAGTGTTGTCAGACTGGAAATACGTGGAGATGCAGTGATCTTTTATATGCGCCCATGTAACCAAGGAATTCCAGCCAGCGTCATTCATTCAGACTCCAGCCAACGCAGAGTGGACCTCCGAAAACACGGGGTGGTACTGAAAGAGGTACTCCAGCTTAGTAGACCCCTTTTACACGGTATTTTTAAAGGGACACAACGGATCTGCAACACTCACGAGCAACAGGACCTGGGTAAGAGCCCTGACCCTGCAGCAGACATCAGCCCACATTGGCTCTTCCCTGCAGTTTCTTTAAAGCCCAATTAGAGGATATTAACATATCAAGTCATGGGGAATACTGTGGTGCATTATGTCACTCCCTAAAAAGGGTAACAAGGTACATACAATGTATTTAACTTCATGGACTACCTGCGAGACTTTGTTACCGCAGAGACATAATATCCCACCCTGCAGGGACTGTGATCCCGCATGCACTCAGGAGGGGGCATCTGCAACGGGTTGACAAGGCGTGAAGTGGAACACATTCTCTGCTAGCCCGAGATGTCACACTCAGTCATCTGAATGGTTAACATCCCGGGCGTGGAAAACTGGGCGGCAGACTTCCTCAGCCATCAGGGTCTTGCCTCGGAAGAATGGTCACTTCATGCGGAGGTATTCCAACAGATTTGTCATCGCAGAGGGACTCCGGAGGTGGACCTCAGGTCATCAAGGTTAAATGCCAAAGTACTCGGGCTCATAGCTGGTCCCGGGATCCAGAGGTCAATTTCCTCTTCAGTTACTTCTGAGGGTTATCAATAAGATCAAGACGGTAGGGATTCCGGTGATCTTTATCTCTTCAGACTGGCCTAACCTGGTGTGGTATGCAGACTTGGTTCAGCTCATCATCCTCATTCCCTGGTGGTTACTGGATCGACCAGATTTGCTCTCCCAGGGTCTGATTTGCCATCAGAACTCAAGGGCTCTGTTCTTATCGGCCTGGCCGTTGATTCCTGGGTCCTAACCCAAGTTGGATTTTCCCGAGAAGTGGTTTTCCTTCTATGTTTCATGCTTGGAAACCTGCATCTGGGCGCATTTATCACCACATCTGAAAAGAGTTTTTTGCATGGTGCAGGGTTCGCCGTCGTTCTCCTCTTGCCTTCTCCGTTCTGACTGTCTTGCAGTTCATTCACACTTGACTGGTCTCAGGCCTAGAGCATAGTTCTCTCAAAGACCAGATCTCTGCCTTATCAGTTGTGTTTCAGCACCGGATTGCTTCTAAGCTGCAGGTGAAGACTTCCATTCAAGGAGTCTCCCACGTGGTGCCCCCCCTACAGAGGGCCGTTGGACGGCTGGGGCCCTAACTTTGTCCTGAGCGTTCCAAAAGAGGCCCCGTTTGAGTCTCTGCAGTATGTTCCTCTGACTCTCCTTTCCTAGATGATCTCCTTCCTGGTTGCATTAACTTCGATCAGGCGACTATTGGAGCTAGCCGCTCTTTCCTGTCAAGCTTTTCCCTTTTGTTCATCAGAACAAGGTGGTTCTCCAATCGTCCCCGTCCTTGTTACTCAAAGTAGTCTCTTGCTTTCACCTTAACGAGGGCATTGTCTGCCTCGTTCTACCCGGCATCAATACGCTGTTTGGAGAGGGCTCTCCACACTCGGGCTCTCATGATGGCTCTCAGAAGATACATCTCCCGGATGGTGTCCTTCCACAAGATGGAAGCCTTATTCGTTCTTCCTGAGGGTAACAGGAAGGAACTAGCCGTTTCTAAACCCACAATAGCCAGGTGGACACGCTCGGCTATTCAGGAGTCTTACCGTGTCAGTGGCACGCCTATCCCAGTGGGGATTAAGGCCCTCTCCGCTCGTTCGGTGGATGTTTCCTGGGCCATTTGGCACCAGACGTCGGAGGAACAGGTTTGCAGGGCTGCGACTTTGTCCAGTCTGCACACTTTCTCGATGCACTACAACATTCACATGCAGGTTTCAAGAGGTATCGCATCTCTAGGCAGCTGGTGCTTTAGGTTGTCGGGACCTGTCGGTTCCCCACCCAGGGACTACTTTAGGATGTCCCAAGGTCATGTGTCCCCCAATGAGGTGAAGGAGAAACAGGGATTTTTGTGTACTCACCGTAAAATCCTTCATTGGGGACAAAGGACCCACCCCCATCATTGCCCTTTCCACCACCTCCATCATTGCCTTCTCTCCCACCTCCCCCATCATTGCTCTCTCCACCACACATACACAGCACGACTCACATTCCCACGCAGCCGCAGTATCATCGTTGCTGGCAGCTTTCTAGCTGATACAGAAGCGCACTGAATGCTGACATCATCCAGCCGCATGGGTGTGTCAAACAAGAAGCACACACAGGAAGCACAGAACGAATCCTTGCAGCTCCGCTTCATTGTCATTTTCTCCTGTAGGCAGCGGAGCTGCAGGGTCACTCTCTGCCCACTGCACATGAGGGCAATCTGGCCAGGGGCCCCCCTGGAGCCTCTGGTCCAGAGAAAGAGGCCAGATTTCCCTCATTATTAGCCGCCTTGAAGGGGCCCTGTTATGAGCTCATCTGTTCATTCACCTTTTGTGTCCGAAGATCTCCCTCTTCTGGTGAAGGAAGGTAGTGAGGCTGATTTGGATGAAAGAAACCAAACACCTGATCAGGTGGATTGTGACTGGGTAACAGGAACTTCAGACTGGATATAAGGCAGCCGACGCTCTTCTGAGTGGCTGGTGATTTCTCTGCTGGATTCTTGGAGACCAGTCTGATTCCTGCTTCCCAAAGATAAGTTTTTGCTCTGCTATTAAACTTATTAGTTTTGGTTTTGTTTACCTTGTTTTGGAGTTCAGCCATTCCCGGCTGGGGGTGTGCTGGATTCTTATTCCTTGATCAGTGTTGCTTTCTTTCAGAATATTCTGAGTGCTGATATAGGGTTTGAAGTCTAGTGACTTCAGGGTCCTTTTTGCTTATCAGTTGTGTTGGTAATATTTTTAGCAGGGTTTTCTCGGATTGCAGACAGCAGCTTTTCTGTTCTGTCCTGTCCTTTTTAGTTAGCTTGGGCCCCATCGTTTGCTCATCCTATCTTTCTATCTGTGTTAGTGTTTTCATCTTGCTTCACCGTCATTATATGTTGGGGGCTGCCTATTGCCTTGGGGTCTGCTCTGGGGCAGTCAGTTTTTCCCTTTTCTCTCTTTAGGCTTATTTAGATCTCCGGCTGTGACGAGGTGTCTAGGATCACCGTAGGAACACTCCACGGCTACTGCTAGTTGTGTGATAGGATTAGGGGTCTGCAATCCGCTAGTTTCCAACCTCTGATTTTCTGGGCTGAGCTTGTGTTTTGTATTTTCCTCCTCGGTGACTCAATCATGACAGAATCACCAGCCATACCGCAGATTCTAGGGTACTCAATAGCAGGAAAGAATTGTAAAAACAAAAAAAAAAAGTGTCAGAATTTTTTTTTTTCTTGTGTGTATACTTTTTCCTCTTTTTCTCTGAGGCTGTAGGAGGAATATTTTTTTTTTCTGATGAAGTTTAAGCAATTGTCTGATCGTGTGGAGCAGCTTGCTGCTGAAGTGCGAGGAATTTCCACCTATCTTGCTCATTCACACACTGCTGAATCAAAAATCCCCACTCCTGATGTGTTTTTTGGGGATCGGTCTAAATTTTTGAATTTTAATAATAATCGTAAATTATTTCTTGCCTTGAATCCGAACTCATCGGGGAACTCTACGCAGCAGGTTAAAATTGTCATATCCTTGCTGCGCGGCGATCCCCAGGATTGGGCGTTTTCTTTAGTACCAGATGATCCTATTCTAACAAATGTAGACGCATTTTTTCAGGCCTTGGGGTTGTATGATGAACCTAATGCGATTGATCAAGCTGAAAAGACCCTGTTGGCATTGAGCCAGGGTCAAGATTCTGCAGAACTGTACTGTCAAAAATTCCGAAAGTGGGCGGCCCTCACCACTTGGAATGATGGTGCCTTGGCAGCTCTCTTTTGGAAGGGTTTGTCAGAAACCGTAAAAGATACTATGGTGGGATTTCCTGTTCCCTCTGGTCTTGACAATTCTATGTCATTAGCCATTCAGGTTGATCAGCGTTTACGTGAACGTAAAATTACACGGGAAATGCTGCCACCTGTTGAACAAATGTCTGAACCTATGCAGTGTGATAGAGTTTTGTCTAGGACGCAACGTCAGTAGTTTAGAAGTCGTAATAAGCTGTGTTTTTTCTGTGGAGATGCCTCTCATGTTATTTCTGTCTGCCCTAAACGAGAGAAACGTTTTGCACACACATTTGCTGTAGGTGGTGTACAACCTAAGTTTCTTCTGGCAATTACTCTGATCTGCTCCCTGTCCACATTTTCCGCTAAAGCCTTTGTGGATTCAGGAGCGGCCTTAAACCTAATGGATTTAGATTTTGCTAAACGTGGTTTCCCTATGACACCCCTGCGGACGCCTATTCCTTTGAGGGGTATTGATGCCACTCCGTTGGCGAAGAATAAACCTCAGTTTTGGACCCAGGTGGTAATGCGGGTCGCCCCAGACCATCAAGAAAATTGCAGATTTTTGGTGTTGCATATTTTGCATGATACCATCGTGCTGTGGTTCCCTTGGTTGCAAATCGATAATCCAGTTTTGGATTGGAAATCTGTGTTGGGGTTGTCGGTGTGCTCTTAGTGACACTCCTGTTTTCTCCACCTCTCCCCAGTCGCATGAGGTTCCTGACTATTTGGCTGATTTTTATGATGTGTTTAGTGAGAGTAAGTCTGCGTCTTTGCCTCCTCATAGGAGTTATGACTGTGCAATTGAGCTGAGTCCGGGGTGTAAATTTCCCAAGGGTCGACTTTTTAATTTATCTGTACCCGAACATGAGGCTATGCGTTCTTATATTAAGGAGTCGTTGGAGAAGGGTCATATTAGACCATCCTCTTCACCCTTGGGTGCTGTTTGTTTTTTTTTTGTGGCCAAGAAGGAAGGTTCATCAAGGCCCTGTATTGACTATCGCTCCCTTAACAAAATTACTGTTAAATATCAGTATCCGTTACCCCTGATTTCTGACCTATTTTCTAGAGTTGAAGGTGCTTGCTGGTTTACCAAGTTTGACCTCAGGGGGGGCGTATAATCTTATTCGCATTAAGCATGGGGATGAATGGAAGACAGCGTTTAATACTCCGGAGGGACATTTTGAGTACCTGGTGATGCCTTTTGGGCTCACTAACGCCCCTTCTGTCTTCCAGTGCTTCATGAATGATATTTTCCGGGACTTTGTGGATAAGTTTCTGATCATCTATTTGGATGATATTTTGATCTTTTCCAGGGATTGGGACTCTCATGTGGAGCATGTTCGGACTGTGTTCCGGATTTTGAGGGAAAACTCCCTGTATGTTAAGGGATCGAAATGTCTTTTTGGTGTACAGAGGATTTCATTTTTGGGATTTATTTTGTCTCTGTCAACTATTGAAATGGACCCGGCCAAGGTACAGGCCATTTATGATTGGGTTCAGCCCACTTCTTTGAAGGCTCTCCAGAAGTTTTTGGGGTTTGCAAATTTTTATCGTAAGTTTATAGCCAATTTTTCTGTTATTGCCAAACCATTGACTGATTTGACTAAGAAGGGCGCTGATTTGCTGAATTGGTCTCCAGAGGCTGTTTCTTCTTTTCAGGAGCTGAAGCGGAGGTTCACTTCTTCTTCGGTTTTGCGACAACCCGATGTCTCACTTCCATTTCAGGTGGAGGTGGATGCTTCAGAGACTGGTGCAGGAGCTGTTTTGTCCCAAAAGGATCCTGTAACATCTAAAATGAATCCCTGTGCCTTCTTTTCCCGAAAGTTCTCTCCTTCGGAACGCAACTATGATGTGGGGAATCGAGAACTGTTGGCCATGAAGTGGGCATTTGAGGAGTGGAGACATTGGTTGGAGGGAGCTAGACATCAAGTTGTGGTCCTCACTGACCACAAGAATTTGATCTACCTTGAGTCAGCTAAACGCTTGAATCCGAGAAGGCCAGGTGGGCCTTGTTTTTCACGTGTTTTAATTTTGTGGTCTCCTTTCTTCCGGGCACTAAGAACGTTAAGGCTGATGCCCTCTCTAGGAGTTTTTTGGCTGATTCTCCTATTGTGACCAAGCCTGCTACCATCTTAGGTGAGGGGGTGGTTCTTTCTGCCATCTCGCCCGATTTGAGACGTGCTCTGGAGAAGTTTCAGGAGGATAAGCCTGAGCGTTGTCCCAGTGGTAGGTTGTATGTTCCTGACCAGTGGAGGAGGAAAGTGATGTCTGAGGTTCATTGCTCCACGTTGGCTGGTCATCCAGGTATTTTTGGTACTAGAGATTTGGTGAGTCGGTCTTTTTGGTGGCCTGCCTTGTCTCGTGATGTCAGATATTTTGTGCAGTCCTGTGGGACTTGCTCCCGATCTAAGCCTTGTTCTCGTTCTAGTGGGTTGTCGATGCCCTTGCCGGTGCCCAAGAGGCCATGGACCCATATTTCAATGGATTTTATTTCTGATCTTCCTGTCTCTCAGAGAATGACTGTTATCTGGGTGATTTGTGATAGATTCTCTAAGATGGTCCATCTTGTACCACTCCCTAAGTTGCCATCTTCCTCAGAGTTGGTGCCCTTGTTTTTGCAACAGGTGGTTCGCTTGCACGGGATTCCTGAGAACATTGTATCGGACAGAGGAGTTCAGTTTGTCTCTAGATTCTGGAGGACCTTTTGTTCCAAGTTGGGAATTCAGTTGTCCTTCTCTGCATTTCACCCTCAGACCAATGGGCAGACGGAGAGAACAAACCAGACTTTGGAGGCTTATTTGAGTTGTTTTATACCTGCTGATCAGGATGATTAGGTCTCATTTTTACCCTTGGCCGAATTTGCTTTAAATAATAGAGCTAGTTCTGCCACTTTGTCACCCTTTTTCTGGTTGTCATCAAAGAATATCTCTATGAAGGTGGCTTCTCCAAAGTTTAAACCTAGATTTATTGGACCTTACAAGATTTTGGAGATTATTAATCTGGTCTCTTTTCGGTTGGCTCTTCCTGTCACATTTAAGATTCATAATGTGTTTCATAAGTCCTTGTTGAAGAGGTTTGTTGAACCAGTGGTTCCTATGGCTGCACCTCCTGACCCTTTGTTGGTTGAAGGTAACATGGAATATGAGGTAGAGAAGATACTGGATTCCTGACTGGCTAGACGGAGACTCCAGTATTTGGTTAAGTGGAAGGGTTATGGTCAGGAGGATAATTCCTGGGTCTCTGCCTCTGATATTCATGCCAAAAGATTGGTGCGTGCTTTTCATCGGGCTCATCCTGATCGGCCTGGTGGCTTGGATGAGGGTTCGGTGACCCCTCCTCAAGGGGGAGGTACTGTTGTGAGCTCATCTGTTCATTCACCTTTTGTGTCCGAGGATCTCCCTCTTCTGGTGAAGGAAGGTAGTGAGGCTAATTTGGATGAAAGAAACCAAACACCTGATCAGGTGGATTGTGACTGGGTAACAGGAACTTCAGACTGGATATAAGGCAGCCGACACCCTTCTGAGTGGCTGGTGATTTCTCTGCTGGATTCTTGGAGACCAGTCTGATTCCTGCTTCCCAAAGATATGTTTTTGCTCTGCTATTAAACTTATTCGTTTTGGTTTTGTTTACCTTGTTTTGGAGTTCAGCCATTCCCGGCTGGCGGTGTGCTGGATTCTTATTCCTTGATCAGTGTTCTCTTTTGCTCTGCTTTCAGAATATTCTGAGTGCTGATATAGGGTTTGAAGTCTAGTGACTTCAGGGTCCTTTTTGCTTATCAGTTGTGTTGGTAATATTTTTAGCAGGGTTTTCTCGGATTGCAGACAGCAGCTTTTCTGTCCTGTACTTTTTAGTTAGCTTGGGCCCCATCGTTTACTCAACCTATCTTTCTATCTGTGTTAGTGTTTTCATCTTGCTTCACCGTCATTATATGTTGGGGGCTGCCTATTGCTTTGGGGTCTGCTCTGGGGCAGTCAGTTTTTCCCTTTTCTCTCTTTAGGCTTATTTAGATCTCCGGCTGTGACGAGGTGTCTAGGATCACCGTAGGAACACTCTACGGCTACTGCTAGTTGTGTGATAGGATCAGGGGTCTGCAATCCGCTAGTTTCCAACCTCTCTGATTTTCTGGGCTGAGCTTGCATTTTTGTTTTTTCCTCCTCAGTGACTCAGTCATAACAGGGCCCCCTCCACCCTGATGCAGCTGCACATGCAGTATGTCCCCGTCCCTGCACATGAGATAACTGTAGGATGAACAATCATTTTGTTGATGACTATCTCTTCCGACTCCTCCACACACAACTGTTCAACTCGGCTCGGCTTTCCTGTGGTGAGAGTCTTTGACAAATTCATCTAGCTGAGGCTTAACTCTAGGCAGAACAAAGGGATCAGCTTCTGAGATTCAGCTTGCCAGATTCTTTTCTCATCTGATATCATCTGTTGGGAGGAAACAATATATGTTATATAATCAACCAGTTCCCAAAGAAATTGCGATTTTTAGAGCCAATCAGTTGACAAAGTAGTGGCTAACATAGCCAGTGATTCAAACCTTGGAGGAGATGTTTCAGTCAGCAATTCAACTTAAGATCCAGTCCATGTGAGGCAATAGAGAATACAACATCAACATGTTCTATCTCCTGATATGTCTCCCCTTATTTTCTCCAGTGATTGCATTATTACATGGTATCTTTATGATCTTTCATCGGCTCATCTTGCTCGACTCTCCCCTCTCGAGTCGTGCCTTAATGCAGCAGCCAGGGTCTTCCATCTGGCTAATCGGTACTTGGACACGTCTGCTCTTCACCAGTCATTGCACTGATATGTTTCCCCTTATTTTTTCCAGTGATCGTATTATTACATGGTATCTTTATGATGTTTCATCGGCTCATCTTGCTCCCTCTCACTCGACTTTCCCCTTTCCAGTCGATCCTTAATGCCGGAGCCAGATTTGGCCATCTGGCTAATCGGTACTTGGATACGTCTGCTCTTTGCCATTCATTGCACTGGCTGTCCATTCATTATAGGATTGAATTCAACCTGCTTGTTCTCACCCAAAAAGCACTCCATAGTTCGGCACCCCCTACATCTCCTCCCTCATTTCTGTTTATCGTCCTACCTGCTCATTACGCACTGCAAACTATATTCGACTAACCTCTGCACTAATCTGTACCTCCAACTCCCGGCTCCAAGACTTCTCCCGCGTTGCGCCAATCCTCTGGAATGCTCTACCCCAAGAAATTAGGACTATCCACCAGGGCTGTGGAATCTGAGTCGGAGCTCATTTTGGTGGAGTCGGAGTCGGTATAAAATGGTCCGACTCTTAAAATATATAATAAATTGGGTACAGTAGTTCAATGCAGAATGTGCTGAATATTTTTTCATAGGAATTTGGGAAAGTTATGAAATGTCCTATAAATGACTGTTCTATTCCTGATCTAAGGCTACAATCACACACAGCGTTTTTGCTGCATTTTTTGAGGATACGTTTTTCAGCTGCAAAAGCAGATCAGCTTTTTAAAAAACCGCATCACCTGAAAGGTTTTTGAGCTCATAGATAATGTTTTCAAAAGCAAAAGAAGATTAGAAATCTGCTCTATCTATCCATTTATCCATATCTGTCTATCCATATCTTACTGTATCTGTACCAAAAAGAATGAAAGCCGGGTAGCACACAGACCAACACTCCTTTTTTTTTAGCACCAGTCAGGTACACCTCATAGCTGCCCAAAAGGACGCCCAGGACAGGCATTGCTCGTCTTCAGTAACACATCAATTGATAGTTGGAATAAATAGACTGCATTCACCACATCTTAAGGTGCAGGCTTTATTTTCAAGTGTAGGGGTGTGCAGTATAAGGTTCTGCAGCAGCTGAGGTGTGCAGTATGAGATTCTGCGGAACAGTATGAGGTTCTGCCCCCTAGTTTTGATCCTGACTAAAACCGTTTCTTATAGATATGGTGAACCCTCAGGTAACCCTAAATGAAGGTCAATGGACGCAGGTGGCTGAATTGGAGGAATTTCTTAATCACCTATTTACCGTGACAAAAAAAATTGCAAGCTGAGGATTTAACTCCTGACATTTTCATAAGGGAGTGGAAGAACTTGCTATTTTGCCTGTCCCAAAGAGGAGATTTAATCGCAGATGGCATTTCTGCTTCAATGAAACTGAGAGAGACAGCTATTGGAAAATAAAATTTTTCTGGCAGCTGTTTAGGTGGACCAAAGTCATTGTACATTGCTTGATGATCACCAGCTTACTAAAGGAAAAGAAGCTCTGACTGAGGTAGCAGTTAGGATGAGTGGCGTACAGGAGGACTTCCAGGCGCAAGAGGACTTGGGTCCTGACAGTGCTACTGCTGCCATATCTTCATCCTCATCAGATGAGGAGTTTGACTTTGACAAGTATTTGGATGACATGGAGCAGGCAAAGCATTGCTGCAAGGAAAAAGATTTCACTGCGTCTCCTATAGCAAGCAGATTGACCATATTTCAGCAAAATGTTTCACTTGCTCTCAAAGAAAAAGAAAAATTCAACCGTTCATCAAAACTGACTGTGCATGAGGCAATTCCTTTATACTTTGAAATTGTTAGAGATGTTGCCCATGTGGTTACGACGTTGCCTCCAACCCAAGTTAGTGTAGAGAGGTTGTTCTCTGGCCTTAAAATTATTAGGTCAGATTTTAGGTCATCTATGAAGGAGGATCTGATGAAGGCAATTCTATTTCTTAGAACAAATTCATAGACTGCACAAATTTTATTTAGTATGTTTTTGCTGCAAACTGTTTTTGCCACTTACCGTATTTTTCGCTTTATAAGACGCACCTGATTATAAGACGCACCCCCAAATGTGGTGAAGGAATAGAGAATTTTTTAATAAATGGGGTCCGTCTTATAATGCCAGTGTCCGTCTAACAAATCATATAGGGTATATGTCCCTCATAGCCCCCCCACGCTAAAATTAGCCCCCTTAATCTGGATATGGCCACCTTATATTGAATATAGCCCCCTTGTGCTGGCACACGGGCCCCCTGTGGCTGGCACACATCACCCTGTGGCTGGCACACTGGCCCCTGTGGCTGGCACACATCACCCTGTGGCTGGCACACTGGCCCCCTGTGGCTGGCACACCACCCTGTGGCTGGCACACTGGCCCCCTGTTGCTGGCACACTGGCCCCCTGTGGCTGGCACACATCACCCTGTGGCTGGCACACGGCCCCAGTGGCTGGCACACATCACCCTGTGGCTGGCACACTGGCCCCCCTGTGGCTGGCACACATCACCCTGTGGCTGGCACACTGGCCCCCCTGTGGCTGGCACACATCACCCTGTGTTAGATATCGCCTCCATGCTGCTGCTTTTAGTAAAATAAACTCTTTCCTTACCTTCTCAGCGCTGTCCCTCCTCGTGTCTCCCTCAGTGTGGTTGAGCTCCTCCTCCACTTCCTGGTTCTCAGAGCCGGTCATGTGATCAGCACAGCAGAGTGCTGATGACAGCAGCAGCAGAGACACCGGGAGATCAGCGCTGGAGGAGGTAAGGAAAGAGTTTTTTATTTTACTATGGGCAGCAGCATGGGGGCGATATCTAACACAGGGGATCATGTGCGATCAAAGGAGGGCGCAGGCAGCTATAATATGCACCGCTCCCCCAGTCAGTCACTGTGGTGCGGTTTCAGCACCATGGTGATGGACAGCGGCAGTGCATATTATATGAGCGGGAGCAGGAGATCAAAGGCTCCCTTCGGCAGCTTTTACCAGCTCACAGCACCGCTCCAAAGCTGCCCCCACCTCCCCTGGACCCTGCAGTACATATATATATATATATATACACCCCCTCCCCCGTATATTCGGATTATAAGACGCACCCCCTACTTTCCCCCAAAATTTGGGGGAACAAAAGTGCGTCTTATAAAGCGAAAAATACGGTACATAGTTTATTACATAGTGTTATATATATAGAGAGAGAGTGAGTATATGTGTGTGTGTATATATATATATATATGTGTGTAATCGATATTACATAGTGTATTACATACTTACAATTTATTAGTTTTTTGTGTTCTAAAGTTGTATTCCAATAAATATATATTATGTTCTATCTAAATGTCTTGATTATTGTATCATAACAATGAATAAATGTTTGATGTTCACATTGTACTACAATAAATTTTTTACTTAAATATAAGCAATATATGTTGGAGTCGGTGGAAGGGAAATTGAGGAGTCGGAGTAGCAGGTTTGGCTTACCGACTCCACAGCCCTGCCACAACTTGCACAGTTTTAAGCACTCCCTCAAAACACATCTGTTCAGAGCAGCCTATCATGTTCTCTACTCAAAGTCATTTTATGTGTAAAGGCCCCATCTCACATAGAGATCACCGATTTTGTGATGCAACAGCGATCTCGCCACATGTGACACATAGCGGCGACCGGCCCCTCCCGCTGGATATCGCTGATCGTGCTCGAATGTCCTGGGCCATTTTTTCATCGTCGGCGTCCCGCTGGCCAGCATGCATCACTGTGTTTGATGCCGACGAGCGACCTCGTTGGCGACACAGAACTCAGCGACGCAAGCTGGAATCGTTCAGAATAGCTGCTGTGTGACAACGCACCAGCGATCCTTACCAGGTCGTATTATTGTCGGGATTGCTGGTGCATCATTGAAGAGATCTGCCTGTTTGGCAGCTTACTAGCGATCATGTAGCAGCGCACCAGCGATCCCTACCAGGTTGTATCGTTGTCAGGATCACTGGTGTGTTGCTGTGTGAAACGGCACCCTTAGTGTTAGGCGTCGAGTTTCCCCCACTGCATGGGGGGAATCTCAAGCCATGTCTTCTGCAGTCTCCCATTCCTCTGCGGCCATAGAGATTCCTGCTCAGCAGAGAAGTCGGTCCAGGCGTCTTGTCCAGGCTAATGCTAGGCGTCTGGTTGCTCCTTCAGGCTCTGCTGTAACACCATGCTTGAGTCAGCAGCAAGAAGATGCTCCTGGAACTAAGTCCTGTATTTTCCCTACTGAGCATGCCCGTGGGACGACCTCATTGGAGGTCGGAGATCACATGCGCAGGTCCCGTTCCTGCTCTGATTGGTCCACTACTGAGAAGGTCCCGGAAGGATGCCGCTATAAAAGAGTCACATGGCCGCTCGGCCATGCTCTAGTATAGACTCTTATGCTTAAGGTGTGTATGATGATGGATGCATGTATCTGGTGACTGACTCATTTGAAACCCCTACCCTTGGTTGTGCCTGTTGTTAGAGTGTAGTGCAGGGTTCCCCAACTCAAGGCCCACCAACAGGTCATGTTTTCAGGATTTCCCTTGTATTGTACAGGTGATGCAATTATCACGTGAGCAATACTAAGGAAATCCTGAAAACACGACCTGTTGGTGGGCCTTGAGGACTGGAGTTGGGCAACCCTGGTCTAGGGGTTAGAGTCAGCGCCTGTCAGTGGCTAGGCTTATGCCACAGTGCTTCCAGGTTAGCACCTCACGTAGCGTCATATTGTGCCATCCAGCTCAAGGCACATAAGTACAGCATCTACTGCGGCGCCGAGTGCGGACTCCGACTCTGTGTCTTGGGGCAGAGTCCTGTGACTTTACATCAGTGCTGACCTCGCCAAGCTCTGTGAGCTTAACAGGCTTCGGCATTTATATTCGGCGGTAGTGCGGCTCTGTGAGGCAACAGATTCCGCCTCGTTCACACCGGGTGACGTTAATCCGCGTGCGTTCACTTATTATACCGCCATATAGTGTCTGCCATTACTTAGCAGCAGTGTTCCATCTCTGCACGGTGGACCCCAGGCTGCAAACGCACCGCATTATCATTTTATTATTTGGTGCGTTCCGCCAGCCTAACACTTAGGCTACTTTCACAAATCCGTCTTTTAGACTCCGGCGCCGTGCGGTGAAAGCCATAGCAGTGGATCCGGGATGTGCCGCTGACACCGGATCCTTTTCTGTGGCCGGATACGGTGTTGTTATGATTTAAAGAAATTCGCACAGGTATGATCTGAGTCGGGAAAAGGAGTGTCCGGGCATGCGCTGTTCAAAAAGCCGGTCCGGCGCTGTCAAAAAACGTAGCATGCAACGTTTTTTGCAGACGTCGGTGTGATGTACAATGTCTGCAAGATATGTTTTCTGTTGCAATGTGCTAACAAATCCTCCATTTTCTTTGAGAAGCTGCCTGCCAGTGTCTCAGTTACATTGCACACTACAGCAGCTTCCCTTCCCCCGAGTGCCATAAACCAATTTCCTGTCACCCCATTTGGCTTCTCTCAGCCTCAGCTGAAAGAGGGAAAAAAAAGTGCGGGAAAGGAAAACTTTGTTTGAAATAAAGGTTAGAAGTAACCCTTTAAGAGCCTGCCCTGCGAAAACCGTACCAAGTAGAGATATGCAAATCATATTTTTGTAACCTGAGCGGTCCCAGCTTCGATACCGCGTATCTTTCGAAGTTCTACCCTGTCCAGAACATGAGATAGGATTTCCGCCCAAATGGACGGTCATATCGCATAGATGTTTGATGTTTTCTTGATAGGCTCATTACGCTGGGAAACATGATACCACTGATGAGTCCATACCAGCTTCTCCCATAAAATTATAGCTATTCTAAGTTTTGTAGCCAAAACATAACTTGGATAAGAGAGGTGGGATCAACCCAGAATGCACCTCTCTGTGATGTCACATAGGAAAGTCTATAAGGCATTCCCTGGCAGAACCAGCTCAGAACAGCTGCAGAGTCCGGGCTGACAAGAACTCAGATGAGTGGAGACGCGCAGCTCCGCCTCCACCCCCCGTAAAGCCACATGGGATGCCTAACAACAATATGGAACTGTGAGTGTAATCTCTTTGTTTTCTCCACTTTTATTTTATACCTGTACTGTACATATTTTATGTCTCAATTTTATAGCAACTTTTATCTGTAATCACTGTCCTCTTTCGGAAAATAAATGAAATAATTATTTAGATCTGTCTCCATGCTCTAAGAATCGAACTATACGCCTTTGTTAGATAATCGCTACTAATTCAAGGGGTTTGCCACGGACCCTCTTAATTTAACACTGTGAATTAAGTAACCGTGACTGGTGGCAGCGCGTTGTGCACGGCTATTGCGGCTTGCTGGCAGTCCAGAAGGGTCTTATATTGCTGAATAAGGGTCTGCGGCCACAGCATTGATAATTCCCTTACTGCGGAAGCCTAATTGCCGGTTCACAACAGGCAGCCCGTCCGGCGACCAATTATCCTAGGTGCAGTTCCCTGACTGACCTGAGGGTAAGGGGGGCGCCGGAGAGCTGCGAGTTCCAAAGTGGAACTGAGAAAGTGGGATATACATAAATCCCCGCAGTACTTGGAAGATTGATAGCAGTGGTGGGGCATCCAAATTAAACTCCCCCTGCGGCAAATTGTAGAGCGAGATTAGCTTGCTGGATATTTTTGGTCACATGGTGCCAGTGGTGGGATAACTAAGATAAGCCCCAACGGTGCCTGTGATAGCCGTGTGCCGGCAGTGTGTCTCGTCCCTCCGTCCGCTGATACACCCGTGTCAGTGGTGGGACTGTGACATAGTGGTGACACAGGGTCCGCTGTCCGTCACGTTTTGGTGGCAGCGGGACCCCCGTTAGTCGCCTCCGTAAGTGGACGAACGGCCGTGGGCTGTTCGTCACATATTGGTGGCAGAGCGGTGGGATAATCCTAGAGCATTAGTGATTTGGTTTGAGCAATCATTCCTCTCACTAAAAACCTGCACGGTTCCTGCGGGAATCCTGCATCATAGGTTTTGGAGAACAGACTCAGTGGTTACTAGTCCTGAGACATTAGTGTGTACTTGCAAGTATCCCCCTCCCGTTTCTTCGTTTTTCTTTTTCTATCTTTTATTTGGCAACCATGGCGGCAAAAGGAGAACCTTGGTACAACCGGCAGACAAAGGAAGTTCTTGCTGGGTTATGCACGTACCAAGGCCTTGACGCCACGAACAAAAACAGAGCTCAAATGATCGCGGCTCTAGTGCAGCTGGACAACGACCAGAATCCAGCGAGCGCAGAAGTTGGCCCAAGTGGCAATGGGGCTGCAGCAGAGGCTCCACTCATGAGCGCGGGCCCCACATTCAACCAGAGCACGCTGGACCCCTACCTGCAAGTGGCCTTGGACGCACTCCCTGCCGAAGACCGTGATGGACGTCTGGCGCTGATCCAGCAAGCTCGAGAGAGAGCAGAGCAGCGAGCCGAGCGGGAGGCTGAGAGAGCCGAACGTGAGCGTCAAGCCCAGGCTGAGAGAGCTGAGCGCCAAGCAGAAGCTCAGAGGGCACATGAGCTGGAGATGCTCCGACAAGGGGGGCATGCCCCCACAGCCCGAAGCGGTGAGCCCAGCAGCGTCCAGACTCCTAAACCCCGGCTAGAGCATTTTCCCATGATGGAAAAAGACGGGGACTTGGACACGTTTCTGCGAGCCTTTGAGAAAGCCTGCAGACAGTACCAGCTGCCTAGAGACCAATGGGCAAGGTACTTGACCCCAGGGCTAAAAGGCAAAGCCCTGGAGGCATTTGCTTCTCTTCCGCCAGAAGCCGATGACGACTATGACGCCATCAAGCAGGCGCTGATCGCCAAATACCGGCTGACACCTGAGGTATACCGAAAGAAGTTCCGGCACCTCCAACGTGGCCCACACGATAGCTACAGTGATGTGGTGCAAGGACTCAGGACCCACTTTGACCAGTGGATCCATGGACTGTCCGTTGAAATCTTTGAGCAGCTACGGGACCTGATGATCAAAGACCAGTTCCTGCATCTCTGCCCAGCTGAGGTCCGACAGTTCATCCTGGACCGCGAACCAACGAACGCGGACAAAGCGGCGCAGATCGCCGACAACTACGAGGCCAACCGGAAGCCCGAGACGCGGAGGCCAGTCGCCACCAGCTGGAAAGGGGGTAAGCCAGCAACCAACCCCAATGCCACAGCTAGCCGTCCCTCCGGAGGCCCTGTCCCTGTTGCCAACAACAGGCCGGCTACTGACAGTCGCCTGTGTCACCACTGCCAGCGGCCTGGTCACTTCTTTTACGCCTGTCCGAACAGGCCGAAGAACCCCCCAGCCAAGGCCCCCGGGCCCAACGCCTCTGTTCTTTTGGTGGGAGGTGTGGTTGGGAGGGCTGACGACAACGTTCAACCTGTTCAGGTGGGGGCCCGTCTTGCTACAGGCCTCAAGGACACCAGGGCTGAACGAACCCTCATCCGTCCTGGACTGGAGGCACCCGTTGTCCCTTGCCAGTGGCACGAGTTTTTCTTGACTGGGGTGCCGGGAGCGGGTTGAGGGAGGTGGGAGTGTCTGAAAACCTGCCCACTGATGTTTTATTGGGGACTGACTTGGGGCGGATGGTTGCATACTACGTCCCTGACACCCTTCCCCAAACTGATAATAAGGGTAACGTTAACCCTGATGATGAAGAGTTTGTTGAGGGGAAACTGAATGTGTTACCTGCTAATGCCTTGATGAGTAATGATGCAACTAACAACCATTCCTTCCCCAGGTATGATGCTGATGCTGATGTGAATGTACCAAAGCAAACTGATAACCATTCTTCTCCTAGGAAGGATGATGATGATGTATCTGTGCCGACTGAACCCGTTAACCCTTTCTTTGAAGCGGTAGATGTGTCCACAGGTACCGAAGTGCTCAGCCCCGTCACTCTGCGGAGTGAGACGGCTGAGGAACCCCTGGCAGGAGTAAGCAACGGTGCTCAAGGAAATGGGGAGGTGCATGGGGACCATGAGGAAGGTAATGCCATGCAGCTGACCAGTGCCACCGAGGAAGGTAACTGGCCCATAAGTAGCACTGCTCCTGAAGTGTTGGGGGTGGATGGGGAGGTAGAGCCCAAGCCAGCACCGGCTGGTGGGTCTGTAGAAATCCCCAGGGAGACAGCATACATAGCAGCTGTCACACGCAGTCAGAGTGCCCAGATCGCAGGTAACGCACTGTCTTCTGGACCCTCTGCTGCTACAGGAGAGACTGAACCAGAGGTGAACCCAGAGCCGGTTCCAGAGGGTCCCAGTAAAGAGGGGACCCTGACGTCACTTCTGGCAGCCTCCACCATGGAGTTCCAGGCTGCTCTGCACTCAGATGTCAGCCTGGAGAAATTGAGAGGTCTCGCCGAGACGCCCACCTCCAAGTCTGATAAGGAGAGGGTGTTCTGGGAACGAGGAAGGTTGTACCGGGAGACAGTACCCGGAGATCCTAAAAAGGAGTGGTTGAGGGAAAGACAGCTGGTCGTCCCCTATCAGTTCAGAACCGAGTTGTTGCGGATTGCCCATGAGATTCCACTCGCTGGACACTTGGGGATCAGCAAAACAAAGGCACGGCTGTCTCAACACTTCTATTGGCCCAAGATGGGGACAGATGTAACACACTACTGCCGCTCCTGCGCCACCTGTCAAATAGTGGGTAAGGCGGGGCCTGCTCTTAAGGCTCCCCTTATTCCTTTGCCGGTGATAGAGGAGCCTTTCCAGAGAATCGCGGTGGACATTGTAGGACCGCTGTCCGTCCCCAGCAGCTCCGGAAAGCGATACATTCTCACCGTGGTAGACTACGCTACCCGGTACCCAGAGGCAGTAGCTCTGTCTTCAACCAGGCCAGATAATGTGGCTGACGCACTGGTGACCATCTTTTCAAGAGTAGGATTTCCCAGGGAGATGCTTACCGATCAAGGGCCCCAATTCATGTCTCGCCTAATGGAGGCTCTCTGTGAGAAAATGCAGGTGACGCAGCTGGTATCGAGTCCGTATCACCCACAGACTAATGGTTTGTGTGAACGTTTCAACGGTACCCTCAAACAGATGCTCCGCATACTGGTTGAGACCCAAGGGCGCGACTGGGAGCGGTACCTCCCACACCTGCTGTTCGCTTACAGAGAAGTTCCTCAGGCCTCGACCGGGTTCTCCCCCTTCGAGCTCCTGTATGGCAGGCGAGTCCGGGGACCCCTTGGGTTGATAAGAGAAGCCTGGGAAGATGAGCCAAACCCCACAGAAGTGTCCATCGTGGATTATGTCATGCGCTTCCGTGACAAGATGCAGACCTTGACGCAGTTGGTGCATGACAACATGACGCAGGCTCAGGCTGACCAGAAGCGCTGGTACGACCAGAACGCCCGGGAGCGGACCTACCAGGTGGGTCAAAAGGTGTGGGCGCTGGTCCCTGTACCAACGGATAAGCTTCAGGCAGCCTGGGAAGGCCCGTACGTCGTCCACCAACAGCTCAACCCGGTCACCTACGTAGTCACGCTTGACCATGCTCGGGGTAGGCGCAAGGCCTTTCACGTCAACATGCTGAAGGCGCACTACGAACGTGAAGCTTGCATCCTACCGGTCTGCAATCTGCCAGAGGATGGGGAGGAAGATCCCCTCCTGGACATGCTGGCCCAGGCCAAGGCCGATGGGTCCATTGAGGACATGGAGATAAGTGGTTCGCTAACCATATCCCAGCGGTTGCAGTTGATGGCCACCCTGGAACTCTTCCGGCCCGTGTTCACCAACCGTCCTGGGAGGACGGAGTTAGCGGTTCATGACGTGGACACCGGGAATCACGCCCCATTACGGCGAACACCTTATCGGATCTCTGAAACGGTGCAACAAGTCATGCGCCAAGAGATCGATGAGATGTTAAGGCTGGGGGTGATTCGACGGTCAAAAAGCGCGTGGGCTTCACCTGTAGTCCTCGTGCCTAAAAAGGATCGAACCACCCGGTTCTGCGTGGACTACAGGGGGCTCAACGCCATCACAACCTCTGATGCCCACCCAATGCCGCGCATCGAGGATCTGCTCGAGCGGTTGACAAACGCCAACTACATATCCATCATGGATTTGAGTCGGGGATACTGGCGGATTCCCCTGAGCCCTGAGGCTCAGGAGAAATCCGCCTTTATCACCCCCTTTGGACTGTACGAGTCCACGGTCATGCCCTTCGGCATGAAGAATGCCCCTGCCACTTTCCAGCGGATGGTCAACCACCTGCTTTGGGGACTGGAGGACTACGCGGTGGCGTACTTAGATGATATTGCCGTCTTCAGTTCCACCTGGGAGGAACACCTTCAGCACCTCCAGGAGGTGCTCAAGCGTCTTCACCAGGCAGGCCTGACCATCAAGCCGGGGAAGTGCCAGATAGGCATGCACAAGGTCCACTACCTGGGGCACCGGGTAGGCGGGGGTTCCATGAGTCCGGAGCCAGAAAAAGTGGACGCAATTGTGTCCTGGCCCACCCCCAGGACCAAGAAGCAGGTGAAGTCCTTCTTGGGCACTGCAGGGTACTATAGGCGGTTCGTACAGGACTATAGCGCCCTTGCCAAACCCTTGACTGACCTCACCAAGCAGAGGCTACCCCAAACAGTCAAATGGACAGATGACTGTGAGGCGGCTTTCCAAGCTTTGAAAGCAGCCCTGTGCAACTCTCCAGTGTTGAGAGCAGTCGACAGCAGTCGCCCGTTTCTGGTACAGACCGACGCCGGCGAGTTTGGCCTCGGTGCTGTGCTTAGCCAGGTCGATTCGGGGGACCAAGAGCACCCCGTGTTGTATCTGAGCCGGAAACTTTTGCCAAGGGAAGTGGCATACTCGACCGTCGAGAAGGAGTGTCTGGCCATGGTGTGGGCACTGCACCGTTTGCAGCCCTACCTGTACGGGCGTGCCTTCACGGTGGTAACTGACCACAACCCTCTGAGCTGGTTGCACACAGTGTCCGGAACCAATGGAAGATTGCTCCGCTGGAGCCTTGCCCTTCAACAGTATGATTTTACTGTAAAACACAGGAAGGGCAGTGAAAACGGCAATGCCGATGGGTTGTCCCGCCGGGGCGAACCCGCTGAGGTGCGCATGGCCGATTACCGAGAGGTAATGCCTCCTTAGCGCCCTCTTAAGGGGGGAGGTGTGATGTACAATGTCTGCAAGATATGTTTTCTGTTGCAATGTGCTAACAAATCCTCCATTTTCTTTGAGAAGCTGCCTGCCAGTGTCTCAGTTACATTGCACACTACAGCAGCTTCCCTTCCCCCGAGTGCCATAAACCAATTTCCTGTCACCCCATTTGGCTTCTCTCAGCCTCAGCTGAAAGAGGGAAAAAAAAGTACGGGAAAGGAAAACTCTTTGTTTGAAATAAAGGTTAGAAGTAACCCTTTAAGAGCCTGCCCTGCGAAAACCGTACCAAGTAGAGATATGGAAATCATATTTTTGTAACCTGAGCGGTCCCAGCTTCGATACCGCGTATCTTTCGAAGTTCTACCCTGTCCAGAACATGAGATAGGATTTCCGCCCAAATGGACGGTCATATCGCATAGATGTTTGATGTTTTCTTGATAGGCTCATTACGCTGGGAAACATGATACCACTGATGAGTCCATACCAGCTTCTCCCATAAAATTATAGCTATTCTAAGTTTTGTAGCCAAAACATAACTTGGATAAGAGAGGTGGGATCAACCCAGAATGCACCTCTCTGTGATGTCACATAGGAAAGTCTATAAGGCATTCCCTGGCAGAACCAGCTCAGAACAGCTGCAGAGTCCGGGCTGACAAGAACTCAGATGAGTGGAGACGCGCAGCTCCGCCTCCACCCCCCGTAAAGCCACATGGGATGCCTAACAACAATATGGAACTGTGAGTGTAATCTCTTTGTTTTCTCCACTTTTATTTTATACCTGTACTGTACATATTTTATGTCTCAATTTTATAGCAACTTTTATCTGTAATCACTGTCCTCTTTCGGAAAATAAATGAAATAATTATTTAGATCTGTCTCCATGCTCTAAGAATCGAACTATACGCCTTTGTTAGATAATCGCTACTAATTCAAGGGGTTTGCCACGGACCCTCTTAATTTAACACTGTGAATTAAGTAACCGTGACTGGTGGCAGCGCGTTGTGCACGGCTATTGCGGCTTGCTGGCAGTCCAGAAGGGTCTTATATTGCTGAATAAGGGTCTGCGGCCACAGCATTGATAATTCCCTTACTGCAGAAGCCTAATTGCCGGTTCACAACAGGCAGCCCGTCCGGCGACCAATTATCCTAGGTGCAGTTCCCTGACTGACCTGAGGGTAAGGGGGGCGCCGGAGAGCTGCGAGTTCCAAAGTGGAACTGAGAAAGTGGGATATACATAAATCCCCGCAGTACTTGGAAGATTGATAGCAGTGGTGGGGCATCCAAATTAAACTCCCCCTGCGGCAAATTGTAGAGCGAGATTAGCTTGCTGGATATTTTTGGTCACATGGTGCCAGTGGTGGGATAACTAAGATAAGCCCCAACGGTGCCTGTGATAGCCGTGTGCCGGCAGTGTGTCTCGTCCCTCCGTCCGCTGATACACCCGTGTCAGTGGTGGGACTGTGACATAGTGGTGACACAGGGTCCGCTGTCCGTCACGTTTTGGTGGCAGCGGGACCCCCGTTAGTCGCCTCCGTAAGTGGACGAACGGCCGTGGGCTGTTCGTCACATATTGGTGGCAGAGCGGTGGGATAATCCTAGAGCATTAGTGATTTGGTTTGAGCAATCATTCCTCTCACTAAAAACCTGCACGGTTCCTGCGGGAATCCTGCATCATAGGTTTTGGAGAACAGACTCAGTGGTTACTAGTCCTGAGACATTAGTGTGTACTTGCAAGTATCCCCCTCCCGTTTCTTCGTTTTTCTTTTTCTATCTTTTATTTGGCAACCATGGCGGCAAAAGGAGAACCTTGGTACAACCGGCAGACAAAGGAAGTTCTTGCTGGGTTATGCACGTACCAAGGCCTTGACGCCACGAACAAAAACAGAGCTCAAATGATCGCGGCTCTAGTGCAGCTGGACAACGACCAGAATCCAGCGAGCGCAGAAGTTGGCCCAAGTGGCAATGGGGCTGCAGCAGAGGCTCCACTCATGAGCGCGGGCCCCACATTCAACCAGAGCACGCTGGACCCCTACCTGCAAGTGGCCTTGGACGCACTCCCTGCCGAAGACCGTGATGGACGTCTGGCGCTGATCCAGCAAGCTCGAGAGAGAGCAGAGCAGCGAGCCGAGCGGGAGGCTGAGAGAGCCGAACGTGAGCGTCAAGCCCAGGCTGAGAGAGCTGAGCGCCAAGCAGAAGCTCAGAGGGCACATGAGCTGGAGATGCTCCGACAAGGGGGGCATGCCCCCACAGCCCGAAGCGGTGAGCCCAGCAGCGTCCAGACTCCTAAACCCCGGCTAGAGCATTTTCCCATGATGGAAAAAGACGGGGACTTGGACACGTTTCTGCGAGCCTTTGAGAAAGCCTGCAGACAGTACCAGCTGCCTAGAGACCAATGGGCAAGGTACTTGACCCCAGGGCTAAAAGGCAAAGCCCTGGAGGCATTTGCTTCTCTTCCGCCAGAAGCCGATGACGACTATGACGCCATCAAGCAGGCGCTGATCGCCAAATACCGGCTGACACCTGAGGTATACCGAAAGAAGTTCCGGCACCTCCAACGTGGCCCACACGATAGCTACAGTGATGTGGTGCAAGGACTCAGGACCCACTTTGACCAGTGGATCCATGGACTGTCCGTTGAAATCTTTGAGCAGCTACGGGACCTGATGATCAAAGACCAGTTCCTGCATCTCTGCCCAGCTGAGGTCCGACAGTTCATCCTGGACCGCGAACCAACGAACGCGGACAAAGCGGCGCAGATCGCCGACAACTACGAGGCCAACCGGAAGCCCGAGACGCGGAGGCCAGTCGCCACCAGCTGGAAAGGGGGTAAGCCAGCAACCAACCCCAATGCCACAGCTAGCCGTCCCTCCGGAGGCCCTGTCCCTGTTGCCAACAACAGGCCGGCTACTGACAGTCGCCTGTGTCACCACTGCCAGCGGCCTGGTCACTTCTTTTACGCCTGTCCGAACAGGCCGAAGAACCCCCCAGCCAAGGCCCCCGGGCCCAACGCCTCTGTTCTTTTGGTGGGAGGTGTGGTTGGGAGGGCTGACGACAACGTTCAACCTGTTCAGGTGGGGGCCCGTCTTGCTACAGGCCTCAAGGACACCAGGGCTGAACGAACCCTCATCCGTCCTGGACTGGAGGCACCCGTTGTCCCTTGCCAGTGGCACGAGTTTTTCTTGACTGGGGTGCCGGGAGCGGGTTGAGGGAGGTGGGAGTGTCTGAAAACCTGCCCACTGATGTTTTATTGGGGACTGACTTGGGGCGGATGGTTGCATACTACGTCCCTGACACCCTTCCCCAAACTGATAATAAGGGTAACGTTAACCCTGATGATGAAGAGTTTGTTGAGGGGAAACTGAATGTGTTACCTGCTAATGCCTTGATGAGTAATGATGCAACTAACAACCATTCCTTCCCCAGGTATGATGCTGATGCTGATGTGAATGTACCAAAGCAAACTGATAACCATTCTTCTCCTAGGAAGGATGATGATGATGTATCTGTGCCGACTGAACCCGTTAACCCTTTCTTTGAAGCGGTAGATGTGTCCACAGGTACCGAAGTGCTCAGCCCCGTCACTCTGCGGAGTGAGACGGCTGAGGAACCCCTGGCAGGAGTAAGCAACGGTGCTCAAGGAAATGGGGAGGTGCATGGGGACCATGAGGAAGGTAATGCCATGCAGCTGACCAGTGCCACCGAGGAAGGTAACTGGCCCATAAGTAGCACTGCTCCTGAAGTGTTGGGGGTGGATGGGGAGGTAGAGCCCAAGCCAGCACCGGCTGGTGGGTCTGTAGAAATCCCCAGGGAGACAGCATACATAGCAGCTGTCACACGCAGTCAGAGTGCCCAGATCGCAGGTAACGCACTGTCTTCTGGACCCTCTGCTGCTACAGGAGAGACTGAACCAGAGGTGAACCCAGAGCCGGTTCCAGAGGGTCCCAGTAAAGAGGGGACCCTGACGTCACTTCTGGCAGCCTCCACCATGGAGTTCCAGGCTGCTCTGCACTCAGATGTCAGCCTGGAGAAATTGAGAGGTCTCGCCGAGACGCCCACCTCCAAGTCTGATAAGGAGAGGGTGTTCTGGGAACGAGGAAGGTTGTACCGGGAGACAGTACCCGGAGATCCTAAAAAGGAGTGGTTGAGGGAAAGACAGCTGGTCGTCCCCTATCAGTTCAGAACCGAGTTGTTGCGGATTGCCCATGAGATTCCACTCGCTGGACACTTGGGGATCAGCAAAACAAAGGCACGGCTGTCTCAACACTTCTATTGGCCCAAGATGGGGACAGATGTAACACACTACTGCCGCTCCTGCGCCACCTGTCAAATAGTGGGTAAGGCGGGGCCTGCTCTTAAGGCTCCCCTTATTCCTTTGCCGGTGATAGAGGAGCCTTTCCAGAGAATCGCGGTGGACATTGTAGGACCGCTGTCCGTCCCCAGCAGCTCCGGAAAGCGATACATTCTCACCGTGGTAGACTACGCTACCCGGTACCCAGAGGCAGTAGCTCTGTCTTCAACCAGGCCAGATAATGTGGCTGACGCACTGGTGACCATCTTTTCAAGAGTAGGATTTCCCAGGGAGATGCTTACCGATCAAGGGCCCCAATTCATGTCTCGCCTAATGGAGGCTCTCTGTGAGAAAATGCAGGTGACGCAGCTGGTATCGAGTCCGTATCACCCACAGACTAATGGTTTGTGTGAACGTTTCAACGGTACCCTCAAACAGATGCTCCGCATACTGGTTGAGACCCAAGGGCGCGACTGGGAGCGGTACCTCCCACACCTGCTGTTCGCTTACAGAGAAGTTCCTCAGGCCTCGACCGGGTTCTCCCCCTTCGAGCTCCTGTATGGCAGGCGAGTCCGGGGACCCCTTGGGTTGATAAGAGAAGCCTGGGAAGATGAGCCAAACCCCACAGAAGTGTCCATCGTGGATTATGTCATGCGCTTCCGTGACAAGATGCAGACCTTGACGCAGTTGGTGCATGACAACATGACGCAGGCTCAGGCTGACCAGAAGCGCTGGTACGACCAGAACGCCCGGGAGCGGACCTACCAGGTGGGTCAAAAGGTGTGGGCGCTGGTCCCTGTACCAACGGATAAGCTTCAGGCAGCCTGGGAAGGCCCGTACGTCGTCCACCAACAGCTCAACCCGGTCACCTACGTAGTCACGCTTGACCATGCTCGGGGTAGGCGCAAGGCCTTTCACGTCAACATGCTGAAGGCGCACTACGAACGTGAAGCTTGCATCCTACCGGTCTGCAATCTGCCAGAGGATGGGGAGGAAGATCCCCTCCTGGACATGCTGGCCCAGGCCAAGGCCGATGGGTCCATTGAGGACATGGAGATAAGTGGTTCGCTAACCATATCCCAGCGGTTGCAGTTGATGGCCACCCTGGAACTCTTCCGGCCCGTGTTCACCAACCGTCCTGGGAGGACGGAGTTAGCGGTTCATGACGTGGACACCGGGAATCACGCCCCATTACGGCGAACACCTTATCGGATCTCTGAAACGGTGCAACAAGTCATGCGCCAAGAGATCGATGAGATGTTAAGGCTGGGGGTGATTCGACGGTCAAAAAGCGCGTGGGCTTCACCTGTAGTCCTCGTGCCTAAAAAGGATCGAACCACCCGGTTCTGCGTGGACTACAGGGGGCTCAACGCCATCACAACCTCTGATGCCCACCCAATGCCGCGCATCGAGGATCTGCTCGAGCGGTTGACAAACGCCAACTACATATCCATCATGGATTTGAGTCGGGGATACTGGCGGATTCCCCTGAGCCCTGAGGCTCAGGAGAAATCCGCCTTTATCACCCCCTTTGGACTGTACGAGTCCACGGTCATGCCCTTCGGCATGAAGAATGCCCCTGCCACTTTCCAGCGGATGGTCAACCACCTGCTTTGGGGACTGGAGGACTACGCGGTGGCGTACTTAGATGATATTGCCGTCTTCAGTTCCACCTGGGAGGAACACCTTCAGCACCTCCAGGAGGTGCTCAAGCGTCTTCACCAGGCAGGCCTGACCATCAAGCCGGGGAAGTGCCAGATAGGCATGCACAAGGTCCACTACCTGGGGCACCGGGTAGGCGGGGGTTCCATGAGTCCGGAGCCAGAAAAAGTGGACGCAATTGTGTCCTGGCCCACCCCCAGGACCAAGAAGCAGGTGAAGTCCTTCTTGGGCACTGCAGGGTACTATAGGCGGTTCGTACAGGACTATAGCGCCCTTGCCAAACCCTTGACTGACCTCACCAAGCAGAGGCTACCCCAAACAGTCAAATGGACAGATGACTGTGAGGCGGCTTTCCAAGCTTTGAAAGCAGCCCTGTGCAACTCTCCAGTGTTGAGAGCAGTCGACAGCAGTCGCCCGTTTCTGGTACAGACCGACGCCGGCGAGTTTGGCCTCGGTGCTGTGCTTAGCCAGGTCGATTCGGGGGACCAAGAGCACCCCGTGTTGTATCTGAGCCAGAAACTTTTGCCAAGGGAAGTGGCATACTCGACCGTCGAGAAGGAGTGTCTGGCCATGGTGTGGGCACTGCACCGTTTGCAGCCCTACCTGTACGGGCGTGCCTTCACGGTGGTAACTGACCACAACCCTCTGAGCTGGTTGCACACAGTGTCCGGAACCAATGGAAGATTGCTCCGCTGGAGCCTTGCCCTTCAACAGTATGATTTTACTGTAAAACACAGGAAGGGCAGTGAAAACGGCAATGCCGATGGGTTGTCCCGCCGGGGCGAACCCGCTGAGGTGCGCATGGCCGATTACCGAGAGGTAATGCCTCCTTAGCGCCCTCTTAAGGGGGGAGGTGTGATGTACAATGTCTGCAAGATATGTTTTCTGTTGCAATGTGCTAACAAATCCTCCATTTTCTTTGAGAAGCTGCCTGCCAGTGTCTCAGTTACATTGCACACTACAGCAGCTTCCCTTCCCCCGAGTGCCATAAACCAATTTCCTGTCACCCCATTTGGCTTCTCTCAGCCTCAGCTGAAAGAGGGAAAAAAAAGTACGGGAAAGGAAAACTCTTTGTTTGAAATAAAGGTTAGAAGTAACCCTTTAAGAGCCTGCCCTGCGAAAACCGTACCAAGTAGAGATATGGAAATCATATTTTTGTAACCTGAGCGGTCCCAGCTTCGATACCGCGTATCTTTCGAAGTTCTACCCTGTCCAGAACATGAGATAGGATTTCCGCCCAAATGGACGGTCATATCGCATAGATGTTTGATGTTTTCTTGATAGGCTCATTACGCTGGGAAACATGATACCACTGATGAGTCCATACCAGCTTCTCCCATAAAATTATAGCTATTCTAAGTTTTGTAGCCAAAACATAACTTGGATAAGAGAGGTGGGATCAACCCAGAATGCACCTCTCTGTGATGTCACATAGGAAAGTCTATAAGGCATTCCCTGGCAGAACCAGCTCAGAACAGCTGCAGAGTCCGGGCTGACAAGAACTCAGATGAGTGGAGACGCGCAGCTCCGCCTCCACCCCCCGTAAAGCCACATGGGATGCCTAACAACAATATGGAACTGTGAGTGTAATCTCTTTGTTTTCTCCACTTTTATTTTATACCTGTACTGTACATATTTTATGTCTCAATTTTATAGCAACTTTTATCTGTAATCACTGTCCTCTTTCGGAAAATAAATGAAATAATTATTTAGATCTGTCTCCATGCTCTAAGAATCGAACTATACGCCTTTGTTAGATAATCGCTACTAATTCAAGGGGTTTGCCACGGACCCTCTTAATTTAACACTGTGAATTAAGTAACCGTGACTGGTGGCAGCGCGTTGTGCACGGCTATTGCGGCTTGCTGGCAGTCCAGAAGGGTCTTATATTGCTGAATAAGGGTCTGCGGCCACAGCATTGATAATTCCCTTACTGCAGAAGCCTAATTGCCGGTTCACAACAGGCAGCCCGTCCGGCGACCAATTATCCTAGGTGCAGTTCCCTGACTGACCTGAGGGTAAGGGGGGCGCCGGAGAGCTGCGAGTTCCAAAGTGGAACTGAGAAAGTGGGATATACATAAATCCCCGCAGTACTTGGAAGATTGATAGCAGTGGTGGGGCATCCAAATTAAACTCCCCCTGCGGCAAATTGTAGAGCGAGATTAGCTTGCTGGATATTTTTGGTCACATGGTGCCAGTGGTGGGATAACTAAGATAAGCCCCAACGGTGCCTGTGATAGCCGTGTGCCGGCAGTGTGTCTCGTCCCTCCGTCCGCTGATACACCCGTGTCAGTGGTGGGACTGTGACATAGTGGTGACACAGGGTCCGCTGTCCGTCACGTTTTGGTGGCAGCGGGACCCCCGTTAGTCGCCTCCGTAAGTGGACGAACGGCCGTGGGCTGTTCGTCACATATTGGTGGCAGAGCGGTGGGATAATCCTAGAGCATTAGTGATTTGGTTTGAGCAATCATTCCTCTCACTAAAAACCTGCACGGTTCCTGCGGGAATCCTGCATCATAGGTTTTGGAGAACAGACTCAGTGGTTACTAGTCCTGAGACATTAGTGTGTACTTGCAAGTATCCCCCTCCCGTTTCTTCGTTTTTCTTTTTCTATCTTTTATTTGGCAACCATGGCGGCAAAAGGAGAACCTTGGTACAACCGGCAGACAAAGGAAGTTCTTGCTGGGTTATGCACGTACCAAGGCCTTGACGCCACGAACAAAAACAGAGCTCAAATGATCGCGGCTCTAGTGCAGCTGGACAACGACCAGAATCCAGCGAGCGCAGAAGTTGGCCCAAGTGGCAATGGGGCTGCAGCAGAGGCTCCACTCATGAGCGCGGGCCCCACATTCAACCAGAGCACGCTGGACCCCTACCTGCAAGTGGCCTTGGACGCACTCCCTGCCGAAGACCGTGATGGACGTCTGGCGCTGATCCAGCAAGCTCGAGAGAGAGCAGAGCAGCGAGCCGAGCGGGAGGCTGAGAGAGCCGAACGTGAGCGTCAAGCCCAGGCTGAGAGAGCTGAGCGCCAAGCAGAAGCTCAGAGGGCACATGAGCTGGAGATGCTCCGACAAGGGGGGCATGCCCCCACAGCCCGAAGCGGTGAGCCCAGCAGCGTCCAGACTCCTAAACCCCGGCTAGAGCATTTTCCCATGATGGAAAAAGACGGGGACTTGGACACGTTTCTGCGAGCCTTTGAGAAAGCCTGCAGACAGTACCAGCTGCCTAGAGACCAATGGGCAAGGTACTTGACCCCAGGGCTAAAAGGCAAAGCCCTGGAGGCATTTGCTTCTCTTCCGCCAGAAGCCGATGACGACTATGACGCCATCAAGCAGGTGCTGATCGCCAAATACCGGCTGACACCTGAGGTATACCGAAAGAAGTTCCGGCACCTCCAACGTGGCCCACACGATAGCTACAGTGATGTGGTGCAAGGACTCAGGACCCACTTTGACCAGTGGATCCATGGACTGTCCGTTGAAATCTTTGAGCAGCTACGGGACCTGATGATCAAAGACCAGTTCCTGCATCTCTGCCCAGCTGAGGTCCGACAGTTCATCCTGGACCGCGAACCAACGAACGCGGACAAAGCGGCGCAGATCGCCGACAACTACGAGGCCAACCGGAAGCCCGAGACGCGGAGGCCAGTCGCCACCAGCTGGAAAGGGGGTAAGCCAGCAACCAACCCCAATGCCACAGCTAGCCGTCCCTCCGGAGGCCCTGTCCCTGTTGCCAACAACAGGCCGGCTACTGACAGTCGCCTGTGTCACCACTGCCAGCGGCCTGGTCACTTCTTTTACGCCTGTCCGAACAGGCCGAAGAACCCCCCAGCCAAGGCCCCCGGGCCCAACGCCTCTGTTCTTTTGGTGGGAGGTGTGGTTGGGAGGGCTGACGACAACGTTCAACCTGTTCAGGTGGGGGCCCGTCTTGCTACAGGCCTCAAGGACACCAGGGCTGAACGAACCCTCATCCGTCCTGGACTGGAGGCACCCGTTGTCCCTTGCCAGTGGCACGAGTTTTTCTTGACTGGGGTGCCGGGAGCGGGTTGAGGGAGGTGGGAGTGTCTGAAAACCTGCCCACTGATGTTTTATTGGGGACTGACTTGGGGCGGATGGTTGCATACTACGTCCCTGACACCCTTCCCCAAACTGATAATAAGGGTAACGTTAACCCTGATGATGAAGAGTTTGTTGAGGGGAAACTGAATGTGTTACCTGCTAATGCCTTGATGAGTAATGATGCAACTAACAACCATTCCTTCCCCAGGTATGATGCTGATGCTGATGTGAATGTACCAAAGCAAACTGATAACCATTCTTCTCCTAGGAAGGATGATGATGATGTATCTGTGCCGACTGAACCCGTTAACCCTTTCTTTGAAGCGGTAGATGTGTCCACAGGTACCGAAGTGCTCAGCCCCGTCACTCTGCGGAGTGAGACGGCTGAGGAACCCCTGGCAGGAGTAAGCAACGGTGCTCAAGGAAATGGGGAGGTGCATGGGGACCATGAGGAAGGTAATGCCATGCAGCTGACCAGTGCCACCGAGGAAGGTAACTGGCCCATAAGTAGCACTGCTCCTGAAGTGTTGGGGGTGGATGGGGAGGTAGAGCCCAAGCCAGCACCGGCTGGTGGGTCTGTAGAAATCCCCAGGGAGACAGCATACATAGCAGCTGTCACACGCAGTCAGAGTGCCCAGATCGCAGGTAACGCACTGTCTTCTGGACCCTCTGCTGCTACAGGAGAGACTGAACCAGAGGTGAACCCAGAGCCGGTTCCAGAGGGTCCCAGTAAAGAGGGGACCCTGACGTCACTTCTGGCAGCCTCCACCATGGAGTTCCAGGCTGCTCTGCACTCAGATGTCAGCCTGGAGAAATTGAGAGGTCTCGCCGAGACGCCCACCTCCAAGTCTGATAAGGAGAGGGTGTTCTGGGAACGAGGAAGGTTGTACCGGGAGACAGTACCCGGAGATCCTAAAAAGGAGTGGTTGAGGGAAAGACAGCTGGTCGTCCCCTATCAGTTCAGAACCGAGTTGTTGCGGATTGCCCATGAGATTCCACTCGCTGGACACTTGGGGATCAGCAAAACAAAGGCACGGCTGTCTCAACACTTCTATTGGCCCAAGATGGGGACAGATGTAACACACTACTGCCGCTCCTGCGCCACCTGTCAAATAGTGGGTAAGGCGGGGCCTGCTCTTAAGGCTCCCCTTATTCCTTTGCCGGTGATAGAGGAGCCTTTCCAGAGAATCGCGGTGGACATTGTAGGACCGCTGTCCGTCCCCAGCAGCTCCGGAAAGCGATACATTCTCACCGTGGTAGACTACGCTACCCGGTACCCAGAGGCAGTAGCTCTGTCTTCAACCAGGCCAGATAATGTGGCTGACGCACTGGTGACCATCTTTTCAAGAGTAGGATTTCCCAGGGAGATGCTTACCGATCAAGGGCCCCAATTCATGTCTCGCCTAATGGAGGCTCTCTGTGAGAAAATGCAGGTGACGCAGCTGGTATCGAGTCCGTATCACCCACAGACTAATGGTTTGTGTGAACGTTTCAACGGTACCCTCAAACAGATGCTCCGCATACTGGTTGAGACCCAAGGGCGCGACTGGGAGCGGTACCTCCCACACCTGCTGTTCGCTTACAGAGAAGTTCCTCAGGCCTCGACCGGGTTCTCCCCCTTCGAGCTCCTGTATGGCAGGCGAGTCCGGGGACCCCTTGGGTTGATAAGAGAAGCCTGGGAAGATGAGCCAAACCCCACAGAAGTGTCCATCGTGGATTATGTCATGCGCTTCCGTGACAAGATGCAGACCTTGACGCAGTTGGTGCATGACAACATGACGCAGGCTCAGGCTGACCAGAAGCGCTGGTACGACCAGAACGCCCGGGAGCGGACCTACCAGGTGGGTCAAAAGGTGTGGGCGCTGGTCCCTGTACCAACGGATAAGCTTCAGGCAGCCTGGGAAGGCCCGTACGTCGTCCACCAACAGCTCAACCCGGTCACCTACGTAGTCACGCTTGACCATGCTCGGGGTAGGCGCAAGGCCTTTCACGTCAACATGCTGAAGGCGCACTACGAACGTGAAGCTTGCATCCTACCGGTCTGCAATCTGCCAGAGGATGGGGAGGAAGATCCCCTCCTGGACATGCTGGCCCAGGCCAAGGCCGATGGGTCCATTGAGGACATGGAGATAAGTGGTTCGCTAACCATATCCCAGCGGTTGCAGTTGATGGCCACCCTGGAACTCTTCCGGCCCGTGTTCACCAACCGTCCTGGGAGGACGGAGTTAGCGGTTCATGACGTGGACACCGGGAATCACGCCCCATTACGGCGAACACCTTATCGGATCTCTGAAACGGTGCAACAAGTCATGCGCCAAGAGATCGATGAGATGTTAAGGCTGGGGGTGATTCGACGGTCAAAAAGCGCGTGGGCTTCACCTGTAGTCCTCGTGCCTAAAAAGGATCGAACCACCCGGTTCTGCGTGGACTACAGGGGGCTCAACGCCATCACAACCTCTGATGCCCACCCAATGCCGCGCATCGAGGATCTGCTCGAGCGGTTGACAAACGCCAACTACATATCCATCATGGATTTGAGTCGGGGATACTGGCGGATTCCCCTGAGCCCTGAGGCTCAGGAGAAATCCGCCTTTATCACCCCCTTTGGACTGTACGAGTCCACGGTCATGCCCTTCGGCATGAAGAATGCCCCTGCCACTTTCCAGCGGATGGTCAACCACCTGCTTCGGGGACTGGAGGACTACGCGGTGGCGTACTTAGATGATATTGCCGTCTTCAGTTCCACCTGGGAGGAACACCTTCAGCACCTCCAGGAGGTGCTCAAGCGTCTTCACCAGGCAGGCCTGACCATCAAGCCGGGGAAGTGCCAGATAGGCATGCACAAGGTCCACTACCTGGGGCACCGGGTAGGCGGGGGTTCCATGAGTCCGGAGCCAGAAAAAGTGGACGCAATTGTGTCCTGGCCCACCCCCAGGACCAAGAAGCAGGTGAAGTCCTTCTTGGGCACTGCAGGGTACTATAGGCGGTTCGTACAGGACTATAGCGCCCTTGCCAAACCCTTGACTGACCTCACCAAGCAGAGGCTACCCCAAACAGTCAAATGGACAGATGACTGTGAGGCGGCTTTCCAAGCTTTGAAAGCAGCCCTGTGCAACTCTCCAGTGTTGAGAGCAGTCGACAGCAGTCGCCCGTTTCTGGTACAGACCGACGCCGGCGAGTTTGGCCTCGGTGCTGTGCTTAGCCAGGTCGATTCGGGGGACCAAGAGCACCCCGTGTTGTATCTGAGCCGGAAACTTTTGCCAAGGGAAGTGGCATACTCGACCGTCGAGAAGGAGTGTCTGGCCATGGTGTGGGCACTGCACCGTTTGCAGCCCTACCTGTACGGGCGTGCCTTCACGGTGGTAACTGACCACAACCCTCTGAGCTGGTTGCACACAGTGTCCGGAACCAATGGAAGATTGCTCCGCTGGAGCCTTGCCCTTCAACAGTATGATTTTACTGTAAAACACAGGAAGGGCAGTGAAAACGGCAATGCCGATGGGTTGTCCCGCCGGGGCGAACCCGCTGAGGTGCGCATGGCCGATTACCGAGAGGTAATGCCTCCTTAGCGCCCTCTTAAGGGGGGAGGTGTGATGTACAATGTCTGCAAGATATGTTTTCTGTTGCAATGTGCTAACAAATCCTCCATTTTCTTTGAGAAGCTGCCTGCCAGTGTCTCAGTTACATTGCACACTACAGCAGCTTCCCTTCCCCCGAGTGCCATAAACCAATTTCCTGTCACCCCATTTGGCTTCTCTCAGCCTCAGCTGAAAGAGGGAAAAAAAAGTACGGGAAAGGAAAACTCTTTGTTTGAAATAAAGGTTAGAAGTAACCCTTTAAGAGCCTGCCCTGCGAAAACCGTACCAAGTAGAGATATGGAAATCATATTTTTGTAACCTGAGCGGTCCCAGCTTCGATACCGCGTATCTTTCGAAGTTCTACCCTGTCCAGAACATGAGATAGGATTTCCGCCCAAATGGACGGTCATATCGCATAGATGTTTGATGTTTTCTTGATAGGCTCATTACGCTGGGAAACATGATACCACTGATGAGTCCATACCAGCTTCTCCCATAAAATTATAGCTATTCTAAGTTTTGTAGCCAAAACATAACTTGGATAAGAGAGGTGGGATCAACCCAGAATGCACCTCTCTGTGATGTCACATAGGAAAGTCTATAAGGCATTCCCTGGCAGAACCAGCTCAGAACAGCTGCAGAGTCCGGGCTGACAAGAACTCAGATGAGTGGAGACGCGCAGCTCCGCCTCCACCCCCCGTAAAGCCACATGGGATGCCTAACAACAATATGGAACTGTGAGTGTAATCTCTTTGTTTTCTCCACTTTTATTTTATACCTGTACTGTACATATTTTATGTCTCAATTTTATAGCAACTTTTATCTGTAATCACTGTCCTCTTTCGGAAAATAAATGAAATAATTATTTAGATCTGTCTCCATGCTCTAAGAATCGAACTATACGCCTTTGTTAGATAATCGCTACTAATTCAAGGGGTTTGCCACGAACCCTCTTAATTTAACACTGTGAATTAAGTAACCGTGACTGGTGGCAGCGCGTTGTGCACGGCTATTGCGGCTTGCTGGCAGTCCAGAAGGGTCTTATATTGCTGAATAAGGGTCTGCGGCCACAGCATTGATAATTCCCTTACTGCAGAAGCCTAATTGCCGGTTCACAACAGGCAGCCCGTCCGGCGACCAATTATCCTAGGTGCAGTTCCCTGACTGACCTGAGGGTAAGGGGGGAGCCGGAGAGCTGCGAGTTCCAAAGTGGAACTGAGAAAGTGGGATATACATAAATCCCCGCAGTACTTGGAAGATTGATAGCAGTGGTGGGGCATCCAAATTAAACTCCCCCTGCGGCAAATTGTAGAGCGAGATTAGCTTGCTGGATATTTTTGGTCACATGGTGCCAGTGGTGGGATAACTAAGATAAGCCCCAACGGTGCCTGTGATAGTCGTGTGCCGGCAGTGTGTCTCGTCCCTCCGTCCGCTGATACGCCCGTGTCAGTGGTGGGACTGTGACAGTGGTGACACGGTCCGCTGTCCGTCGCGTTTTGGTGGCAGCGGGACCCCCGTTAGTCGCCTCCGTAAGCGGACGAACGGCAGTGGGCTGTTCGTCACAGTCGGACGGCGAAGTTTGACCATATCCGGCAAAAACCGGAAGCGCCGCATGCCCATCCGGCACAATGCGGCGATAAAGAACGTCAATGGGGAAAAACGGATCCGGTGCCAGATCCAGTTTTTACAAATTTCGCCGCATCGTGCCGGATTGCAAAAGACAGATGTGTGAAAGTAGCCTTAGTCTGTGTGTGTAGGTAATTCAATATTTGAGAATAACCCTCCATCAAATTCCACCGCAACCAACAGCACCACAAATACTTGCTGGTAACCAGCTCATGCAGCCTTTATCTATCCCCCACTCCCTCAAGATGGCTGGAACATCAGTGTAAATATGCACCTATACTTTGTGTCTCCCCCCCACCTCATCGTAGTTTGTAAGCTCTCATGAGCAGGGTCGTCTAATTTGGCTTTAATTATTGTATTATCTTTAATGTTGTTACTTATGACTGTTGTGTATGAACTGTTAAACTGTAAAGCGCTGTAGAATATGTTTATATTTATATAAAATAGCGATTATTATTATTCCCGTTCAGATTCCTAAAATAATAGATCCTCTAAGTAGAGATCTTCTATATTAAGATATTTTTTCTGATTTATCCTCAAGGTTGGATATGGACAAGAACAAGATGGGGGAGAGAATATTACATCTCACCCTAGAGATCCTCTTCCGGATTACTGGAGAGGTGAGAGATTCTGAAGATGTCACATTACATCATTCTTATCTATGGGAATAACAGATGGACAGAACTGGAGAGGTGAGGACTCTGGAAATGTCTGTAGTGAGATTTATTAATGTGTCTCTCCATAACCAGGATTACACAGTAGTGAAGAAGACCTCTAGTGAGCGCTGTCAGGCCCCTGTGTCTGAGGGATGGAGAAGACCCCAGAGTCCAGTCACAGGGCCCACACCTTGCACCGTGATGAATGAAGACATCATTGACCAGAAGGTCCTAGAACTCGCTTATAAGATGATTGAGCTGCTGACTGGAGAGGTGACACTGCTGGGACATTATACAGTAACGCTATGAAGGGATCGGGGGATGACGGTATCTTTGTATGTGTCAGGTTCCTATAAGGTGTCAGGGTGTCGCCGTATATTTCTCCATGGAGGAGTGGGAGTATTTAGAAGGTCACAGAGATCTGTACAAGGACGTCATGATGGAGGTTCCCCAGCCCCTCACATCACCAGGTAATAGACAGGACTAAATACACATGACCTATAATTATCTGTATGTAAAGAATGAATTAATTCCCTGTATGTGTTTCCTCCAGCTCTATCCAATAAGAGGACAACACCAGAGCGATGTCCTCGTCCTCTTCTTCCACAGGACTGTAAACAAGAAGATCCCATTATTCCTCAGGATCATCAGGTAGATGGAGAGAAGGTGTCATGAGATCACAGCTGTCTACGCATCAGAGGGGAGAAGGTCTTGTGCGCTGTCTTGTTTTATCCACCAGTATTATATATTTGTTTCAGGGTGAAGATCTGACCCATATTAATACTACAGAGACATATGTGAGGAGTGATGAGTGGTGTAAAGAGGAGATTCTTACATATGACTACCCAGGTGAGTAGTAACCACTAAATGCAGAGAAGTCACTGATTCTTCCCAGTCACCGGCCGTGGCGGTGGTGAAGTCCGGACATATCACAATCATGTGATCACCATTTTGCCTCCCCCCAAAACTGTTTAAATTATTTTGGGCATTGAAAACCTTCTATAAAACTTACAACCTTGAGGATCCACCTACCCCTTGACGTTAAAAGATGCTGACTCTTATCTGCCCAGATTTTTAAACTAGAAAGCCAAAATACAGTGTACGTAGAATATCACAAGAAAACAATTAATATAATGGTAGGCCTCTAAGAGGAAGCGGAGGGTAATGATGTTGTTACATTTCTAGAATCCTGATATCTTATTGGATGAATCTACCTTCTCTCCTTTCTCTCCTTTCTGTTCTGCTCATATGGTCCCTACAAGACCAAGTCCAGTCTTTCTGGCCAACTTCACTTTTATGATCAACAACATTAAATGTGCAGTGAGGGCCAAGTGAGAATGTCTGTATAATAACAACAGATTTTCCCTTTGCCCTGACTTTTCAGTTTCTTTTAAAATTGACTATCTTCACTTAGGATTGCAATTAACTACACATAAAACATTACACCTATGCCATGATCTGTCTCTAAGCTGTGCATGGTTGTAATATACATTTATTCACATTTGCAGGGGATGTGTTGGCATGGCTCGAGCCCTGGTTTCATGGAATACTGCACAATCTCTCCAGAAATGGGGAGCACTAATACCTTCTTTACTTTTCTGGTCAAAACTCATAAATGAGTGCAACTTCCATTTAGTGTTAGAGATCTCTCTTCTTTTATCCTATGTCTCCTTTCTGTATGATCCGTGTGATTGGGGTGGGATTGGCCTGCCTCATTTACGAGAGTCTGAAAATCCCTGGTAGTCTTTAAAAAAAAAGTCTCCATTTCCTCTGCCAAATTCTCGACATCTAAAACACCTGAATTCTGCCCTATTGTAAAAAGTTCTCTTTAAATGTATAATATTTTTTCAAGAAACTCATCTGACAGAATATATTGTCCCATGAGATTTGCTCCTTAATCAGATAGTGATAGCAGAAAAAATAGTTAATAATTAACCATATTTCTACTTTAGGTCGGCAGCATTTTTTCAACATGCCGTTTTATTTTTTCAACATTCTTTTATTTTGTTTTCGGATGATACAAGGATTACAGATTTAGCAACAAGTTTTATATGTTTAGTTACATTTTAAAAATCTTTTTTGGGGGGGTAAGAAATCACTTTTGAAATTACATTAAGGTGTAGATGGAACCAGGAGGTTAGAGAAAATACAAAAGACACAAGAGTAGCCAGTAAACGGACCAGAATCACAATAGGATCAACTAGACAGGACTGAACCTAAGAAGAACAAGGCTGTATCTGGCAGCTTCCGGCAATGTGCTTCGAGCTTTACTAGGGTGCAGGTACGGACAGGGGCTGAAATTCAGTCCTAGCATTTGAAATCACACAGACCCATGAACCAGATGGGGATATATTACTAATATTACCCTGGATGGAGGAAAGCAAGATTTACTACAAGACCAATATTTCAAATGATACCCGTGGCCTGCTGGGGTGTCGGAGTCAGCGACTTTGTGCTTCATCACAACTCTTAGCAGTATGGGTGTCTTGAGAACACCGATTCTGTTAACAACGTAGCAGACAAGGCAGCCCATGACCAGACAGAATCCTTCTGGCATTTGCCAGATGGCCAGTCCGGCCCTGCTAGGGTGTGTTTCCAATGACCTGAAGCAGTTAGCTGATTATTCCAGCTGATTAGCACACACATCCATACTGCCTGGCAGAATGATAGTACTAGTCCTAGCCACCCTTCTGGTTACAATGTCTCTTCCATCAACAGCGCCACCTGCAGAATAAATGATGGTGGTAAATCCCAGAGGAGATGTGACACACCATTTGCAGAAGCCCTTATGTTGCACAATGGCAGAAAACCCCCATGAAGTGATTCCATTTTAGAAATAATAAACATAAGTGAATTAATCTATAGGAGTAGTGACTATTTTGACACCTGAGTGGGGGCTTGTTTTTTTACTGGAACGAGTAAAAGTTTTTATTAGTATCATTTTACTAAATATCTTCTCATTCCATGGATATATTGAGTTGAAATGTTCAAAAATATACATTGCAACAATATTTTATTCAAAAATAATAATTGGTTTTATTCTTTGCAGATGACGGTAACAGGAGATCAGGGGAACAACTGACAGCTTCAATTTTTAAACCAGACGACCTTGAAATTGAAATGAATGCCATTACTCCAGATATACCATCCTATCCTCACAACAAAGATTTGTCATCTCCTTTGAAACAGGCCCTATCTTCTGATTCATTGTGTGAAAATAATTTTAACCAGAAATCATTTCTTGTTAGACATGAGAAAATTCATACTGGGGAGAAGCCACATTCATGTTCAGAATGTGGAAAATGTTTTAACGAGAAATCACATCTTGTTACACAACAGAGAACTTGTGGAGTGGAGAAGCCTTTTTCATGTTTAGAATGTGGGAAATGTTTTACCTGGAAATCGGTTCTAGTTAGTCACCAGAGAACTCACACAGGGGAGAAGCCATATTTATGTTCAGAATGTGGAAAATGTTTTAACAAGAAATCACATCTTGTTACACACCAGAGAACTCACACAGGGGAGAAGCCTTTTTCATGTTCAGAATGTGAAAAATGTTTTGCACATAAATCACATCTTGTTACACACCAGAGAACTCACACTGGGGAGAAGCCTTTTTCATGTTCAGAATGTGGAAAATCTTTTAACCAGAAATCAAACTTTGTTAGACACCACAGAAGTCACACAGGGGAGAAGCCATATTCATGCTCAGAATGTGGGAAAGGTTTTACAAATAAATCATTTCTTGTTACACACCAGAGAATTCACACAGTGGAGAAGCTATAATCAACTTCAGAATGTGGAAAATGTTTTGTACAGATATCGGTTCTTGTTAGTCACCAGAAAATTCACAAAGGGGAATAGCCTTTTTCTTGATCAGAATGTTGGAAATGATTTAACTGAAAATGGCACCTTCTTAAACATCAAAAACCGCACACTTGAAGAAGCCATTATCATACCTAGAATGTGAAAATGAATTCATATTTTGTTGACTATCAAAATAATTCACACTGGAAGAAATATATTTTATTGACAAATTGTAAAAAAGATCATATAACAGACAGTCGTATAATTAAACGAGAAAGAGACATTACTTTAGAACTTACAGTATTTTTTCGACAATGATATGCACTTTTAATAAGAAAAAGTCTTGCTTATACAGATATGTGAAGAAGTGTTTGCCCCCATCCTGATTTCCTATTCCTTTGCATGTTTGTGACACTTACAGTGGGGAAAAAAAGTATTTAGTCAGTCAGCAATAGTGCAAGTTCCACCACTTAAAAAGATGAGAGGCGTCTGTAATTTACATCATAGGTAGACCTCAACTATGGGAGACAAACTGAGAAAAAAAAATCCAGAAAATCACATTGTCTGGTTTTTTTTTCATTTTATTTGCATATTATGGTGGAAAATAAGTATTTGGTCAGAAACAAAGTTTCATCTCAATACTTTGTGATATATCCTTTGTTGGCAATGACAGAGGTCAAACATTTTCTGTAAGTCTTCACAAGGTTGCCACACACTGTTGTTGGTATGTTGGCCCATTCCTCCATGCAGATCTCCTCTAGAGCAGTGATGTTTTTGGCTTTTCGCTTGGCAACACGGACTTTCAACTCCCTCCAAAGGTTTTCTATAGGGTTGAGATCTGGAGACTGGCTAGGCCACTCCAGGACCTTGAAAATGCTTCTTACGAAGCCACTCCGTCGTTGCCCTGGCGGTGTGCTTTGGATCATTGTCATGTTGAAAGACCCAGCCATGTTTCATCATCAATGCCCTTGCTGATGGAAGGAGGTTTGCACTCAAAATCTCACGATACATGGCCCCATTCATTCTTTCATGTACCCGGATCAGTCGTCCTGGCCCCTTTGCAGAGAAACAGCCCCAAAGCATGATGTTTCCACCACCATGCTTTACAGTAGGTATGGTGTTTGATGGATGCAACTCAGTATTCTTTTTCCTCCAAACACGACAAGTTGTGTTTCTACCAAACAGTTCCAGTTTGGTTTCATCAGACCATAGGACATTCTCCCAAAACTCCTCTGGATCATCCAAATGCTCTCTAGCAAACTTCAGACGGGCCCGGACATGTACAGGCTTAAGCAGTGGGACACGTCTGGCACTGCAGGATCTGAGTCCATGGTGGCGTAGTGTGTTACTTATTGTAGGCCTTGTTACATTGGTCCCAGCTCTCTGCAGTTCATTCACTAGGTCCCCCCGCGTGGTTCTGGGATTTTTGCTCACCGTTCTTGTGATCATTCTGACCCCACGGGGTGGGATTTTGCGTGGAGCACCAGATCGAGGGAGATTATCAGTGGTCTTGTATGTCTTCCATTTTCTAATTATTGCTCCCACAGTTGATTTCTTCACTCCAAGCTGGTTGGCTATTGCAGATTCAGTCTTCCCAGCCTGGTGCAGGGCTACAATTTTGTTTCTGGTGTCCTTTGACAGCTCTTTGGTCTTCACCATAGTGGAGTTTGGAGTCAGACTGTTTGAGGGTGTGCACAGGTGTCTTTTTATACTGATAACAAGTTTAAACAGGTGCCATTACTACAGGTAATGAGTGGAGGAAAGAGGAGACTCTTAAAGAAGAAGTTACAGGTCTGTGAGAGCCAGAAATCTTGATTGCTTGTTTCTGACCAAATACTTATTTTCCACCATAATATGCAAATAAAATGAAAAAAAAACAGACAATGTGATTTTTTGGATTTTTTTTTCTCGGTTTGTCTCCCATAGTTGAGGTCTACCTATGATGTAAATTACAGACGCCTCTCATCTTTTTAAGTGGTGTAACTTGCACTATTGCTGACTGACTAAATACTTTTTTTCCCCACTGTAAATGTTTCAGATCACAAAACAAATTTAAATATTAGACAAAGATAACACAAGTAAATACAAAATCCTGTTTTTAAATGAAAGTATTATTAACCCCTTAACGACCAGGGGTATTTTTGGTTTTGCATTTTCATTTTTCTCTCCCCTTCTTTCCAGAGCCATAACTTTTTTATTTTCCCGTCTATATGGCCATGGGAGGGCTTATTTTTTGCGGGACGAGTTGTACTTTTAAATGACACCATTGGTTTTACCATGTTGTGTACTCGAAAACGGGAAAAAAATTCCAAGTGCGGTGAAATTGCCAAAAAAAAGTGCAATCCCACAATTGTTTTTTGCTTGGCTTTTTTGCTAGGTTCACTAGATGCTAAATCTGACCTGCCATTATGATTTTCCAGGTCATTACAGATCGTACACACTAAACATGTCTATGTCCTCTTTTATCTAAGTGGTGAAAAGAATTCCAAAGTTTGCTAAAAAAAAAAAAAAAAATTGCGCAATTTTCCGAGACCCGTAGCGTCTCCATTTTTCATGATCTGGGGTCGGCTGAGGGCTTATTTTTTCTGTGCCGGGCAGACATTTTTAATGATACCACTTTTGTGCAGATACATTCTTTTGATCGCCCGTTATTGCATTTTAATGCAATGTTTTGGCGACCAAAAAAACGTAATTCTGGCGTTTTGAATTTTTTTCTCGCTACGCCGTTTAGCGATCGGGTTAATGCTTTTTTTTATTGATAGATCGGGCAATTCTGAACGCGGCGATACCTAATATATGTATGTGTGATTTTTTTTTACTGTTTTATTTTGATTGGGGCGAAAGGGGGGTGATTTGAACTTTTAGGTTTTTTTTATTTTTAAACATTTTTTTTTTTTACTTTTGGCATGCTTCAATAGCCTCCATAGGAGGCTAGAAGCATGCGCAACCCGATTGGCTCTGCTACATATGGGCGATGAGCAGATTGCCCATATTTAGCAGATTTACTGCTGTGCTTTCAGCGCCGACCACCGGGTGGCGCTGAAAGCCATATGCCTGGAACAACCATAGAGGTCTCATAGAGACCTCTGGTTGTCCAGGCAACATGACGCCGACCACCGATCACATGACGGGGGTCGGCGATGACGTCATTTCCGGCCCAGCGGGCATGCTATTTAAATGCCCGCTGTCAGCTTTGACAGCGGGATTTAACTAGTTAATAGGCGCGGGCGGACGGCGATTCCGCTCGCGCCTATTGCAGGCACATGTCATCTGTTCATAACAGCTGATATGTCCTGGCTTTGATGCGGGCTCAGTGCCGGAGCCCTCATCAAAGCAGGGGAGATGTCTGATGCCGGACTGTGTCCGTCATTGGACGTTAAGCGAAGAAGAAAGCTAAACCTATGGGGCCGTAGGTGAAAAAAGTGAATGCCCACCTAATAACTGCTTGGGCCACCCTTAGCAGCAACAACTGCAATCAATGTTTTGCGATAACTGTCAAAGAGTCTTTCACGTGGCTCTTGAGAAATTTTGGCACACTCATCTTTGCAGAACTGTGATATCTCAGTGCAGAGAGCGCAATGACATCACTACAGCGCACCCTCTGTCAGAGAATCAGTAGACACCGAGGAGACCAAAGAACTGGGAACTGGTAGAGATGAATATTTCATTATTATTTTTTTATGAATGGAGCATTATATGGAGCCCATTAAACTGCAAGGTGCAATATATGGGGCTATTATACTGTATGAAGCACTGAGGGGCCATTATACTGCATGGAGCAATTTATGCAGCCCATTATACTGTATGTAGCAATATATGGGGCCCATTATTCTGTATGTAGCAATATATATGGCCCATTTTACTGTATGTAGCATTATGTGGGGCCATTATACTGTGCGGAGCAATATATGGGGCCAATTATATTGTATGGCACACTACGTGGGGCACATTATACTGTATGGAGCAATATGTGGGGCCATTATACTGTATGGAGCAATATATGGGGCTCATTATACTGTATGAAGCGCTGTGTGTGGCCATTATACTATATGTAACACTTTTTGGGGCCCAATATAATATATGGAGTAATTTATGGGGCCCATTATACTGTATGAAGCAAAATATGGGGTCCATTATACTGTATTGAGCAATATATGTAGCCCACTATACTGTATGGAACACTTTGAGGGATCATTATACTGTATGGAGTAATACAGTTGTGGCCAAAAGTATTGACACCCCTGCAATTCTGTCAGATAATGCTCGGTTTCTTCCTGAAAATGATTGCAAACACAAATTCTTTGGTATTATTATCTTCATTTAATTTGTCTTAAATGAAAAAACACAAAAAGAATTGTCCTAAAGCCAAATTGGATATAATTCCACACCAAACATAAAAAAGAGGGTGGACAAAAGTATTGGCACTGTTCGAAAAATCATGTGATGCTTCTCTAATTTGTGTAATTAACAGCACCTGTAACTTACCTGTGGCACCTAACAAGTGTTGGATTAAAGTTGACTCAACCTCTGTCCTGTGTCCTTGTGTGTACCACATTGAGCATGGAGAAAAGAAAGAAGTCCAAAGACCTGTCTGAGGACTTGAGAAACCAAATTGAGAGGAAGCATGAGCAATCTCAAGGCTACAAGTCCATCTCCAAAGACCTGAATGTTCCTGTGTCTACCGTGCGCAGTGTCATCAAGAAGTTTAAAGCCCATGGCACTGTGGCTAACCTCCCTAGATGTGGACGGAAAAGAAAAATTGACAAGAGATTTCAACGCAAGATTGTGCGGATGTTGGATAAACAACCTCAACTAACATTCAAACAAGTTCAAGCTGCCCTGCAGTCCGAGGGTACAACAGTGTCAACCCGTACTATCCGTCGGCATCTGAATGAAAAGGGACTGTATGGTAGAAGACCCCACTTCTTACCCCGAGACACCTTTAAATGGCTAACTGAAAAGATGGTAACACATTGCAAGCTTTCGAGACTACTCAGGTCTCTTCATCAGGCATAGACTAATACAAAATCTGAAGAGTCACATATTTATGCACAATACAGCACAGAAAAAATGCAATAGATGAGACAAGTGACGTGAAGCAGAATTATGATTATGGGAGAGGGAGAAACATAAATATTGCTCCAGTTCATAGATAAGGAGTCTGGATGTTTTATTGTCCTCTGATTGGGGTCTCCTAATGTGTTGCGATGCCCTCACACGGTTTTAGGAGCAAATTCCTTAATTGATGTAAAAAGACATAAATCCATGCGACACATTCATTCCAGCACTGAGAGTGTCAAAGGTCGTCATAAATTTATACTCCCAGACCCTCCTATCTCTCTGAGATGTGAAGTTACTTTTCAATACCAGTAATTTCATATCCATGGTGTTGTCGTGATCAGGCATACAAAAGGGAGTATAAATTTATGAAGACCTTTGACACTTTCAGTGCTGGAATGAATGTGTCGCATGGATTTATGTCTTTTTACATCAATTAAGGCATTTGCTCCTAAGACCTTGTGGGGGCATCACAACACATTAGGAGACCCCAATCAGAGGACAATAAAACATACAGACTCCTTATCTATGAACTGGTCCAATATTTATGTTTCTTCCTATCCCATAATCATAATTCTGCTTCACGTCACTTGTCTTATCTATTGCATTTTTTCTGTGCTGTGTTGTGCATATATATGTGATTCTTCAGATGTTGTACTAGTCAATGCCTGATGAAGAGACCTGAGTAGTCTCGAAAGCTTGCAATGTGTTACCATCTTTTCAGTTAGCCATTAAAAGGTATCAACCACTGAGGACTCTCAATTATGAATATTTTTATATCTACTGGCTAACACGGTACAAAGATATACATCTTTCCTGTATCAAAGTGAGGATAAAGGTGATGAGTTGTCTCTGCCGGCCATAAATCTGTCACCTCCCCTATTGTTCTACAAGCTGGGATTGGAATTCCTGTCTGTGATCCATTCAATGACCAACTTTAATTACCAGTTTGCAGGAAGAGGACATAGAGGGTCTCAGCTGAAGATATGGGTTATGTGGAGGTCATGGAGCTACATTTTGCTCCATTTTATCTAATGTTAATATGAGAACATTATAGATTTTACAATTATATCTATGACTGTATGTAAATATGCATTAATAGCAGAGCTGTGTGTATGTAAATGTGTATATGTGACAGAGCTGTGTGTTAGTAGATGTGCATACGTAGCAGAGCTGAGTGTGCTTTTAAATGTGCAGTGTTGTGTGTGTATATGTGCGCTGCAGAGTTCTCATTAAAGTCCGTGCTGTGATCTATATGTAAATATAGCACAAGGTGCAGAGAAACACTGACAATAGATTTATTATTTCCCTATTCTACCCCAGTGCATTAAAATTAGTGATATTGACTCCTCCACTTTACACCAGGTAAGGTTGAATTAGTAGAAACAATGTTTCTCTATTTTCTACTGTATAAACCTGGGGTGGGTCTCAGGTTATGGGCACACAGCACGTTTTTGATGCGCCAAAAACGCTGTGGAAACCTGCAAGCTTATTCAATGACAATCCTGAAGTGTTGTGCACATGATCAGTAAATTTCCGTGCATGTTTGCAGTGTGTTTTATCTGCAGCATGTCAACTCTTTTTGCGTTTCTGCACCCATTGATTTCAATTGAGTCAGTCAAATGCGCAGCAAAAATGCAGGTATAAAAATGTTTGCGGATTTGCTGAGTTTTTGTTTTGCATTTTAACGGCTTTCTATAGTGTTTCCCATACTGTCATCTGTGTGACAGTGTGGAAAACACTGATGCGGTGGTTCTTATCGGCGGTAACGTCGGTGTCTGAATGAAAAGGGACTGTATGGTAGGAGACCCAGGAAGACCCCACTTCTTACCCCGAGACATAAAAAAGCCAGGCTGGAGTTTGCCAAAACTTACCTGAAAAAACCTAAAACGTTTTGGAAGAATGTTCTCTGGTCAGATGAGACAAAAGTAGAGCTTTTTGGGCAAAGGCATCAACATAGAGTTTAAAGGAGAAAAAAAGAGGCATTCAAAGAAAAGAACACGGTCCCTACAGTCAAACATGGCGGAGGTTCCCTGATGTTTTGGGGTTGCTTTGCTGCCTCTGGCACTGGACTGCTTGACCGTGTGCATGGTATTATGAAGTCAGAAGACTACCAACAAATTTTGCAGCATAATGTAGGGCCCAGTGTGAGAAAGCTGGGTCTCCCTCAGAGGTCATGGGTCTTCCAGCAGGACAATGACCCAAAACACACTTCAAAAAGCACTAGAAAATGGTTTGAGAGAAAGCACTGGAGACTTCTAAGGTGGCCAGCAAGGAGTCCAGACCTGAATCCCATAGAACACCTGTGGAGAGATCTAAAAATGGATGTTTGGAGAAGGCACCCTTCTAATATCAGGGACCTGGAGCAGTTTGCCAAAGAAGAATGGTCTAAAATTGCAGCAGGGCATTGTAAGAAACTCATTGATGGTTACCGGAAGTGGTTGGTCGCAGTTATTTTGGCTAAAGGTTGTGCAACCAAGTATTAGGCTGAGGGTGCCAATACTTTTGTCTGGCCCATTTTTGGAGTTTTGTGTGAAATGATCAATGTTTTGCTTTTTGCTTCATTCTCTTTTGTGTTTTTTCATTTAAGACAAATTAAATGAAGATAATAATACCGAAGAATTTGTGTTTGCAATCATTTTCAGGAAGAAACTGACTATTATCTGACAGAATTGCAGGGGTGTCAGTACTTTTGGCCACAACTGTATATATATATATATATATATATATATATATATATATATATATATATATATATACATACACACACTACCGTTCAAAAGTTTGGGGACACCCAGACAATTTTGAGTTTTCCATGAAAAAACATACTTTTATTAATCAAATGAGTTGCCAAATGAATTTAAAATCTAGTCCAGACATTGACAAGGTTCGAAAAAAAGATTTTTATTTGAAATAAAAATGTTCTCCTTCAAACTTTGCTTTCATCAAAGAATGCTCCCTTTGCAGCAATTACAGCATTGCAGACCTTTGACATTCTAGCAGTTAATTTGCTGAGGTAATCTGGATAAATTTCACCCCATGCTTCCAGATGCCCCTCCCACAAGTTGGTTTGGCTTGATGGGCACTTTTTGCGTGCCATACGGTCAAGCTGCTCCCACAACAGCTCAATGGGGTTGAGATCTGGTGACTGCGCTGGACACTCCTTTACAGATAGAATACCAGCTGCCTGCTTCTTCTCTAAATAGTTCTTGCATAATTTGGAGGTGTGCTTTGGGTCATTGTCCTGTTGTAGGATGAAATTTTCTCCAATAGAGCGCTGTCCACAGGGTATGGTATGGCGTTGCAAATGGAGTGATAGCCTTCGTTATGCAAAATCCCTTTTACCTTGTACAAATCCCCCACTTTACCAGCACCAAAGCAACCCCAAACCATCACATCACCTCCACCATGCTTTACAGATGGCGTCAGGCACTCTTCCAGCATCTTTTCAGTTGTTCTGCATCTTACAAATGTTCTTCTGTGTGATCCAAACACCTCAAACTTGGATTCGTCTGTCCATAACACTTTTTTCAAATCTTCCTCTGTCCAATGTCTGTGTTCTTTTGCCCATATTAATCTTTTCCTTTTATTAGCCAGTCTCAGATATGGCTTTTTCTTTGCCACTCTGCCCTGAAGGCCAGCATCCCGGAGTCGCCTCTTCACTGTAGACGTTGACACTGGCGTTTTGCGTGTACTATTTAATGAAGCTGCCAGTTGAGGACCTGTGAGGCATCGATTTCTCAAACTGCAGACTCTAATGTACTTCTCTTGTTACTCAGTTGTACAGCGAGGCCTCCCACTTCTCTTTCTACTCTGGTTAGAGCCTGTTTGTGCTCTCTGAAGGGAGTAGTACACACCGTTGTAGGAAATCTTCAGTTTCTTGGCAATTTCTCACATGGAATAGCCTTCATTTCTAAGAACAAAAATAGACTGTCGAGTTTCACATGAAAGTTGTCTTTTTCTGGCCATTTTGAGAGTTTAACGGGAAACAACAAGTGTAATGCTCCAGATTCTCAACTAGCTCAAAGGTAGGTCAGGTTCATAGCTTCTCTAATCAGCCAAAATGTTTTCAGCTGTGCTAACATACTTGCACAAGGGTTTTCAAGGGTATTCTAACCATCCATTAGCCTTCTTACACAGTTATCAAATGCAAAGTACCATAAGAACACTGGAGTAATGGTTGTTGGAAATGAGCCTCTATACACCTATGAAGATATTGCATTACAAACCAGACGTTTGCAGCTAGAATAGTCATTTACCACAATAACAATGTATACAGTGTATTTGTGAATTCGTTAATGTTAGCTTCATTGGAAAAAACTGTGCTTTTCTTTCAAAAATAAGGAAATTTCTGTGTGACCCTAAACTTTTAAAAGGTAGTGTGTGTGTGTATATATATATATATATATAATATAACGCTCTAAGCGTCACTCTGTCTGAAGCCTTTATAGACTGCGCAAGCGCTACGCGCCTGCGCAGTCTGGCTCCAGACAGAATGAGGCATCCAGCGGTGAGTAGTGTGTATGGTGTCGGAGATGGCGGTACGCGTACACACTGCATACCGCGATCTCAGGCGCCATACTTACCTGCCCGGGAGGAGAGTTGCTACGGCGCTTCTCTTCGGCCAGAGAGCGGGGCAGGAGTGCGGCCGGAATCGCGCATGCGCAGAGCGCTATCCGGCGCCATTTTACTGAAGACACATTTGCAGTGTGTCTTCAACAATATGGCGCCGGACAGCGCTATGGGCATGCACGGACTCCGGCGCCACACTCCTCCACCGGCCTCCAGCCCTCCAGCAGAACGTGACAGCGCTGGAGCACAGGAAAGAAGGGTGAGTATAATTTTTTTTTGTATGTATGTAGTATAATAGAGGTGAGGGGGGACCATACATATCAGGATAAGGGGGTGAGGGGACCATGCATACCAGGAAAGGGGGAGAGGGGACCATGCATACAAGGAAAGGGGAGTGAGTGGACCATAAATACCATGAAAGGAGGGTGAGGGGACCATGCATACCACGAAAGGGGGGTGAGGGGACCATGCATACCACAAAAGGGGGGTGAGGGGACCATGCATACCACAAAAGGGGGGTGAGGGGACCATGCATACCATGAAAGGGGAGTGAGGGGACCATGCTTACCACGAAAGGAGGGTGAGAGGACCATGCATACCACGAAAGAGGAGTGAGGGGACCATGCATATCATGAAAGGGGGGTGAGGGGACCATGCATACCACGAAAGAGGAGTGAGGGGACCATGCCTACCACGAAAGGGGGGTGAGGGGACCATGCATACCACGAAAGGGGGGGTGAGGGGACAATGCATTCCACAAAAGGGGGGTGAGGGGACCATGTATACCAGGATTGGGGGTGAGGGGATCATGCATACCAGGATTGGGGGGTGAGGGGTTGCATGCATACCAAGATACGGGGGGTGAGAGGACCATGCATACCAAGATGGAGGGGAGGTGAGAGGACCATGCATACCAGGATAGGGGGGTGAGAAGACCATGCATACCAGGATGGGGGGGTGAGAGGACCATGCATACCAGGATAGGGGGGTGAGATGATCATGCATACCAGGATTGGGGGGTGAGGGGGCCATGCATACCAGGATAGGGGGTGAGGGGATCATACATACCAGGATAGGGATAAGGGGGTACCATGCATACCAGGATTGGTGGGTGAGGGGACCATGCATACCAGGATGAGGAATAGGGTGCCATGCTTACCAGGAATGGGGGAGGGGTGAGGGTACCATGCATACCAGGATAGGGATGAGGGGGACAGCACATACCAGGATGGGAGACCATATAGTAATAAAAATGCCCGCCATCCAGGCGTAGAACGGGTTCATAGCTAATATATATATATAGAGAGAGAGAGGTTTATTTGATTTTTAAACGATGTGTACATTTTTTTATACAATGCTATTTTAACATGAGTTTTTACACAGAGAACTGCTGTATGTAAAAGCGTATGTTAAAATCGCATTGCATATGGATGGCATACGCATTTCATACGGATGTTCCGTTGAAAAATCGCAGGAAAATCGCATTACACTTGCATTGCACGCGTCCGTTTTTTCGGTCCGGAAATCGGACCTTTTTTTTCTCGCAAATGGGTATGAGCCCGTAATCTGAGCAATAGCCCACCTCACGAGCTGGTCACAATGGGAACCACTGATGGTTTCAAAAAAGGCTTAAATGCTTTTTTAGAAAAAAATAACTAAATATTGTCCACACGGGGAAAGACATTTTCTGAATGTTTAGTCCAAAGAATCAACAACTGGGATGAGGAGAGAAAGATCTTCTGACGCAGATCAGATCATGTATTGTAGTCGTACCAATAACCCTTCCATCTAACTTGTCCCATCCATCGGTTGAATTTGATGTACATTTGTCTTCTCCAACCATAACTAATTATGTAACAAGAGTTATAAAGTGCCATAATCCTCACCCCAGCCTGTAGGATGAAGAACCAGGTTGTAAAAACTTGTTTAGGGTGGTTAAGTATCGATGGTAAGTTTTTGATGCTACATATTTTCTCTGTGCAAAAAATCGCTTCTTACAGTTCCAACAAAATGTTTGGGATTTATATGTTTCTCATACCCATTGTGAAGTTTCATACGCTGCACAAAGTGACCTGTAGTGCGTTTTTGAATTTCACAACATGTAAATTTTTCTTGTGAGTTTTATGTGCATTTTCTTCATAGAATTTTATTGGATACAGAAAATCCACAGGTAAAAACTACATGTATTCCACAAGTCACTATCAATACAGTTTTGTTAAAGCCAAATACCGGAAAGCATCAAAAACAAAGCAGCTTAATTAAAAAAATTACATTCAATAAAGATATGAAAATCGGAGCATCAAAATCTCAATAAAATTGCAAAAAAATGCACCTAAAATGCAAGAGGATTTAACATAATATAGCCAATAGGTGAAGAAAATCTACAACATCAAAAACTCACCAAATTCTCAGTGAAAATGCAGCCTTACACTTGGAATGTTGGGTATTTATTGGGGGTCAGTGGAATAGAAGCCTTGTCCCGGTCTCTGCTTCCCCCGGACACTGGGTTCTGTACACAAAACGTGAGTGTGAGGTTTCTGGGTTATTTCCTTTTATATTAAGAAACGTGTTTGTAACTTTTTCTTGTTTCTCATTTGTGATCCTTTTTCCTCAGCAATTAATCCTTGTGACTGTTCATCATCGAACTACAAGTAATAAGGTCTGCCTTTTTCTTACTGATCCGTGTGACTGTGTATGGAGAAGTGAGGGAGTCACTGAAGCTCATGTAAGGCTACGTTCACATGTAGCGGAACTCTCGCGGAAATTACTGCGAGAATTCTGGAATTCCATTCCGCGGGAAAATCGCATTTTAAATTCCCGTGATTTTCCCGCAGAAAAACTAGCATTTTGCAAGCGTTATTAGCTTGCAGAATTGCTAGCGTTTTCCAAGCGATCTGTAGCATCGCTTGGAGAACTGATTGACAGGTTGGTCACACTCGTCAAACATAGTGCTTGACGAGTGTGACCAACTTTTTACTATTGAGGCTAGGGTGCCTATGCAGCATCAGTAGTAAAAGATGGGATGTAAAAAATATATTGTTATTCCTACCTTCCGGCGTCCTGCGCAGCCTTCCCGCCTCTCTCTACGCTACCGGTCCCAGTAATCCTTTGCGAGAATTAGCGCGATGACGTCCGTTCGCGCGGGATCGCGATGTCTCCCGGTTATTTGCGATGACGTCGCATGAATGACCGATCCCGTTCGCAAAGGATTACTGGGCCCGGGAGAGTGGAGAGAGGCGGGAAGGCTGCGCGGGACGCCGGAAGGTAAGAATAACAATATTTTTTATTTTTCATTGTATTTTTTACAGGAATATGGTACCCAGAGCCTGGAGGACAGTCTCCTATTCCTCCGGACCGTGGGTACCATCCACAAATGTTCTGCTTACTTTTCGCATGGTGTGCACAGCCACATGCGGAAAGTAAGCATAACAATGCATTCCTAATGAGCATGCTGCGTTTTTTACCGCAAAGCGATTCCGCCGCAGTAAAAACCGCAGCATTAGCACAGCATTGCAGAATCCATAGGAATGCATGGGATGCTTATTTTTCGTGTTTTCGCGGCAAAATCGCGGTTAAAACCACCGCGAAAACGCGAAAAAACGCCACTTGTGAACATAGCCTAAGGGTGCGAGATCTTGAGCCAAACCTTAGTGGGGGCCGTCTGGGGGGATTGTTTGTGAGACATGTACACTGGGGGCTGTATTCACTTCAGAGAGACTAGGTGGTTCTATAGTGGTTACCCCCAGTCACACCAACTCCAGTGACATACATTACACACACGCACATCTGCAGTCCATACAGTTCCACTATAAACTTATCAAACACAAAGACTCCTCCTCTATACACAATCCTACACATATGGTTCTACTCTTTGCAAAGATACAGCTCCGCTCGGTACACCTCATACACACATTGCTCCCCTCACCTTGCACACGTGCTGCCCCGCTCTTTACACCCTGTGCACACATACGGCTCTGCTCCGTACTCTTAGTACACACACACATGACTCTGCTCCGTACACATAGTACACACACACGGCTCCGCTCCGTACACCTCGTACACATACGGCGATGCTCCGTACACCCTGTGCACACACATGGCTCTGCTCCGAACACCTAGTACACACACGGCTCCGCTCGGTACACCTCGTACACACGCGGCTCTGCTCGTTACACCTCGTACACACGCGGCTCTGCTCGTTACACCTCGAACACACGTGGCTCTGCTCCGTGCACCTCGTACACACACGGCTCTGCTCCATACACCTCGTACACACATGGCTCCGCTCCGTACACCCTGTACACACACGGCTCCACTCCGTACACACACCGCTCCGTACACCTCATACACACACAGCTCCGCTCCGTACACACACAGCTCCACTCTGTACACACACAGCCCTGCTCCGTACACCTTGTACACACGTGGCTCCACTCCGTACATCTCATACACACACGGCTCAGCACACCTCGTACACACGTGGCTCTGCTCCGTACACACACAGCTCCGCTCCGTACACACAGCCCCGCTCCGTACACCTTGTACACACGTAGCCCCGCTCCGCACACCTCGTACACACACGGCTCCGCTTTGTACACCTCGTACACACGCGGCTCCGCTCCGTACACCTCGTACACGAACGGCTCCACTCCGTACACCTGGTATACACGCGGCTCCGCTCCTTAAACCTTGTATACACGCGGCTCCGCTCCGTACACATTGTACACACACGGCTCCGCACCATACACCTCGTAAACAACACGCGGCTCCGCTCCGTACACACACAGCTCCGCTCCGTACACACACAGCCCAGCTCCAAACACCTCGTACACACGTGGCTCCGCTCCGTACACCTCGTACACACGCGGCTCCGCTCCGTACACACACAGCCCCGCTCCGTACACCTCATACACACACGGCTCTACTTCCTACACCTCGCACACACACGGCTCCGCTCCGTACACCTTGTACACACACGGCTCCGCTCCGCACACCTCGTACACACGCAGCTCCGCTCCGAAAACACACAGCTCCGCTCCGCACACCTTGTACACACGTGGCTCTGCGCCGTACACCTCGTACACACACGGCTCCGCTCCGTACACCTCATACACACACGGCTCCGCTCCGTACACCTCGTACACACACGGCTCCGCTCCGTACACCCCGTACACACACGGCTCCGCTCCGTACACCTCATACACACACGGCTCCGCTCCTTACACCTCGTACACACACGGCTCCGCTCCGTACACCTCGTACACACACGGCTCCGCTCCGTACACCCCGTACACACACGGCTCCGCTCCGTACACCTCATACACACACGGCTCCGCTCCTTACACCTCGTACACACGCGGCTCCGCTCCGTACACCTCGTACACGAACGGCTCCACTCCGTACACCTGGTATACACGCGGCTCCGCTCCTTAAACCTTGTATACACGCGGCTCCGCTCCGTACACATTGTACACACACGGCTCCGCACCATACACCTCGTAAACAACACGCGGCTCCGCTCCGTACACACACAGCTCCGCTCCGTACACACACAGCCCAGCTCCAAACACCTCGTACACACGTGGCTCCGCTCCGTACACCTCGTACACACGCGGCTCCGCTCCGTACACACACAGCCCCGCTCCGTACACCTCATACACACACGGCTCTACTTCCTACACCTCGCACACACACGGCTCCGCACACCTTGTACACACACGGCTCCGCTCCGCACACCTCGTACACACGCAGCTCCGCTCCGAAAACACACAGCTCCGCTCCGCACACCTTGTACACACGTGGCTCTGCGCCGTACACCTCGTACACACACGGCTCCGCTCCGTACACCTCATACACACACGGCTCCGCTCCGTACACCTCGTACACACACGGCTCCGCTCCGTACACCCCGTACACACACGGCTCCGCTCCGTACACCTCATACACACACGGCTCCGCTCCTTACACCTCGTACACACACGGCTCCGCTCCGTACACCTCGTACACACACGGCTCCGCTCCGTACACCCCGTACACACACGGCTCCGCTCCGTACACCCCGTACACACACGGCTCCGCTCCGTACACCTCGTACACACACGGCTCCGCTCCGTACACCTCGTACACACACGGCTCCGCTCCGTACACCTCGTACACACACGGCTCCGCTCCGTACACCCCGTACACACACGGCTCCGCTCCGTACACCTCGTACACACACGGCTCCGCTCCGTACACCTCATACACACACGGCTCCGCTCCGTACACCTCGTACACACACGGCTCCGCTCCGTACACCTCGTACACACACGGCTCCGCTCCGTACACCCCGTACACACACGGCTCCGCTCCGTACACCTCATACACACACGGCTCCGCTCCTTACACCTCGTACACACACGGCTCCGCTCCGTACACCTCGTACACACACGGCTCCGCTCCGTACACCCCGTACACACACGGCTCCGCTCCGTACACCTCATACACACACGGCTCCGCTCCTTACACCTCGTACACACGCGGCTCCGCTCCGTACACCTCGTACACGAACGGCTCCACTCCGTACACCTGGTATACACGCGGCTCCGCTCCTTAAACCTTGTATACACGCGGCTCCGCTCCGTACACATTGTACACACACGGCTCCGCACCATACACCTCGTAAACAACACGCGGCTCCGCTCCGTACACACACAGCTCCGCTCCGTACACACACAGCCCAGCTCCAAACACCTCGTACACACGTGGCTCCGCTCCGTACACCTCGTACACACGCGGCTCCGCTCCGTACACACACAGCCCCGCTCCGTACACCTCATACACACACGGCTCTACTTCCTACACCTCGCACACACACGGCTCCGCACACCTTGTACACACACGGCTCCGCTCCGCACACCTCGTACACACGCAGCTCCGCTCCGAAAACACACAGCTCCGCTCCGCACACCTTGTACACACGTGGCTCTGCGCCGTACACCTCGTACACACACGGCTCCGCTCCGTACACCTCATACACACACGGCTCCGCTCCGTACACCTCGTACACACACGGCTCCGCTCCGTACACCCCGTACACACACGGCTCCGCTCCGTACACCTCATACACACACGGCTCCGCTCCTTACACCTCGTACACACACGGCTCCGCTCCGTACACCTCGTACACACACGGCTCCGCTCCGTACACCCCGTACACACACGGCTCCGCTCCGTACACCTCGTACACACACGGCTCCGCTCCGTACACCTCGTACACACACGGCTCCACTCCGTACACCTCGTACACACACGGCTCCACTCCGTACACCCCATACACACACGGCTCCGCTCCGTACACCTCGTACACACACGGCTCCGCTCCGTACACCTTGTACACACGCGGCTCCGCTCCGTACACCTTGTACACACGCGGCTCCGCTCCGTACACACACAGCCCCGCTTCGTACACCTTGTACACACACGGCTCTACAACCTACCTCTGCGCCGTACACCTCGCACACACACGCGGCTCCGCTCCGTACACCTCGTACACACGCGGCTCCGCTCCGTACACCTCGTACACACGCGGCTCCGCTCCTTACACCTCGTACACACACGGCTCCGCTCCGTACACCTCGTACACACGCGGCTCCGCTCCGTACACCTCGTACACACGCGGCTCCGCTCCGTACACCTCGTACACACACGGCTCCGCTCCGTACACCTTGTACACATGTGGCACTGAGCCGTACACCTCGTACACACACGGCTCCGCTCCGTACACCTCATACACACACGGCTCCGCTCCGTACACCTCATACACACACGGCTCCGCTCCGTACACCTCATACACACACGGCTCCGCTCCGTACACCTCATACACACGCGGCTCCGCTCCGTACACCTCGTACACACGCGGCTCCGCTTCGTACACCTCGTACACACGCGGCTCCGCTCCGTACACCTCGTACACACGCGGCTCCGCTCCGTACACCTCGTACACACGTGGCTCTGACACGTACACCTCGTACACACACGGCTCCGCTCTGTACACCTCGTACACACGCGGCTCCGCTCCGTACACCTCGTACACACGCGGCTCCGCTTCGTACACCTCGTACACACGCGGCTCCGCTCCGTACACCTCGTACACACGCGGCTCCGCTCCGTACACCTCGTACACACGTGGCTCTGACACGTACACCTCGTACACACACGGCTCCGCTCTGTACACCTCGTACACACACGGCTCCGCTCCGTACACCCCGTACACACACGGATCCGCTCCATACACCCCGTACACACACGGCTCCGCTCCGTACACCTCGTACACACGCGGCTCCGCTCCGTACACCTCGTATACACACGGCTCCGCTCCGTACACCTCGTACACACACGGCTCCGCTCCGTACACCTCGTACACACACGGCTTCGCTCTGTACACCTCGTACACACACGGCTCCGCTCCGTACACACACAGCCCCGCTCCAAACACCTCGTACACATGTGGCTCCGCTCCGTACACCTCGTACACACGCGGCTCCGCTCCGTACACACACAGCCCCGCTTCGTACACCTTGTACACACACGGCTCTACTTCCTACACCTCGCATACACACGGCTCCGCTCCATACACCTCGTACACACGCAGCTCCGCTCCGAACACACACAGCTCCGTACACCTTGTACACACATGGCTCTGCGCCGTACACCTCGTACACACACGCGGCTCCGCTCCGTACACCTCGTACACACACGCGGCTCCGCTCCGTACACCTCGTACACACACGTCTCTGCTCCGTACACCTCGTACACATGCGGCTCCGCTCCGTACACCTCGTACACACGCGGCTCCGCTCCGTACACCTCGTACACACGCGGCTCCGCTCCAAACACCTCATACACAAGTGGCTCCGCTCCGTACACCTCGAACACACGCGGCTCCGCTCCGTACACACACAGCCCCGCTCCGTACACCTCATACACACACGGCTCTACTTCCTACACCTCGTACACACACGGCTCCGCTCCGTACACCTTGTACACACACGGCTCCGCTCCGCACACCTCGTACACACGCAGCTCCGCTCCGAACACACACAGCTCCGGTCCGCACACCTTGTAAACACGTGGCTCTGCGCCGTACACCTCGTACACACACGCGGCTACGCTCCGTACACCTCGTACACACACACGGCTCCACTCCGTACACGCCGTACACACACGGCTCCGCTCCGTACACCTCATACACACATGGATCTGCTCCGTACACCTCATACACACACGGCTCCACGCAGTGCACCTCGTACACACACGGCTCCACGCAGTGCACCTCGTACACACACGGCTCCGCTCCGTACACCTCGTACACACACGGCTCCGCTCCGTACACCCCGTGCATACATGGCTCCGCTCCGTACACCTCGCACACACACAGCCCCGCTCCGTGCACCTCATACACACACGGCTCTACTTCCTACACCTCGCACACACACGGCTCCGCTCCGTACACCTTGTAAACACACGGCTCCGCTCCGCACACCTCGTACACACGCAGCTCCGCTCCGAACACACACAGCTCCGCTCCGTACACCTTGTACACACGTGGCTCTGCGGCGTACACCTCGTACAAACACGCGGCTCCGCTCCGTACACCTCGTACACACACACGGCTCCGCTCCGTACACCTCATACACACACGGCTCCGCTCCGTACACCTCATACACACGCGGCTCCGCTCAGTACACCTCGTACACACACGGCTCCGCTCAGTACACCTCGTACACACACGGCTCCGCTCCGTACACCCCGTACATACACGGCTCCTCTCCGTACACCTCGTACACACACAGCTCCGCTCCGTACACCAACTACACACACGGCTCCGCTCCGTACACCTCGTACACACACGGCTCCGCTCCGTACACACACAGCCCCGCTCCAAACACCTCGTACACACAGCTCAGCTCCGTACACACACAGCCCCGCTCCGTGCACCTCATACACACACGGCTCTACTTCCTACACCTCGCACACACACGGCTCCACTCCGTACACCTTGTACACACACGGCTCTGCTCCGCACACCTCGTACACACGCAGCTCCGCTCCGAACACACACAGCTCCGCACACCTTGTACACACGTGGCTCTGCGCCGTACACCTCGTACACACACGCGGCTCCGCTCCGTACACCTCGTACACACACACGGCTCCGCTCCGTACACCTCGTACACACACACGGCTCCGCTCCGTACACCTCATACACACACACGGCTCCGCTCCGTACACCTCGTACACACACGGCTCCGCTCCGTACACCCTGTACACACACGGCTCCGCTCCGTACACCCCGTACATACACGGCTCCGCTCCGTACACCTCGTACACACACAGCTCCGCTCCGTCCACCAAGTACACACACGGCTCCGATCCGTACACCTCGTACACACACGGCTCCGCTCCATACACACACAGCCCCGCTCCAAACACCTCGTACACACAGCTCAGCTCCGTACACACACAGCCCCGCTCCGTGCACCTCATACACACACGGCTCTACTTCCTACACCTCGCACACACACGGCTCCGCTCCGTACACCTTGTACACACACGGCTTCGCTCCGCAAAACTCGTACACACGCAGCTCCGCTCCGAACACACACAGCTACGCTCCGTACACCTTGTACACACGTGGCTCTGCGCCGTACACCACGTACACACACGCGGCTCCGCTCCGTACACCTCGTACACACACAAGGCTCCGCTCCGTACACCTCATACACACACAAGGCTCCGCTCCGTACACCTCATACACACACGGCTCCGCTCCGTACACCTCATACACAAACGGCTCCGCTCCGTACACCTCGTACACACACAGCTCCGCTCCGTACACCTCGTACACACACGACTCCGCTCCGTACACCCTGTACAAACACGGCTCCGCTCCGTACACCCTGTACACACACGGCTCCGCTGCGTACACCTCGTACACACACGGCTCCGCTCCGTACACCTCGTACACACGCGGCTCCGCTTCGTACACACACAGCCCCGCTTCGTACACCTCTTACACACACTGCTCCGCTCCGTACACCTTGTACACACGTGGCTCTGAGCCGTACACCTCGTACACACACGGCTCCGCTCACCTCATACACACACGGCTCCGCTCTGTTACACCTCGTACACACGCGGCTCCGCTCCGTACACCTCGTACACACGCGGCTCCGCTCCGTACACCTCGTACACACGCGGCTCCGCTCCGTACACCTCGTACACACACGGCTCCGCTCCGTACACCTTGTACACACGTGGCTCTGCTCCGTACACCTCGTACACACACGGCTCTGCTCCGTACACCCCGTACACACACGGTTCCGCTCCGTACACCCCGTACACACACGGCTCCGCTCCGTACACCCCGTACACACACGGCTCCGCTCCGTACACCTCGTACACACACGGCTCCACTCCGTACACCTCGGACACACACGGCTCCGCACCGTACACCTCGTACACACACGGCTCCGCTCCGTACACCTCATACACATGCGGCTCCGCTCCGTACACCTCGTACACACACGGCTCCGCTCCGTACACACACAGCCCCGCTCCAAACACCTCGTACACACGTGGCTCCGCTCCGTACACCTCGTACACACGCGGCTCCGCTCCGTACACACACAGCCCTGCTCCGTACATCTCATACACACACGGCTCTACTTCCTACACCTCGCACACACACGGCTCCGCTCCGTACACCTTGTACACACACAGCTCCGCTCCGCACACCTCGTACACACGCAGCTCCGCTCCGAACTCACACAGCTCCGCTCCGCACACCTTGTACACACGTGGCTCTGCGCCGCACACCTCGTACACACACGCGGCTCCACTACGTACACGCCGTACACACACGGCTCCGCTCCGTACACCTCATACACACATGGATCTGCTCCGTACACCTCGTACACACACGACTCCGCGCCGTACACCTCGTACACAAACGGCTCCGCTCCGTACACCTCATACACACACGGCTCCGCTCCGTACACCTCGTACACACACGGCTCCGCTCCGTACACCCCGTACACACACGGCTCCGCTCCGTACACCTCGTACACACACAGCTCCGCTCCATACACCTCGTACACACATGGCTCCGCTCCGTACACCTCGTACACACACTGCTCCGCTCCGTACACACACAGCCCCGCTCCAAACACCTCGTACACACAGCTCAGCTCCGTACACACACAGCCCCGCTCTGTGCACCTCATACACACACGGCTCTACTCCCTAAACCTCGCACACACACGGCTCCGCTCCGTACACCTTGTACACACACGGCTCCGCTCCGCACACCTCGTACACACGCAGCTCCGCTCCGAACACACACAGCTCCGCTCCGTACACCTTGTACACACGTGGCTCTGCGCCGTACACCTCGTACACACACGCGGCTCCGCTCCGTACACCTCGTACACACACACGGCTCCGCTCCGTACACCTCATACACACACGGCTACGCTCCGTACACCTCATACACACACGGCTACGCTCCGTACACCTCGTACACACACGGCTCCGCTCCGTACACCTCGTACACACACGGCTCCGCTCCGTACACCCCGTACACACACGGCTCCGCTCCGTACACCCCGTACACACACGGCTCCGCTCCGTACACCCCGTACACACACGGCTCCGCTCCGTACACCTCGTACACACACGGCTCCGCTCCGTACACCTCGTACACACACGGCTCCGCTCCGTACACCTCGTACACACACAGCCCCGTTTCGTACACCTTGTACACAGACGGCTCTACTACCTACCTCTGTGCCGTACACCTCGTGCACACACGGCTCCGCTCCGTACACCTCGTACACACGCGGCTCCGCTCCGTACACCTCGTACACACGCGGCTCCGCTCCGTACACCTCGTACACACGCGGCTCCGCTCCGTACACCTCGTACACACGCGGCTCCGCTCCGTACACCTCGTACACACGCGGCTCCGCTCCGTACACCTCGTACACACGCGGCTCCGCTCCGTACACCTCGTACACACACGGCTCCGCTCCGTACACCTTGTACACACGTGGCTCTGAGCCGTACACCTCGTACACACACGGCTCCGCTCCGTACACCTCGTACACACACGGCTCCGCTCCGTACACACACAGCCCCGCTCCAAACACCTCGTACACACGTGGCTCCGCTCCGTACACCTCGTACACACGCGGCTCCGCTCCGTACACCTTGTACACACACGGCTCTACTTCCTACACCTCGCACACACACGGCTCCGCTCCATACACCTCGTACACACGCAGCTCCGCTCCGAACACACACAGCTCCGTACACCTTGTACACACGTGGCTCTGCGCCGTACACCTCGTACACACACGCGGCTCCGCTCCGTACACCTCGTACACACACGCGGCTCCGCTCCGTACACCTCGTACACACACGGCTCCGCTCCGTACACACACAGCCCCGCTCCAAACACCTTGTGCACACGTGGCTCCGCTCCGTACACCTCGTACACACGCGGCTCCGCTCCGTACACACACAGCCCCGCTTCGTACACCTTGTACACACACGGCTCTACTTCCTACACCTCGCACACACACGGCTCCGCTCCATACACCTCGTACACACGCAGCTCTGCTCCGAACACACACAGCTCCGTACACCTTGTACACACGTGGCTCTGCGCAGTACACACGTGGCTCTGCGCCGTACACCTCGTACACACACGCGGCTCTGCTCCGTACATCTCGTACACACACGGCTCCTCTCCGTACACCTCGTACACACGCGGCTCCGCTCTGTACACCTCATACACACGCGGCTCCGCTCCGTACACCTCGTACACACACGGCTACACTCCGTACACCTTGTACACACGTGGCTCTGAGCCGTACACCTCGTACACACACGGCTCCGCTCCGTACACCTCGTACACACGCGGCTCCGCTCCGTACGCCTCGTAAACACACGGCTCCGCTCCGTACACCTCGTACACACACGGCTCCGCACACACACAGCCCCGCTCCAAACACCTCGTACACACAGCTCAGCTCCGTACACACACAGCCCCGCTCCGTGCACCTCATACACACACGGCTCTACTTCCTACACCTCGCACACACACGGCTCCGCTCCGTACACCTTGTACACACACGGCTCCGCTCCGCACACCTCGTACACACGCAGCTCCGCTCCGAACACACACAGCTCCGCTCCGTACACGTTGTACACACGTGGCTCTGCGCCGTACACCTCGTACACTCACACGGCTCCACTCCGTACACGCCGTACACAAACGGCTCCGCTCCGTACACCTCATACACACACGGCTCCGCTCCGTACACCTCGTACGCACACGGCTCCGCTCCGTACACCTCGTACGCACACGGCTCCGCTCCGTACACCTCGTACACACGCGGCTCCGCTCCGTACACCTCGTACACACACGGCTCTGCTCCGTACACCTCGTACACACGCGGCTCCGCTCCGTACACCTCGTACACACGCGGCTCCGCTCCGTACACACAGCCCCGCTCCGTACACACACAGCCCCCCTCCAAGCACCTCGTACAGACGTGGCTCCGCTCACCTCGTACACATGCGTCTCCGCTCCGTACACACACAGCCCCGCTTCGTACACCTTGTACACACACGGCTCTACTTCCTACACCTCGCACACACACGGCTCCGCTCCATACACCTCGTACACACGCAGCTCCGCTCCGAACACACACAGCTCCGTACACCTTGTACACACGTGGCTCTGCACCGTACACCTCGTACACACACGCGGCTCTCCTCCGTACATCTCGTACACACACGAGGCTCTGCTCCGTACATCTCGTACACACGCGGCTCCGCTCCGTACACCTCGTACACATGCGGCTCCGCTCCGTACACCTCATACACACGCGGCTCCGCTCCGTACACCTCGTACACACACGGCTCCGCTCCGTACACCTCGTACACACACGGCTCTGCTCCGTACACCTCGTACACCCACGGCTCCGCTCCGTACACCTCGTACACACACGGCTCTGCTCCGTACACCTCATACACACGCGGCTCCGCTCCGTACACCTCGTACACACACGACTCCGCTCCGTACACCTGGTACACACGTGGCTCTGAGCCGTACACCTCGTACACACATGGCTCCGCTCCGTACACCTCGTACACACGCGGCTCCGCTCCGTACACCTCGTACACACGCGGCTCCGCTCCGTACACCTCGTACACACACGGCTCCGCTCCGTACACACACAGCCCCGCTCCAAACACCTCGTACACACAGCTCAGCTCCGTACACACACAGCCCCGCTCCGTGCACCTCATACACACACGGCTCTACTTCCTACACCTCGCACACACACGGCTCCGCTCCGTACACCTTGTACACACACACGGCTCCGCTCCGCACACCTCGTACACACGCAGCTCTGCTCCGAACACACACAGCTCCGCTCCGTACACCTCGTACACACACGGCTCCGCTCCGTACACACACAGCCCCGCTCCAAACACCTCGTACACACGTGGCTCCGCTCCGTACACCTCCTACACACGCGGCTCCGCTCCGTACACACACAGCCCCGCTTCGTACACCTTGTACACACACGGCTCTACTTCCTACACTTCGCACACACACGGCTCCGCTCCATACACCTCGTACACAAGCAGCTCCGCTTCAAACACACACAGTTCCGTACACCTTGTACACACGTGGCTCTGCGCCGTAAACCTCGTACACACACGCGGCTCCGCTCCGTACATCTCGTACACACGCGGCTCCGCTCTGTACACCTCGTACACACACGGCTCTGCTCCGTACACCTCATACACATGCGGCTCCGCTCCGTACACCTCGTACACACACGGCTCCGCTCCGTACACACACAGCCCCGCTCCAAACAACTCGTACACACGTGGCTCCGCTCCGTACACCTCGTACACACGCGGCTCAGCTCCGGACACACACAGCCCCGCTTCGTACACCTTGTACACACACGGCTCTACTTCCTACACCTCGCACACACACGGCTCCGCTCCATACACCTCGTACACACGCAGCTCCGCTCCGAACACACACAGCTCCGTACACCTTGTACACACGTGGCTCTGCGCCGTACACCTCGTACACACGTGGCTCTGCGCCGTACACCTCGTACACACACGCGGCTCTGCTCCGTACATCTCATACACACACGGCTCCGCTCCGTACACCTCGTACACACGCGGCTCCGCTCCGTACACCTCGTACACACGCGGCTCCGCTCCGTACACCTCGTACACACGCGGCTCCGCTCCGTACACCTCGTACACACACGGCTCCGCTCCGTACACCTCGTACACACACGGCTCCGCTCCGTACACCTTGTACACACGTGGCTCTGAGCCGTACACCTCGTACACACACGGCTCCGCTCCGTACACCACGTACACCCATGACTCCGCTCCGTACACCCCGTACACACATGGCTCCGCTCCGTACACCTCGTACACACACGGCTCCGCTCCGTACACATCGTACACACACGGCTCCGCTCCGTACACCTCGTACACACACGGCTCCGCTCCATACACCTTGTACACACACGGCTCCGCTCCGTACACCTCGTACACACACGGCTCCGCTCCGTACACACACAGCCCCGCTCCAAACACCTCGTACACACGTGGCTCCGCTCCGTACACCTCGTACACACGCGGCTCCGCTCCGTACACACACAGCCCCGCTTCGTACACCTTGTACACACACGGCTCTACTTCCTACACCTCGCACACACACGGCTCCGCTCCATACACCTCGTACACACGCAGCTCCGCTCCAAACACACACAGCTCCGTACACCTTGTACACACGTGGCTCTGCGCCGTAAACCTCGTACACACACGCGGCTCCGCTCCGTACACCTCGTACACACGCGGCTCCGCTCTGTACACCTCGTACACACACGGCTCTGCTCCGTACACCTCATACACATGCGGCTCCGCTCCGTACACCTCATACACACACGGCTCCGCTCCGTACACACACAGCCCCGCTCCAAACAACTCGTACACACGCGGCTCCGCTCCGTACACCTCGTACACACGCGGCTCAGCTCCGGACACACACAGCCCCGCTTCGTACACCTTGTACACACACGGCTCTACTTCCTACACCTCGTACACACACGGCTCCGCTCCATACACCTCGTACACACGCAGCTCCGCTCCGAACACACACAGCTCCGTACACCTTGTACACACGTGGCTCTGCGCCGTACACCTCGTACACACGTGGCTCTGCGCCGTACACCTCGTACACACACGCGGCTCTGCTCCGTACATCTCATACACACACGGCTCCGCTCCGTACACCTCGTACACACGCGGCTCCGCTCCGTACACCTTGTACACACGTGGCTCTGAGCCGTACACCTCGTACACACAGGGCTCCCCTCCGTACACCTCGTACACACACGGCTCTGGTCCGTACATCTCATACACACGCGGCTCCGCTCCGTACACCTCGTACACACACGGCTCCGCTGCGTACACCTCGTACACACACGGCTCTGCTCCGTACACCTTGTACACCCGCGGCTCCGCTCCGTACACCTCGTACACACACGGCTCCCTTCCGTACACCTCGTACACACACGGCTCTGCTCCGTACACCTCGTACATGTGACGAACAGCCCACGGCCGTTCGTCCACTTACGGGCGACGACTAACGGGGGTCCCGCTGCCACCAAAACGCGACGGACAGCGGACCCTGTGTCACCACTATGTCACAATCCCACCACTGACACCGGTGTATCAGCGGACGGAGGGACGTGACACAATGCCGGCACACGGCTATCACAGGCGCAGTGGGGCTTATCTTAGTTATCCCACCACTGGCACCATGTGACAAAAATATCCAGCAAGCTAATCTCGCTCTACAATTTGCCGCAGGGGGAGTTTAATTTGGATGCCCCACCACTGCTATCAATCTTCCAAGTACTGCGGGGATTTATGTATATCCCACTTTCTCAGTTCCACTTTGGAACTCGCAGCTCTCCGGCGCCCCCCTTACCCTCAGGTCAGTCAGGGAACTGCACCTAGGATAATTAGTCGCCGGACGGGCTGCCTGTTGTGAACCGGCAATTAGGCTTCTGCAGTAAGGGAATTATCAATGCTGTGGCTGAAGCCCCTTACTCAGCAATATAAGACCCTTCTAGACTGCCAGCAAGCCGTAATAGCCGTACACAACGCGCTGCCACCAGTCACGGTTACTTAATTCACAGTGTTAAATTAAGAGGGTCCGTGGCAAACCCCTTGAATTAGTAGCGATTATCTATCAAAGGCGTATAGTTCGATTCTTAGAGCATGGAGACAGATCTAAATAATTTCATTTATTTTCCGAAAGAGGACAGTGATTACAGATAAAAGTTGCTATAAAATTGAGACATAAAATATGTACAGTACAGGTATAAAATAAAAGTGGAGAAAACAAAGAGATTACACTCACAGTTCCATATTGTTCCTTAGGCAGACCATGTGGCTTTAAGGTGGGTGGAGCCGGAGCTGCACTTCTCCGCTCATCTGGATCTTTCTAGCACGACAACTTGAGCTGTTCTGAGCTGGTTTGCCCAGGAAATGCCTTATAGACTTTCCTATGTGACATCACAGAGAGGTGCATTCTGGGTTGATCCCACCTCTCTTATCCAAGTTATGTTTTGGCTACAAAACTTAGATTAGCTATAACTTTATGGGAGAAGCTGGTATGGACTCATCAGTGGTATCATGTTTCCCAGCGTAATGAGCCCATCAAGAAAACATCAAACATCTATGCGATATGACCGTCCATTTGGGCGCAAATCATATCTCGGGTTCTGGACATCCGAGAGTTTTGCAACAGGCACCACAGCGAAGCTGGGTCTGCTCGGATCGCAGAAATATGATTTTTATATTTCTGCTGGGTATGGTTTTCGCGGGACAATCCCTTATTGTTTTATTCAAACTCCTGGTTTCAAACAAAGAGTTTAGTTCCCGCACTTTTTTTCTCTTTCAGCTGAGAGAAGCCAAATGGTGTGAGGAAGATGGTCTAGCTAATTAACATTCCTGCTCTTCCAGAGGAAGTGGCAGGGTTGATAACCTGGGGGGAAGGAATTCCTATTACTGACAGTTTACAATGTCCTAGGATGGAGGATTTGTTAGCACATTGCAACAGAAAACATATCTTCGGGCATTGTACATCACAGTACACACACGGCTCTGCTCCGTACACCTCATACACACGCGGCTCCGCTCCGTACACCTCGTACACACACGGCTCCGCTCCGTACACCTCATACACACGTGGATCTGAGCCGTACACCTCGTACACACACGGCTCCGCTCCGTACACCTTGTACACACGTGGCTCTGAGCCGTACACCTCGTACACACAAGACTCCGCTCCGTACACCTCGTACACACGCGGCTCCTCTCCGTACACCTCGTACACACGCGACTCCGCTCCGTACACCTCGTACACACACGGCTCCGCTCCGTACACACACAGCCCCGCTCCAAACACCTCGTACACACAGCTCCGTTCCGTACACACACAGCCCCGCTCCGTGCACCTCATACACACACGGCTCTACTTCCTACACCTCGCACACACACGGCTCCGCTCCGTACACCTTGTACACACACGGCTCCGCTCCGCACACCTCGTACACACGCAGCTCCGCTCCGAACACACACAGCTCCGCTCCGTACACCTTGTACACACGTGGCTCTGCACCGTACACCTCGTACACACACACGGCTCCACTCCGTACACGCCGTACACACACGGCTCCGCTCCGTACACCTCATACACACACGGCTCCGCTCCGTACACCTCGTACACACACGGCTCCGCTCCGTACACCTCGTACACACACGGCTCTACTTCCTACACCTCGCACACACACGGCTCCGCTCCGTACACCTTGTACACACACGGCTCCGCTCCGCACACCTCGTACACACGCAGCTCCGCTCCGAACACACACAGCTCCGCTCCGTACACCTTGTACACACGTGGCTCTGCACCGTACACCTCGTACACACACACGGCTCCACTCCGTACACGCCGTACACACACGGCTCCGCTCCGTACACCTCATACACACACGGCTCCGCTCCGTACACCTCGTACACACACGGCTCCGCTCCGTACACCTCGTACACACGCGGCTCCGCTCCGTACACCTCGTACACACACGGCTCTGCTCCGTACACCTCATACACACGCGGCTCCGCTACGTACACCTCGTACACACACGGCTCCGCTCCGTACACACACAGCCCCGCTCAGTACACACACAGCCCCGCTCCAAACACCTCGTACACACGTGGTCTCCGCTCCGTACACCTCGTACACACACGGCTCCGCTCCGTACACACACAGCCCCGCTTCGTACACCTCGTACACACACGGCTCTACTTCCTACACCTCGCACACACACGGCTCCGCTCCATACACCTCGTACACACGCAGCTCCGCTCCGAACACCTTGTACACAGGTGGCTCTGCGCCGTACACCTCGTACACACATGCGGCTCTGCTCCGTACATCTCGTACACACTCGGCTCCGCTCCGTACACCTCGTACACACGCGGCTCCACTCCGTACACCTCGTACACACACGGCTCCGCTCCGTACACCTTGTACACACGTGGCTCTGAGCCGTACACCTCGTACACACACGGCTCCGCTCCGTACACCTCGTACACACGCGGCTCCGCTCCGTAAACCTCGTACACACACGGATCCGCTCCGTACACCTCGTACACACACGGCTCCGCTCCGTACACACACAGCCCCGCTCCAAACACCTCGTACACACAGCTCAGCTCCGTACACACACAGCCCCACTCCAAACACCTCGTACACACAGCTCAGCTCCGTACACACACAGCCCCGCTCCGTGCACCTCATACACACACGGCTCTACTTCCTACACCTCGCACACACACGGCTCCGCTCCGTACACCTTGTACACACACACGGCTCTGCTCCGCACACCTCGTACACATGCAGCTCTGCTCCGAACACACACAGCTCCGCTCCGTACACCTTGTACACACGTGGCTCTGCGCCGTACACCTCGTACACACACACGGCTCCACTCCGTACACGCCGTACACACACGGCTCCGCTCCGTACACCTCATACACACACGGCTCCGCTCCGTACACCTCGTACACACACAGCGCCGCTCCGTACACCTCGTACACACATGGCTCCGCTCCGTACACCTCGTACACACACTGCTCCGCTCCGTACACACACAGCCCCGCTCCAAACAAATCGTACACACAGCTCAGCTCCGTACACACACAGCCCCGCTCCGTGCACCTCATACACACACGGTTCTACTTCCTACACCTCGCACACACACGGCTCTGCTCCGTACACCTTGTACACACACTGCTCCGCTCCGCACACCTCGTACACACGCAGCTCCGCTCCGAACACACACAGCTCCGCTCCGTACACCTTGTACACACGTGGCCCTGCGCCGTACACCTCGTACACACACGCGGCTCCGCTCCGTACACCTCGTACACACACACGGCTCCGCTCCGTACACCTCATACACACACGGCTCCGCTCCGTACACCTCATACACACACGGCTCCGCTCCGTACACCTCGTACACACACGGCTCCGCTCCGTACACCTCGTACACACACGGCTCCGCTTCGTACACCCTGTACACACACGGCTCTGCTCCGTACACCCCGTACACACACGGCTCCGCTCCGTACACCTCGTACACACACGGCTCCGCTCCGTACACCTCGTATACATGCGGCTCCGCTCCGTACACACACAGCCCCGCTTCGTACACGTTGTACACAGACGGCTCTACTACCTACCTCTGCGCCGTACACCTCGTACACACACGCGGCTCCACTCCGTACACCTCGTGCACACGCGGCTCCGCTCCGTACACCTCGTACACATGCTGCTCCGCTCCGTACACCTCGTACACACGCGGCTCCGCTCCGTACACCTCGTACACACGCGGCTCCGCTCCGTACACCTCGTACACACGCGGCTCCGCTCCGTACACCTCGTGCACACGCGGCTCTGCTCCGTACACCTCGTACACACACGGCTCCGCTGCGTACACCTCGTACACACGTGGCTCTGAGCCGTACACCTCGTACACACACGGCTCCACTCCGTACACCTCATACACACACGGCTCCGCTCCGTACACCTCATACACACACGGCTCCGCTCCGTACACCTCGTACACACGCGGCTCCGCTCCGTACACCTCGTACACACGCGGCTCCGCTCCGTACACCTCGTACACACGCGGCTCCGCTCCGTACACCTCGTACACACACGGCTCCGCTCCGTACACCTTGTACACACGTGGCTCTGAGCCGTACACCTCGTACACACACGGCTCCGCTCCGTACACCTCGTACACACACGGCTCCGCTCCGTACACCCCGTGCACACACGGCTCCGCTCCGTACACCCCGTACACACACGGCTCCGCTCCGTACACCTCGCACACACACGGCTCCGCTCCGTACACCTCGTACACACACGGCTCCGCTCCGTACACCTCGTACACACACGGCTCCGCTCCGTACACCTCGTACACACACGGCTCCGCTCCGTACACACACAGCCCCGCTCCAAACACCTCGTACACACGTGGCTCCGCTCCGTACACCTCGTACACACGCGGCTCCGCTCCGTACACACACAGCCCCGCTTCGTACACCTTGTACACACACGGCTCTACTTCCTACACCTCGCACACACACGGCTCCGCTCCATACACCTCGTACACACGCAGCTCCGCTCCGAACACACACAGCTCCGTACACCTTGTACACACGTGGCTCTGCGCCGTACACCTCGTACACACACGCGGCTCCGCTCCGTACACCTCGTACACACATGGCTCCGCTCCGTACACACACAGCCCCGCTCCAAACACCTCGTACACACGTGGCTCCGCTCCGTACACCTCGTACACACGCGGCTCCGCTCCGTACACACACAGCCCCGCTCCAAACACCTCGTACACACGTGGCTCCGCTCCGTACACCTCGTAAACACGCGGCTCAGCTCCGTACACACACAGCCCCGCTCCAAACACCTCGTACACACGCGGCTCCGCTCCGTACACCTCATACACACGCGGCTCCGCTCAGTACACCTCGTACACACACGGCTCCGCTCCGTACACCTTGTACACACGTGGCTCTGAGCCGTACACCTCGTACACACACGGCTCCGCTCCGTACACCTCGTTCACACACGGCTCCGCTCCGTACACCCCGTGCACACACGGCTCCGCTCCGTACACCCCGTACACACACGGCTCCGCTCCGTACACCTCGCACACACACGGCTCCGCTCCATACACCTCGTACACACACGGCTCCGCTCCGTACACCTCGTACACACACGGCTCCGCTCCGTACACCTCGTACACACACGGCTCCGCTCCGTACACACACAGCCCCGCTCCAAACACCTCGTACACACGTGGCTCCGCTCCGTACACCTCGTACACACGCGGCTCCACTCCGTACACACACAGCCCCGCTTCGTACACCTTGTACACACACGGCTCTGCTTCCTACACCTCGCACACACACGGCTCCTCTCCATACACCTCGTACACACGCAGCTCCGCTCCGAACACACACAGCTCCGTACACCTTGTACACACGTGGCTCTGCGCCGTACTCCTTGTACACACACGCGGCTCCGCTCCGTACACCTCGTACACACGCGGCTCCGCTCCGTACACCTCGTACACACACGGCTCTGCTCCGTACACCTCATACACATGCGGCTCCGCTCCGTACACCTCGTACACACACGGCTCCGCTCCGTACACACACAGCCCCGCTCCAAACACCTCGTACACACGTGGCTCCGCTCCGTACACACGCGGCTCAGCTCCGTACACACACAGCCCCGCTTCGTACACCTTGTACACACACGGCTCTACTTCCTACACCTCGCACACACACGGCTCCGCTCCATACACCTCGTACACACGCAGCTCCGCTCCGAACACACACAGCTCCGTACACCTTGTACACACGTGGCTCTGCGCCGTACACCTTGTACACACGTGGCTCTGCGCCGTACACCTCGTACACACACGCGGCTCTGCTCCGTACATCTCATACACACACGGCTCCGCTCCGTACACCTCGTACACACGCGGCTCCGCTCCATACACCTCATACACACGCGGCTCCGCTCCGTACACCTCTTACACACACGTCTCCGCTCCGTACACCTTGTACACACGTGGCTCTGAGCCGTACACCTCGTACACACACGGCTCCGCTCCGTACACCTCGTACACACACGGCTCTGCTCCGTACACCTTGTACACCCGCGGCTCCGCTCCGTACACCTCGTACGCACACGGCTCCCCTCCGTACACCTCGTACACACACGGCTCTGCTCCGTACACCTCGTACACACACGGCTCTGCTCCGTACACCTCATACACACGCGGCTCCGCTCCGTACACCTCGTACACACACGGCTCCGCTCCGTACACCTTGTACACACGTGGCTCTGAGCCGTACACCTCGTACACACACGGCTCCGCTCCGTACACCTCGTACACACGCGGCTCCGCTCCGTACACTTCGTACACACTCGGCTCCGCTCCGTACACCTCGTACACACACGGCTCCGCTCCGTACACAAACAGCCCCGCTCCGTACACACACAGCCCCGCTCCAAACACCTCGTACACACAGATCAGCTCCGTACACACACAGCCCCGCTCCGTGCACCTCATACACCCACGGCTCTACTTCCTACACCTCGCACACACACGGCTCCGCTCCGTACACCTTGTACACACACGGCTCCGCTACGCACACCTCGTACACACGCAGCTCCGCTCCGAACACAGACAGCTCCGCTCCGTACACCTTGTACACACGTGGCTCAGCGCCGTACACCTCGTACACACACACGGCTCCACTCCGTACACGCCGTACACACACGGCTCCGCTCCGTACACCTCATACACACACGGCTCCGCTCCGTACACCTCGTACACACACGGCTCCGCTCCGTACACCTCGTACACACACGGCTCCGCTCCGTACACCTCGTACACACGCGGCTCCGCTCCGTACACCTCGTACACACGCGGCTCTGCTCCGTACACCTCATACACACGCGGCTCCGCTCCGTACACCTCGTACACACACGGCTCTGCTCCGTACACACACAGCCCCGCTCCGTACACACACAGCCCCGCTCCAAACATCTCGTACACACGTGGTCTCCGCTCCGTACACACACAGCCCCGCTTCGTACACACACGGCTCTACTTCCTACACCTCGAACACACACGGCTCCGCTCCATACACCTCGTACACACGCAGCTCCGCTCCGAACACCTTGTACACAGGTGGCTCTGCGCCGTACACCTCGTACACACACACGCGGCTCTGCTCCGTACATCTCGTACACACTCGGCTCCGCTCCGTACACCTCGTACACACGCGGCTCCGCTCCGTACACCTCGTACACACGCGGCTCCGCTCCGTACACCTCGTACACACACGGCTCCGCTCCGTACACCTTGTACACACGTGGCTCTGAGCCGTACACCTCGTACACACACGGCTCCGCTCCGTACACCTCGTACACACGCGGCTCCGCTCCGTACTCCTCGTACACACACGGCTCCGCTCCGTACACCTCGTACACACACGGCTCCGCTCCGTACACCTCGTACACACACGGCTCCGCTCCGTACACACACAGCCCCGCTCCGTGCACCTCATACACACACGGCTCTACTTCCTACACCTCGCACACACACGGCTCCGCTCCGTACACCTTGTGCACACACACGGCTCCGCTCCGCACACCTCGTACACACGCAGCTCCGCTCCGAACACACACAGCTCCGCTCCGTACACCTTGTACACACGTGGCTCTGCGCCGTACACCTCGTACACACACGGCTCCACTCCGTACACGCCGTACACACACGGCTCCGCTCCGTACTACTCATACACACACGGCTCCGCTCCGTACACCTCGTACACACACGGCTCCGCTCCGTACACCTCGTACACACACGGCTCCGCTCCGTACACCTCGTACACACGCGGCTCCGCTCCGTACACCTCGTACACACACGGCTCTGCTCCGTACACCTCATACACACGCGGCTCCGCTCCGTACACCTCGTACACACACGGCTCCGCTCCGTACACACACAGCCCCGCTCCGTACACACACAGCCCCGCTCCAAACACCTCGTACACACGTGGTCTCCGCTCCGTACACGTCGTACACTCGCGGCTCCGCTCCGTACACACAGAGCCCCGCTTCGTACACCTTGTACACACACGGCTCTACTTCCTACACCTCGCACACACACGGCTCCGCTCCATACACCTCGTACACACGCAGCTCCGCTCCGAACACACACAGCTCCGTACACCTTGTACACACGTGGCTCTGCGCCGTACACCTCGTACACACGTGGCTCTGCGCCGTACACCTCGTACACACACGCGGCTCTGCTCCATACATCTCGTACACACACGGCTCCGCTCCGTACACCTCGTACACACGCGGCTCCGCTCCGTACGCCTCATACACACGCGGCTCCGCTCCGTACACCTCGTACACACACGGCTCCGCTCCGTACACCTTGTACACATGTGGCTCTGAGCCGTACACCTCGTACACACACGGCTCCGCTCCGTACACCTCGTACACACAAGGCTCTGCTCCGTACACCTTGTACACCCGCGGCTCCGCTCCGTACACCTCGTACACACACGGCTCCCCTCCGTACACCTCGTACACACACGGCTCTGCTCCGTACACCTCGTACACACACGGCTCTGCTCCGTACACCTCGTACACACGCAGCTCCGCTCCGTACACCTCGTACACACACGGTTCCGCTCCGTACACCTTGTACACACGTGGCTCTGAGCCGTACACCTCGTACACACACGGCTCCGCTCCGTACACCTCGTACACATGCGGCTCCGCTCCGTACACCTCGTACACACGCGGCTCCGCTCCGTACACCTCGTACATACACGGCTCCGCTCCGTACACACACAGCCCTGCTCCAAACACCTCGTACACACAGCTCAGCTCCGTGCACACACAGCCCCGCTCCGTGCACCTCATACACACACGGCTCTACTTCCTACACCTCGCACACACACGGCTCCGCTCTGTACACCTTGTACACACACGGCTCCGCTCCACACCTCGTACACACGCAGCTCCGCTCCGAACACACACAGCTCTGCTCCTTACACCTTGTACACACGTGGCTCTGCGCCGTACACCTCGTACACACACACGGCTCCACTCCGTACACACACGGCTCCGCTCCGTACACCTCACACACACACGGCTCCGCTCCGTACACCTCGTACACACGGCTCCGCTCCGTACACCTCGTACACACACGGCTCCGCTCCGTACACCTCGTACACATGCGGCTCCGCTCCGTACACCTCGTACACACGCGGCTCCGCTCCGTACACCTCGTACACACACGGCTCTGCTCCGTACACCTCATACACACGCGGCTCCTCTCCGTACACCTCGTACACACACGGCTCCGCTCCATACACACACAGCCCCGCTCCGTACACACACAGCCCCGCTCCAAACACCTCGTACACACGTGGTCTCCGCTCCGTACACCTCGTACACACGCGGCTGCGCTCCGTACACACACACAGCCCCGCTTCGTACACCTCGCACACACACGGCTCCACTCCATACACCTCGTACACACGCAGCTCCGCTACGAACACCTTGTACACACGTGGCTCTGCGCCGTACACCTCGTACACACACGCGGCTCTGCTCCGTATATCTCGTACACACTCGGCTCTGCTCCGTACCCCTCGTACACACAGGGCTCCGCTCCGTACACCTCGTACACACGCGGCTCCGCTCCGTACACCTCATACACACGCGGCTCCGCTCCGTACACCTCGTACACACACGACTCCGCTCCGTACACCTCGTACACACGCGGCTCCGCTCCGTACACCTCGTACACACACGGCTCTGCTCCGTACACCTCGTACACACACGGCTCCGCTCCGTACATCTCGTACACACGCGGCTCCGCTCCGTACACCTCGTACACACGCGGCTCCGCTCCGTACACCTCGTACACACGCGGCTCCGCTCCGTACACCTCGTACACACGCGGCTCCGCTCCGTACACCTCGTACACACACGGCTCCGCTCCATACACACACAGCCCCGCTCCGTACACACACAGCCCCGCTCCAAACACCTCGTACACACGTGGTCTCCGCTCCGTACACCTCGTACACACGCGGCTCTGCTCCGTACACACACAGCCCCGCTTCGTACACCTCGCACACACACGGCTCCGCTCCATACACCTCGTACACACGCAGCTCCGCTCCGAACACCTTGTACACACGTGGCTCTGCGCCGTACACCTCGTACACACACGCGGCTCTGCTCCGTACATCTCGTACACACTCGGCTCCGCTCACCTCGTACACACAGGGCTCCGCTCCGTACACCTCGTACACACGCGGCTCCGCTCCGTACACCTCGTACACACGCGGCTCCGCTCCGTACACCTCGTACACACGCGGCTCCGCTCCGTACACCTCGTACACACGCGGCTCCGCTCCGTACACCTCGTACACACACGGCTCCGCTCCGTACACCTCGTACACACGTGGCTCCGCTCCGTACACCTCGTACACACGCGGCTCCGCTCCGTACACCTCGTACACACACGGCTCCGCTCCGTACACCCCGTACACACGGCTCCACTCCGTACACCTCGTACACACTCGGCTCCGCTCCGTACACCTCGTACACACGCGGCTCCGCTCCGTACACCTCATACACACGTGGCTCCGCTCCGTACACCTCGTACACACGCGGCTCCGCTCCGTACACCTCGTACACACGCGGCTCCGCTCCGTACACCTCGTACACACACGGCTCCGCTCCGTACACCTCATACACACGTGGCTCCGCTCCGTACACCTCGTACACACGCGGCTCCGCTCCGTACACCTCGTACACACACGGCTCCGCTCCGTACACCCCGTACACACGGCTCCACTCCGTACACCTCGTACACACTCGGCTCCGCTCCGTACACCTCGTACACACACGGCTCCGCTCCGTACACCTCGTACACACACGGCTCCGCTCCGTACACCTCGCACACACACGGCTCCGCTTCGTACACCTCGTACACACGCGGCTCCGCTCCGTACACCTCGTACACACACGGCTCCGCTCCGTACACCTCGTACACACGCGGCTCCGCTCCGTACACCCGGTACACACACAGCTCTGCTACATCCCCCCTGTAAACCCCTCCTGACCCCACACAGAAACTTCCCCTCATCCAGCACCATGACAACCAGCACAGCAGAGTCCTGCATACACTGAGGCCCCTGATCATGTGACCCCTGACTCCTCCCCTCCTGTGACCTCATCCCAGGTCCTGTGCGCACAGAGCAGCCATATATGTGGAGTGCGGCTCTGCAGGTGGAGGTAGGTGCTGGAGAGTCCTCATTACTGGGCACGGGGGGCAGTAACCCCTTCAGTACTGGGCTGCACAGGGGGCAGTAACCCCTTCAGCGCTGACACTAGTTTGGTGTTGTTTTGCTCCTTTCCCTCTGATAGATACAGACGACCCCTATTGCTCCCATAGTACATTGCTCCTTTCTTGCCCCCCCACAGTATAATGTTCCTACCTCTGTGAAGAGTGACAGAGTGACACATCAGGCTCTCAGAGACGGTGTGCTACACCTGAGCGTCGGCTTCCAGTAGGCGTATACGCTTGGTAATGTTGCATGACAGAACTCTCGTTCGCTCTGCCATCTCCACTATAGTCTATGGTCCTGTCGGCGTGTACATCTGAATCCCATTTTGTGGGGGGTTAGAATTAAAGCTCCGACAGGACCTATGTGAAAAGCGCAATGTGAAAGCCCCTTAGCCGTTATCACTGTTATAGTGGAGCGTTGACCAAAACACTGGGGTCTCCTGCACATCTCCTGTGCGCCACCATAGCTGGGATGTACAGTTACGGTAGTTTGCATTAAAAACGTAATTTAGCTAAATCAAATGATCACCGATCCACAGGTTAGGTAGGTGATCACTTGTTGATTGGTGAGGTCCGACCATTGGAAGCTGCACCGATCGGAGGAATGGGGAACTTTTAGCTTTGACATGGTACTTTTAACTCCATTTTAAAATGGAGTGGCAGGTTGCATGTCTGACTGCAGCTCCACTTATCCTCTCTGGGGATGACAGAAATAAAACAAGTGCAGCACGCGGCAGCCTCCTAGGGAATGAATGGATCAGTAGAGTCGTACGTGCCGCTCCATAGTAATGGGGATAAAAGTTCCACATTCTGCAGATCCATTTAATCTCTAATAGAAATAGTGCTCTTATTGATATCACAGAGAACAAGTGACCTCCATATATAACACAATCCACTATACCGAGGCCAATACCACATATAGGGGACAAATATTGCTACACTGTGACCAGACTACATATTACCACCACATAGTGACGGAATGATATCACACACAAGGAACAAATACCACCGTACAATGGCCAGACCACATATTACCACCAAAATGACTGAATAATATCACATACAAGGGACAAATACCGCCACACCATGACTAGAACACATATTACCACCACATAGTGACTGAATAATATCACATAAAAGGGACAAATACCACCACACCATGACCAGACCACATATTACCACCACATAGTGACTGAATAATATCACATACAAGGGACAAATACCGCCACACTATGACTAGACCACATATTACCACCACATAGTGACTGAATAATATCACATACAAGGGACAAATACCACCACACTGTGGCCAGATCACATATTACCACCACATGACTGAATAATACCACATACAGGTGACAAATACCACCACACCATGACCAGACCACATATTACTACCACATAGTGAATGAATAATATCACATACAAGGAACAAATACCACCGCACCATGACCAAATCACATAATACCACCACATAATGACTGACTAATACCACATACAGGTGACAAATACCACCTCATTCCTCTTGGTATCTGTTATGATCTATATGATTATTGTTATGCTGTAATGTCTATCGTCTGTACAAGTCCCCTCTGAAATGTAAAGTGCTGTGGAATATGTCGGCGCTATAGAAATAAAATTTATTATTATTACCACACCATGACCAGACCACATATTACCACCACATAGTGACTGAATAATATCTCATACAAGGGACAAATACCGCCACACCATGACCAGACCACATTGCCACCACATAATGACTGAATAATACCACAAACAGGTGACATATTACCACCACATAGTGACTGAATAATATCACATACAAGGGACAAATACCGCCACACCATGACCGGATCACATATTACCACCACAAAGTGACCGAATAATACCATACACAGGTAACAAATACCACCTCATTCCTCTTGGTATCTGTTATGATCTATGTGATTATTGTTATGCTGTAATGTCTATCGTCTGTACAAGTCCCCTCTGAAATGTAAAGTGCTGCAGAATATGTCGGCGCTATAGAAATAAAATTTATTATTATTATTACCACACCATGACCAGACCACATATTACCACCACATAATGACTGAATCATACCACATACAGGTGACAAATACCGCCACACCATGACCAGACCACATATTACCACCACATAGTGATTGAATAATATCACATACAAGGAACAAATACCACCACACCATGACCAGACCACATATTACCACCACATAGTGTCTGAATAATATCACATACAAGGGACAAATACCACCACACCATGGCCAGATCACATATTACCACCACATAATGACTGAATAATACGACATACAGGTGACAAATACGAAATGCGAACATGGATTAAGGATAAATGATAAATTAATGATTGGTGGGGTCTGAATTCTGAGACGCAGCCGATCGGCAGAATGTGGAACTTTTATTCCCTTTAGAATGGAGGGGCATGTATGACTAGACCACTGATCGATTGATTCCCTAAGTGGCTGCATTCTGTTTTTCTGGAACCCCAAAGAGGATGAATGGAGCTACGCTCATTTTAAAATAGGGATAAAAGTTCCCTATTCTTGCGAACAATGCGGTTTCCAGTGGTCGGATTCCACCAATCAATAAGTCATCACCTACCTAGCCTGTAAATCGGTTGTTTTTACCAAAGAACATCTTTAACCCCTTAATGACCAGAGCTATTTTGGGTTTTGCGTTTTCATTTTTCGCTCCCTTTTTTCTCAGAACAATAACTTTTTGATTTTTCCATCAATATGGCCATGTGAGGGCTTGTTTTTTGTGGGACGAGTTGTACTTTTCAACGACACCATTGGTTTTACCATGTAATGTACTGGAAAACGTGCTGTGAAATTGCAAAAAAAAAAAAGTGCAATCCCACACTTGTTTTTTGTTTGGCTTTTTGCTAGGTTCATTAAATGCTAAAACTGACCTGCCATTATAATTCTCCAGGTCATTACAGATCATACACACCAAACATATCTAGGTTCTTTTTTATTTAAGTGGTGAAAAAAAATTCCAAACTTTGTAAAAAAAAAAAAAATTGCACCATTTTCCGATACCCGTAGCGTCTCCATTTTTCATGATCTCGGGTTGGGTGAGGGCTTATTTTTTTGCACGCTGAGCTGACGCTTTTAATTATACCATTTTGGTGCAGATACAATCTTTTGATCGCCCGTTATTGCATTTTAATGCAATGTCGCGGCGACCCAAAAAAACGTAATTCTGGCATTTTGACTCTCTTTCTCGCTACGCCGTTTAGCAATCTGGTAAATCCTTTTTTTATTGACAGATCGGGCGATTCTGAACGCGGCGATATCAAATGTGTTATTGTTTTATTTTGAATGGGGCGAAGGGGGGTGATTTGAACTTTTATATTTTTTATTTTCTTTATATTTTTTAAAACTTTTTTTTTTTAACTTTTGGCATGATTCATTAGCCTCCATGGGAGACTAGAAGCTGCCATAGACCGATCATCTCTGCTGTTCAAAACAGCTGACATGTCTCAGGAAAGATGTGTGCTCAGTGCCGGAGCCCACTTCAAAGGGATGGAGTCCATCGTCAGCGTAAATTTACACCCAACGTCGGAAAGGGGTTAATGTAAACTACCGTAATTGTACATCCCAGTTATATTACATGCACAGTAGATGTGCAGGAGCCTCCTGTGTTGTACAGTTGATGTGCCACTACAACAGGGATAACGGCAAACAGTTATTTGTATATAGCTATGGAGTGGGTCCCTAGAGTCATTTCCTCCTGGGGGCGCCAGACACCCCAGTCTGACCCTATAAAACATACAAGCCTCTGATTGCTCCTGTGATGCCCTGTACTACTGTAGTGCGGGGTATTATCCCTACCTGTCTGTGTAATACTAATGGCCCCAAACACATGAGATAACAATTGGCTGAACGATCCTTCGGGCGACATTTGTCTCTCTCGACTGCCTCATACACACAACTGTTGTACTCGGCTGGGCTTTCCTGTGGTCTCTATGAGAAAGTCATTGGGAGACTCTTCTAGTTAAGGCTTCTCGCCAAGGAGAGCAAACAGAAAAGCCTCTGGAATTCAGCGTGCCAGATACTTCTTTTACCGGACATCATCGATTGGCAGGCCCCCTTATATGTTATATAGTTGACCAATTCCACCTTAAATTCGCAGTTTCAGACGACTTTAGTATAGTCTGCTTAGGGGGGGCATTAAGACATAACTTACTGGATGCTGTCTTTAGTACGGCCTAATAGACTTTTGTACATTGTAGACCCAGAGACCATTATTGGGCATCCAGACACCATAGCGACCTAGATGTGCCCCACATTTGAGTAGTTGAGGAGAGTAAATGAGATCCCCCTCTGACTGTCAACCTTATTAGATGCCATGGTTGCTATTGACAAGTAAACTGGCAGGATTAGCATTACAGCTGTGCCCATAACATCCCTGCAATGTACATGTATGTCGTGGAGCAAAAAAGAGGTTGTTTTTTATCTTTAACAAATGTCTAACACTTGGCACAAAAGGTGCACCATGTGTCTCAAACTTTTTGTATGGTGTTGTACAAGTGTTGGCGACAATTTTATTTTTATTAAATTTCAACGCTTTTTTTTTTTTCCGGGTGCTTTTCATTTAATAAAGGGAAGCGTAAGGGGAAAATGCGAGAATAATAAGAAAAACCTAAAACACTGTATATTTAAATTTTGGCATAAAAATAGCTCCTGTCCGTAGTGTTCTTTAAAAGAATCTTTTATAAATGCATCAAACTTCTGTGTGTGAATCAGACTTGATATCGAACAGGATAAAAGATTGCAGCCCCGGGAAGACGGGAAACATTCATACCGGCGACCGGTGGTGATGGAGTCAGTGACGGACTCTGGCCAGATATGTTTCTGGAGCCGTAGTAGAAGATGAAGATGTCGTCCTCATCATGAAGTAGTTATTCCTCCTGTCACGTGTAATGAATATCTCCTGCAGTATTACTAATGCCGATTCCAGTGTCGGTAAATGAGACGAGAATTAGCGTTATGGGAGATGAGTCTATGAGGAACGTATTCAGCTGCCGACTCCGAGGGAGAAACTGCTTGTTGTGTGTGACATAAAATATATAGGATTTATTATTAATTGTAGAGAAACAAACTGAATACTGTAAAATGATAAAAATACCACTGCTGCTTGGGTCCCCGCCAGTCTCTGTATTTCATGGTGATTCCCAACGAACTTGTGATTCCTACAGCCAATCAGTTGCCTGAGCAGTGGCCATCATAGCCGGTTGATTGGGAGCATGGAGGAGATGCCTTAGTCACCAATTCATCTTGTGTTCCAGTTCATACGAGACAGAAAATACATATGTGCTCTCTCTTATTATATAGTTATGTGAGATTTTTTTATGATGTTATATTGGTTCATCTCCCCATACAGGTCCCTACAATATTGGATCTTCTCAGTGGAGATCTTCTATATAAGATAATTTTTTTGATTTACCCACCAAGGATGGATAGAGACAGGGACAAGATGGCGGAGGGGATATTACACCTCACCTTAGAGATCATTTTCCGGCTTACTGGAGAGGTGAGAAATTCTGATGACGTCACATTACATCATTCTTATCTAGATACAGATGGACAGAACTGGAGAGGTGAGGACTCTGGGAATGTCTGTAGTGAGATTTATTAATGTGTCTCTCCATAACCAGGATTACACAGTAGTGAAGAAGACCTCTAGTGAGCGCTGTCAGGACCCTGTGTCTGAGGGATGGGGAAGACCCCTGAGCCCAATCACGGGGCCTCCACCTCACCTTCAAATACATATGGACATCAATGACCAGAAGATCCTAGAACTCACCTACAAGATGATTGAGCTGCTGACTGGAGAGGTGACACTGCTGGGAATGCTGGGACATTATTCAGTAATGCTATGAAGGGATCGGGGAAAATGACGGTATTATTGTACATTATGTGTCAGGTTCCTATAAGGTGTCAGGATGTCGCTGTCTATTTCTCCATGGCGGAGTGGGAGTATTTAGAAGGACACAAAGATCTGTACAAGGACGTCATGATGGAGGATCCCCAGCCCCTCACAGCACCAGGTAAATAGAGAGGACAAAATACACATGGCCCATAATTATCTGTATGTAAAGAATAAATTCAGTCCCTGTATGTGTTTCCTCCAGTTCTATCCGGTAAGAGGACAACACCAGAGAGATGTCCCCGTCCTCTTCTTCCACAGGACTGTAAACAAGAAAATCCTGATGTTCCTCAGGATGATCAGGTAGATGGAGAGAAGGTGTCATGAGATCTCCCCTATGATGTGTAGACGGCTGTGAAGGTCTTGGGCTCAGTCTTGTTTTATCCACCAGTATTATATGTTTTATACTTGTGTAATGAGAACGGTGGAGATGGCAGGATTAGAGCTGATCATAGATGTGTCTTCTCCATCTGTCTGTGACTCTTACAATATTTATTTTAGGATGAAGATCTGACCTATATTAACACTACAGGGACATATGTGTGGGGTGATGAGTGGTATAAAGAGGAGATTCCAACATATGACTACCCAGGTTAGTAGAAACCACTAACTGCAGAGAAGTCATAGATTCTTCTCAATCACTGGCTGTGCCTGATTCATCAGTGATGTAGTTTGGCCATATCTCAATTCACTATTTTGCCTCTAGACCACAACATTCTCCTCTACACATAACTGTTCAAATTGCTTTGGGCACTGAAACCCCTTTGTCTATAGAGCTTACAATCTGGAGGATCCACCTCCCCCCTGTAATTAGAAGATGCTGACTCTTACCTGCCCAGATCTGTAAACTTCAAAACCGAATGACAGCCTACGTAGAATGTGCTGACAAGTTATAAAATCACTTGAAGAAAAATCTTGATGGGTCTCTAAGAGAAAGTGGAGGGTAATGATGCTCTTGGCTTCCTAGAATCCTGATATTTGATTGGATGCATCTACCTTCTCTCCCTTCTGTGCTGCTGAATCTGCTCATATTGTCCCTACAAGTCCAGGTCCAGTCTTTCTGGCCAAACTTCAGTTTTTTGATTGTAACATTAAATGTACAGTGAGGCCAAGTGTGAATTTCTCTACAATAACAGCAAAGTTTTCGTTTATCCTGACTTTTCAATTTCCTTTAAAACTGACTACCGTAATTTCAAAGAGGATTGAGATAATCTACTCAAAAACATTCCACCTGTGCCATGGTACATCTCTAAGCTGTGTGTGGCTGATGGCTGTAATATATATTTATTCAGGTCTGCAGGAGATGTGTTGGCATGGCTCGAGCCCAGGTCTCATGGCATCACTCCATGTCATAAACTACGCTCTAAATAACAAAAGACTGACTGTCACATCCAAACAGAAAACTGGTGTGTACCGGTGCAATCCAGTAGTAGCCATCTCTATACATAACAAACAAATAAAGTTGCACTCTGAAAGAAGAAAAAATGGAGATGCTTAGCACATAATTTAGTCAATCCATGCATGCCAAGCAGCCAACGACAAGGCGATCTCCTGTTGCAGCCTCTGGTGGTTTTAACTCCTTCATGATCTATGACGTATATATACGTCTTAGGTCAAATCCCTGCATTTCATGCGGGCTCCAGCGCTGAGCCCGCATATTTTTCTGCACGTCAGCTGATTTCATCATGGGGTGTGGGGCGGGTTAATTGCAGCAGGATCCTATTTACCCATATAAATGCAGGTTTCAGCCTTGGAGATGATTCACATTAGCTAGGTTCCCAGCAACAGGATATCGCCTTGTCGTTGGCTGCTTGGCATGCATAAATTGGTCAAATTATGTGCTAAGCATCTCCATTTTTTCTTATTATCTAGAACAGTAGTGCAATTCCAATTTCATATATTTTTTTATTTACATGCTATAGCGCTACAGAGTGTAACTTTATCTGTTTGTAATAAATTCCATTATGTTTTTGATACTAAGGAATTAGGATTACTGCGCAATGGCTCCTGTAATAGAGAGCACTAATACCTTCTCTACTCTTCTAGTCAGAACTCCTAGTTGCTCCAATGGCCCATCATAAATGAGTTAATCTCCGGTTTAGTGTTTTGGAATTCTCCCCACGAACATACATACTTGTTGGGGTATAGGTTCCAAAATGGGGTCACTTGAGGGGGGATTCTGCTCTTCTAGCAGTTAGGGGCTCTGTATATGAAGTCTGCAAATTGTTCTTGGAAAATTTGAGCTCCAGGAGGCAAGTAGCACTCCGTCCCTCCCCAGTCTCTCCGCATGGCTAAGCAGTACTGTACAGCCACATGTGGGGTATTGCCACGTTCAGTAGAAATTGTCGGACAAATTATGATGCCATTTTTACCTACTTCTTGTGTGAAAATGTAAAATATTGGGCTAAAAGAAAATTTTGATGGTAAAAATTTAGTTATTTTTTCTTCACTGCCCAATAGTCTAAAATTCTGTGACACACCCGTGGTGTCAATATTATCACTGCACTCCTAGATTAATTCATTGAGAGGTGTAGTTTATAAAATGGGGTCACTTATGGGGGGTTCTGCTGTTCTGGCACCTCATGGGCTCTCCCAGTGGGTCATGGCACCTGCAAACCATAACAGTAAAATCTGGCGCTCCTTGTCTTCTGAGCTTTACACTGTGCTTGAAAAATATTTCCCGATTACATGTAGGGTATTGACGCACTCAGGAAAAATTGGGCCTCATTTTCTTGTTAAAAAAAATTCTTATTAGCCCTTAGAAAAATTTAAAACTTGTGGCTAAAACATTTTAGTGGTAGAAATGGAATTTATTCTTTCTTGACTGCTCATTGTTAGAAAATTCTGTGAGACACATGTGCTGTCAATATGATCTCTGCACCACTAGATGAATTCATTGGGGAATGTAGTTTGTAAAATGAGTTCATAAATAGGGGGTTTCTGTTCTGACACCCCAGGGGCTACGCCCATGTGACATGGCACTCTCAAACCATTCCAGCAATAACTTAACTTCTGATCTTTGTACTGTGCCTCCAAAGTAGTATTCCTTCACATATGGGGTATTGCGTACTCAGAAGAAATTGCACAGCGAACTGTATGGTGCAATTTTTCCTGTTACCCTTATGAAAATGCAAAAATTTGGGGCCAAAATAACATTTTTGTGGGGAAAAAGTTATTTTTTTACTTTCAAGGCTCAATGTTGTAAACTTCTGTGAGGCACCTGGGATTCAAGATGCTCAGCACACATCTAAGTACATTCCTTGAGGGGTCTAGTTTCCAAAATGGGATCACTTGTAGGGGTTTACCCTGTTTAGGCACATCAGGGGCTCTCCAAATAGGATATGAGGTCCGCTAATAAGTCCAAGAAATTTTACATTCAAAAAGTCAAATGACGCACCTTCCCTTCCGAGCTCTGCAGTGCGCCCAAACAGTAGTTTTCTCCCTCATATGGGTATTCGGCATATTCAGGAGAAATTGCACTACAAATTGTATAGTGCAATTTCTCCTGTTACCCTTTTGAAAATGCAAAATTTGGGACTAAAATATCATTTTCGTGAGGAAAATGTCATTTTATTATTTTCACGGCTCAATATTATAAACTTCTGAATTCCCTGAAGGGTCAAGTTTCCAAAATGGTGTCACTTGTGGAGGATTTTCACTGTTTAGGCACATCAGGGGCTCTCCAAACGTGACATGGCATCCGCCAATTGTTCAAGCAAATTTTACATTCAAAAAGTCAAATGACGCTCCTTCCCTTCCGAGCTCTGCCGTGTGCCCAAGCAGTGGTTTTCCCCCTCATATGGGGTATCGGCATGCTCAGGAGAAATTACACAACACATTTTGGGGTCTATTTTTTCCTGTTACTCTTGTCAAAATAAAAAAATGGATCTGAAGTCAACCTTTTGTGAAAAAAAGTTAAATGTTAATTTATTTTTTTACAAAAAACTCCTGTGAAGCACCTAAATGGTTAATACACTTTTTAAAAGTGGTTTTGAACACCTTGAGGGGTGCAGTTTTTAGAATAGTTTCACTTTTGGGTATCTTCTATTCTACCATATAGACCCCTCAAAGTGACTTTAAATGTGATGTGGTCCCTAAAAAAGAATGGTTTTGTAAATTTAGCTGGAAAAATGTAAAAATTGCTGGTCAACTTTTAACCCTTATAACTTCTTAACAAAAAAAATTTTGGTTCCAAAACTGTGCTTATGTAAAGTAGACATGTGGGAAATGTTATTTATTAAGTATTTTGTGTGACATATCTCTGTGATTTAAGGGCATGAAAATTCAAAGATGGAAAATTGCAGACTTTTCCAAATTTTGCCAAATTTCCATTTTTTTTTCACAAATAAGCGAAAGTCATAATGAAGAAATTTTAGCATTATCACAAAGTACAATATGTCATGAAAAAACATCAGAATCACCGGGATTCGTTAAAGTGCCTCTTAAAGTGACAGTGGTCAGAATTGTAAAAATTCGCCTGGTCATTAACGTGCAAACCACCCTCAGGGGTAAAGGGATTAAAACAAAATAATGATGACCCTGCTCGTAAGAGCTTACAATCTACAATCAGGTGGGGGAGACACAAAATACAGGGGCTTATTTGCAATGATAATCCAGCCATCTTGAGGAAATGGGGAATAGATAAAGGCTGTATGATCTAATCACCAGCCAATACCTGTAGTGCTTTTTGGGTGCGTTGGAGTTTGATGAAGAGTTATGATCAGAGAAGTAGAGAATGGACTATATATAAAAAGGACTTCGATTACGGAACATGATAGGCCGCCCTAAACAGATGTGATTTTAGGGAGCGCTTAAAACTGTGTCAGTTGTGGTTAGTCCTAATTTCTTGGGGTAGAGCATTCCAGAGGATTTGTGCAACTCAAGAGAAGTCTTGGAGCCGGGAGTGGGAGGTACGAATTAGTGCAAATGGCAGTCGAAAGTCGCTTGTGGAAGATAACGAGTGGGTAAGCTGATAAATAGAAATGAGGGAGGAGATGTAGGAAAGTGCCGCACTGTGGAGAGCTTTGTGGGTGAGAACAAGGAATTTAAATTAGATCCTATAATGTATGGGCAGCCAGTGCAATGAGTGGCACAGAATGGAGGTGTCCGAGTAATGGTTAGCCAGATGGATGACCCTGGCTGCTGCATTAAGGATGGACTAGAGAGGGGAAAGTCGAGTGAGGGGGAGGCCAATTAATAGAGCACTACTTTTGTCAAGAGGAAGTGGATCAGGGCAACAGTGAGGGTTTTTGTTGTTTTCTTGGTGATTAAGGGGCAGATTTTAGAGATGTATTTCAGGTGCAAGCAACAAAAGGCAATAGATTGTATATAGGAGTTGAAGGAAAGATTGGTGTCAAACACAACACCTAGACAGTGAGCTGCTGCCTAGGTGATCTCAATTTAAGGCATCTTAGCTCTGCACCATTTTAAAAGTTTCTCTTTTCTTTAAATGTCTAATATTTCTTCCAAGAAACTCATCTGACAGAAAATATTGGCCCTAGATAGTTCAGATTGCCAAGAGCCACCGAGCCGCATACTCTAATTACTCCAGAGACATTTCAACACTAGTTACTCATTTTTTACTGATGAGACTGTTGAGTTTGATCATGGGTTATTGTCTATAGTCACACAAGATGTGTTATTGCCTGTAGTCACAGTTTATGACTACAGTGGTTAATGCCCAAAATACTCTGATTTAACCGCTTCGTGCAGTCAGTTTTGTGTTCCTAATCAGACCCCATTTTGTAAATCTAACGTCACTTTATTTGATGATAACTTCGGATGTTTCTTTTGATTCCAGTGATTCTGCAATATTTTTTCTGTGACTCATTGTACTTTGTTTCTGGTAATTTTAAGTTGATATATTTTGTGTTTATTTTTGGAAACACTTTCCAACTTTTCCTGAATTTGACACTGTGCTACTACGGTTGTACACTACTGTCTGGGAACATGGCAGGGCTCAGAAGAGAAACCAGATTTTGCTGGAGTAGTTTGCAGGAACAATGTATTGGGACCACTGTTCATGGTCACCTGACAGCTCAAAAGATGGCTACCACGAACGGCACTATCTACTCCACTTTTCAGATCCTAGGGATTGCCTTGCCCTTCACCCTTTGACAGCTAAATATGGATCTGGACTTACACGGAGACTCCCTAGGCTGACGCCATGGAGGTAGTTACTGTTTGGTGGTTCAAG